>NW_026575146.1:87213857-87528857 GCF_905146905.1 Nyctereutes procyonoides | reverse complement strand
ATGGTTTCTGCTGCGCCAGCTAAACAGCGCTCTCGCTGCTCCCCGCACACCCGGGGACCGGCCGCCGCCGCGCAGGGCTGCTGCGATTTCGGGGGAGGCGAGACCTGGAGACCCTCCTGCGCCCCTGCAAGGCCCCCGACGGCATCGGCCCCGCGGTGGGGCCCGGAGCAGGGCGCCTGGGCTCCGTGTCCCTCTGGGGGGGGGGGCCTGGGTCTGGCCAGCAGCCCTGCGTGTCCGCGGGGCACAGGGTGGGGGGCCCGAGACCGGAGAGGTGGCCCCTCCGAGCTGTGTGGCCCTGCGGCTCACAGACCCCGCGGGGTAAGTGACAGGATCCCCAGCAAAATGGGACGGCGAGGAAAGAGCACGTGCGAGTCGAGTCGTGGTGCCAGAGAGCGGGGCTTGGATGCGAGGCGCCCTTCAGCGCGGCCCCCCACCCCGGCTCCTCCTCAGGCCGCCCACGGGCCCCGCTCACCCTCCGGCTCGGCGGCCTGCGCACGGAGCTGCCTTCACTGCTGCCAGAGGGAAGCTGGCACCTCGCTGGCGAGCCGTGGCCACACGGCCCCATCCCGGGACACACTGGGGGGGACAGGGGTCGGGTGCCGCACCACAGGAGACAGTGCCAGGGGGACAGGCCTCCTGCCGGGAAACCCGGAGCTGCGGCCACGGCGAGGAGCCGGTCTCTGCCGCGGACCCCGGGGAAGCCCGTGACCCTCCTGCAGGACCATCGGAGCACCCAGGGGCGGTGAGCGGGGGCCCCGAAGCTCCGGGGCGATGCTGCTGCTGCTGCTGCTGCTGCTGCTCTGACCTGGCCCCTGGGTGGTCCCCGACGGGCCAAGGACTGCCCGAGGACCACACCCCATGTCTCCAGGGGCCCTGGGCATCTCCGCCCCGAGGGGGACCAACCCTGACGTGCGCAACCTCACACCTTCCAGAGAGTTCACAGCCCCTGTCCCCTCAGGGCTTTCCAACCCTACTGAGTGACAGGAAAGGAATCACCCCTGTGGGACACTGGAGCCTGGGGGACCTGGAGAGTCTGCGTGGGAAGGGGATGGCTCCTCTGCTGCAAACACCAGGCCAGGCAGCTGCGGGTGCCCTGCCCCAGCCCTCAACCCGACTCCTGTGCTGCCTCTAAGGGAAGGGGTAGAGCTCCAGGGCTAGGGGCCGGGTGGCCCGAGGCTCCACTTCCCCACCCATCGCCTGTAGGGAGGAGGCGAGGCCCTGAGCCATGAGGAATTGGGCGGGGCCCCCAGCAGCCACCACAGGGAAGGATCCGGATCCCCTTTCCGGGGTCTTCAAGACCAATTCCCCAAGCACTTCCTTCTTCTCATCCTCATGAGAAGACTGGATCTGCCTCGTCTCCGTCTCTCCCGGAGTAGACGGGACCTACTTCATCTCCATCTCTCCTGGAGTCCACTGGGCCTGCCTCCTCTCCATCTCTCCCGGAGTGGTCGGTCCTGCTTCTTGTCCCATTTCTCCTGGACATCACCGGGCCTGCTTTATCTCAATGCCTGCCCGTTGCCCAACTCTCTGCCTTAGTGACGATCAGCCTTGTGGTCCTGATCCAGGGGTGGGAGACCACGTCCCCTAAGGCACCTGCCCTTGTCACCCTCCATCCCTGCTGCCGGGTGGCCGGGGTCCCCTTTCAGGGTTGGCCTGTTGGGCCCCGTTGGTGAAGTTGGAGCCGCCGGCTGCAATCCTGGTTGTGCCGTTCCCTGTGAGGCAGTAGAACTCACCCTGCATCCTGGCAAAGCCCCTCTTCTTTAGGAAGAGCCAGAGCGAGAGGCAATAACCAACCTGTATTTATCTACGGAATCCATGCTTCATAACTTGTTTTTTTTTCTGAGTGGAAAAGGAAAGTCTTGTGAAAATAGAATTTTAGGGTATGTTTCCGGAGACCCGGATGTGCATGACCTTCCCTTCTAACTTGTAACTGGTTGAGTGTGAACCAGGGTCCCACCTTCATAGGTCACCGTGACAATAGAAGGACATGGAGCAGGTGTCCCTGAGGCATGACTTGCTGGCCCATGTGCTTGTCTGCTGGGATGGCCTCTGCTCCTGTTCCTCCGTCATCTTTCTTACCAGCGATGAGCACCGACTGAGCTGGGCACTGGGCTACTGCCGAGGTTTGAGGATTGGGCGTGACATATATATCTTTTTTAAAGACTTTATTTATTTGTTAATTTTAAGAGAGAGAAAGCAAGCGAGTAGGAGCAGCAGGGAGTGGTACAGGGAGAGGGAGAAGCAGACTCCACGCTGAACAGGGACGGTGACCTGTGGCTCGATCCCATGACCCTGAGATCATGACCTGGGCTGAAATCAAGAGTCAGATGCTTAACCAAATGAGCCACCCGGGCATCTGGACGATTGGGTGTGACATTAAGTCCCTGCATTGCTCAGGGTTCTCTGGACACAGAGCCAGGGGATATAGCGATAGGTAGCAGTGGTGCCAATTCCAGACCCAGCCTGCAGGCCTGAGACCCAGGGCAGCTGATGGCGCAAGCTCCAGTTCAAGGCCAGGAGGAAACCAACGTCCCAGCTCTAGGGTCAAACACAGAAGTCCCTCCTCCATCGCCTTTTTGTGCTATTCAGGCCGTCCGTGGACTGGATGAAGCCCTCCTACACTTGGGGGGCAGGCCCCCTGCTTTATCCCGTCTCCCCACTGACCCGCGAACCTCTTCCAGAAACAGCGTCCCAGGCACACCCAGAAACCATGTTTACTTAGATACCTAGGCACCCTGGGGCTCCGTCCAGCTGACCCTGACGGATGCAGCTAGACATCACGCTCCTACTCCCAGCTTAGGAAAGTGACACTGCCAGAGTCTGCAGCCATTAGTCAGGGCTCCCCGGGCAGCGAGGCGCTGAGTGAGGCCTGCGCCCATCACCGGGCTCCCAGGCTCCTGCCCGCAGCACCGTGCCCCGTTAGACAAGAACACTGACCTTTTCGAGACTGGGACTCCAGCCCTGGAGCGCTTTCAGCACACCCCAGACAGACATGGGGTGCCTTCCGGCTTCCCCTCCGTGCCCCCCGCCCCCACCAGGTGTAATGATTGATTTTCAGCTCAGAGCACATCCGGGGAGCTGGCCACCACGTCAACTGCCCTGGTTTAAATGCTTTTCTTTTTCCAAGAGAGAAGTCTGACTCTGAGCACCTGCAGCCAGATCTGAGCCGTGTTGGCCGGGGGCTGGACTTCATGCTGACGACATCCTCTGAGATGACAGAGGATCATCCGTTTTTCTCCATCCTGTGCTGAAAATGGGCTTGCTTCTGGGTCAGCGTCCCCGGAGCGGCTCCCACCCACCCGTTGCCCTGGTCGGTTCCACCGGCCTGGGTTGTACAAGCCGGGGAGTCACCACACGCCCCTTCTTCCTCCCCCTTCCCCCTCCCTCCTCCTTCATTTTTTAAATATTATCCTTGCAATTGAAATTATAACACTTTCTCGTGTCACCAAGTCAGTGGTTATGCTTCTAGCTGCCCATCCACCTGCTTTCAACTGGTATTTATTTGAGTCACTGCCCCCGTGACAGCGAGGAGCCCCACCCCGGCCCTTCGTGCCACTCCCTTCTCCCCGCCAGTTCTTCGGCCGCATGGACGCAGCTCCGAGGGCATTTTACATTAGCTCTGTGCCAGCCGTCCTGCCCGTGGTGGTGACACCAGAGCTCTCCCTCCCCCAGGGCCGCCCTTCCCTGGATACGTGTGGCCCTGTCTTTGATCTTGAGCAAATGTACAGGCCCCCAAAGAATTGGTTTGTCTGAGGAGAACAACCAAGGACAGAAAATTGAGCCTCATCGGGGAGTCAGAATGCAGATTTCGCATTGAAATACAAATCCTTCGTTTCAAAAGGTCGGCCGGAACGGTATTTAAAAAAAGAATTGCAGCTGGTTTCGAATAGAGCACTGGAAACAAAAAGTCCCATCCAAGAAGACTCTTTGGCCCTGTTCCCACAGCTTCTTCTTCTGATCGTGAATCAGCTTCATTATCTTTCCCTCCCAGCGTGGTCTCGTGTGCTTGGAGATCGCTGGTCCTCCAGACAGACGGACAGGTGGCCTCTCCACCTAAACCGACTTCCCAGGGGCGCGGCCTCCCCAAGGCCCACTCACATCCCGGGTACCCGGTCCCGTCAGCCTGACCTGGGGCCACGCTCTGCTCCTAGGCATCCTAGCGGCCACCTCTTGGCCAGAAATGGGCATCCCCCCCACACACACTCCTTACTCCGTCCGCACAGAGCCCACCGGCCTGAACAGACGTCCTCACCATTCATTCCTCAAGACCATGCTTGGCATGACCTCGTGTTCCAGTTCTTTCCAGCCCCTGCGCATCGGCCTTTTGCGTGTGTCCCCATGGCCTTCCGAGGACCACTCGGCACCTGGCCCTGCGCGGCCTGGGGCTGAGGCAGGGAGACAGAGAAGTTACTGCGTGTGCTCATTTGCTTATTTACTGCTCTACGCCCACCTGGTTCCAAAAGCGTTGAATGTGGGTAACAAAAATACATACAGCACAATAGCATTAAAATAGAAAAGAGATCAAGGCAGAGGGAAAATAAGGAGTGAACAGTCAGCTCAGGCCAGTCGACTTTTCATCAAAGTAGAAACTTGTGCTTTGGGGGGGGGGGTGTGCAGAGGGGTCCCACGAAGTAAACTCAAATACAAACGTCTGAATTTTCTGTAAAATGGGGAAGACCTGTCTCATTACAAACACAGTGTTTTGCTTTCAAAAAGGCTATCCTCTGAGGTTTTCTAAAGGGAGCCTCCTCAAACGTATGTGGGACGGTCTCTGACAGCCCCATTCACACGGAGCCTGGAAGACACAGCTTCTATGCAAAGGGGCCGGTCGGTGCCCACAGCTCTGACTCCCTCGTGTCCATCCCGAGGACTGTGTGCTGCCCCGGGAGCACCTTTCTTCTCTGGGCTCTCCCTAAACGAGTCAGGGAGTGGGTGTCACTGAGCCCGACGGAGGTGCCCTGGGAGGGCAGGGGTGACATCACAGCGGGTGACACCTTGTCCGTGGTTGGGCGGGTCTCCCTCGAGCAGGTGGGGTCAGACCAACGGCCCCCTCTTCACGATCCGCCTATTCAAAATCCACTTGTAAGGGACTCGTTATATATTGAGGGTATTAACCCCACATCTGACATTTGTCGGTTCTATCCGGTAAATATTTTCCTATTCTGCGTATTTGCTTTTGCTAATAGACATTTGTAAAGTTAATTTTATTGAGTAACTCCCCTTCACGCCAGGCTCTGCTCTAGGCTCTAGGTTAAAATGATGAGCCAAGAGCAACCATAATCCTGGGGCTGGGGTCTCAGGAGGGAAACAGAAATACTAGGCAATTAATCACACGAACAAGGGACGGTTACCACTGCCTCAAGTGCCCTGAAGGAGCCAGGCATGCAGCCCCAGTACCAGGTGAGGGGCTCGTGCAGGCGACAGTGAGCAGAGGCCCCCAGGAGAGCGGGCAAGGTGGAGGGCAAGGTGGAAGGTGGCTCAGATGAAGGCGCGGCCTGGCGTTTCAAGCAGGGACCTTCGGAAGCTGGGCGGCAGGCAGCAGCTACGCCTCCTGACTCGGGTTCCAAGGTGTCCGGGGCGGTGGACAGTGAAAGTGGAGAGAGGACCAGCAGGCATGGGAGCCGAGGGGGACGAAGATGAGGAGCAAAGGGTCTGCCTGGGGCCGCAGGAGCAGAGCTTGGAGGGGGCGGGGGGCGCGAATCTGGTGGGCGGGGCCGAGCAGAGGGCGGGGCCAAATGTGGAGGGCGGGGCCGACTGTGGAGGGCGGGGCCGAGTATGGAAAGCATGGCTGAGTGTGGAGGGCAGGGCTGAATCTGGTGGGCGGGGCAAGTGGGGGCGGGGCCAAATGTGGAGGGCGGGGCTGACTGTGGAGGGCGGGGCCAAGTGTAGAGGGCGGGGCTGACTGTGGAGGGCGGGGCCGAGTATGGAAAGCATGGCTGAGTGTGGAGGGCAGGGCTGAATCTGGTGGGCGGGGCAAGTGGGGGCGGGGCCAAATGTGGAGGGCGGGGCTGACTGTGGAGGGCGGGGCCAAGTGTAGAGGGCGGGGCTGACTGTGGAGGGCGGGGCCGAGTATGGAAAGCATGGTTGAGTGTGGAGGGCCGGGCTGAAAATGGTGGGCGGGGCCAGTACGGGGGGGGGGGGCAAATGTGGAGGGCGGGGCCGACCACAGAGGGCGGGGCCTAGTGTGGAAGGCAGGGCCCAGGGTGGAGGGCGGGGGTGACTGTGGAGGGCGGGGCCAAATATCGAAGGTGTGGCCTAGTGTAGAAGGCGGTGCCTGGTGTGGGGGCGTGGCCTAGTGTGGGGGCGTGGCCCAGTGTGGAGGGCGGGGCCAAGCTTGGAGGGTACAGACTTGGTACAGAAGGGATAACGTGAAGTCCTGCAATGTCACAGAGAGAGCGGTGGTGTCCACGGCCAGCAGGGCATGAGCCAAGGGGAAGGTGGCCACCCCCGATGGTCTGCAGCGGGACCCTCCTCTGGGGCCCATCTGACCTGGCCCTCAGGTGTGCTCCCTGCCACCTGCTACCTCCGGACTCCTGTAGCCCTGGGCCCCTCCCCGCAGCCTCTGAGAGTGGACAGCCAGGGAGGGGGCAGGGTCCCCAGCAGAGCGCTGTCCTGCGCTTTACATGTGGGCCGCACATCCAGCCTGTTCCCCTATATTCTCTGTGACAGAAATGCTACTTGGAGACAGAAAAGAAAATAAAGCTGGTAGTTTTCTACAGGCAACGTTTCCTGCGAGCGTCTCCTCTGGTAGTGCCAGCGCCAGCCCCGCTCAGCTCCAGCCAGAGCTCGCTGGCTGGATCCCCATCCAGAGAGGCATGTGTGCTCCAACCCAAAAGATGTGCATTTCTGATTTCTGGTGGCAGCATCGTTTTTAGTTTATCTCGTCCTAGGTCCTCGATTCTTGCCCCCTCTCTGCCCCCACCTCCACCTTCACCTCTCTCTCTTCCTTTTTTTTCCATATTGGGGTGATCGAAAAAATTCCCAGAATATGGCAAGAGGCCTCTCTCACATGGGGAGAGAGAATTAAGCCAAATTAATTTTAGCACAATAAGAGAAATTGGGCTTAATTTACACAGGTAGCGGAAGAGAACCGAGCTGGTTTTTCCCTTTTCCCAGCCTGCATCAGCTTGCTTTTTTTTTTTTTTTTTTTTTTTTTTTGCCAAAAGGCAGGGCAACAAGGCTGCCTGGGTTCCGAAGGGCCGTCTCCGGAGGCCCCCCCCCCCCATTCTCCGGGACTGGGATTACAGTTTGCAAGTCGCTGACCACGGTTGAATTTCATCATTATTAAGGTTCAGTGCTAACCTCCTCCCCTTATTTCCTTCCCATTTAAAGTTTCAGGGATAATAAATTCTTTTGATTTAGCAATTATTGGAGTACAGAATTAGTCAAACACGGGCTTTGAGAACAAAGTAGAATAGGGACCGGGTGGGCCTTTGCAGCGATGCCACAAATACTCACAGGCTGGCTGCTGAAAGATCGCGGGAAATGGTGCTTTGTTAAGGCTGAAATTGGATGGGTTTTAATTTAGGAGGAGCATGGCTCCAACTCTTACCTCTCTGAGCAGAAAAATAGTTATGTTTGTGGGTGACATATTCCTAAAGTATATTGTGCTAAACCACCGTGCTGAAATACATTATATTGACTTGTCTGGGGCTGTGCTTTTCCGAGTACAACATTGAGTTGGCTAGTAATAAAAATAAATAAGAATTATATATCATTTCATTCATTTTTTGCATTACACTTGCAAAATGCATAAGGATATAATACAATGTGTTGCAATATAGTTTTAGAAAATACAATGATAAAATTAATCCTTGATACACAATGATGTATGCGGGCGCATGAAAGTAGAAAGCAGAGGGGAGTGGGTGCTTTGGGGGCGCTTCCGGGCCAGGTGCTGGACTGAGGCGCATGTTCTTTCTCTGTGGGTTGGTGGAGGCCGGAAGAGGTCTGCAGAGTCATCTGACCGGTAGAGGGGTCCCTCCCAGGACTGCCGGAGGGGCTGGCCCCACCTGTGGATGTTGTGCGGGCTGACCTCCCAGGGAAGGTTAGGGCACTAACTCCTGGGACCTTTCTATCCATGGACGCTCATGGCAGCCAGCTTGAGGCCCAGCACCCTGTGGGCTGGACTGTTGTGGAGAGAGATTTGCAGACTGTCCCTGCCCAGTAGGCACTGGGGCGGGGGGGGGGGCGCAGAGGGGGAGCAAGCAGGACAGGTGTTTGCTGTTGGCTCACTTTGATTATGCTGCAGCCCTGAGCTGGAATGGCTGTGTATGATGTAGACAAAAGGGACCCCTGGCCCCGGGACCCTCAGGTTTTCCTCAAGTGCCTACAGCGAACATATGGGGTCGTTCAACTGCCAGTTTCTGGGTTCAGACCTGCTGGGGGTGGGAAGCCCCCCAACTGTTCCTGGGAGTCCCAAGGTGGAGGTACAAGGAGGATCTCCTTAGGAAATCCTAGTCCTAGCCTCGGGAGGGCAGGGGCAGGGGTGCAGGGAGAGCCCCCCAAATTACCTCTGGGATGTCTGGCTTCCTCTCACCCCTCCCCAGTGTCTGCCCTCCCCAAACGCGTGTGCACGCAGGCACATGTTTGCACCACACAGCTTTGAGCACCAATGAATACATGCAGATGTACATGTACGTGCAGAGGCACGCACGTGATGCGCATGCGTGTGTGCTCACATGGAGACACACATGCATGCAGACGACCCATCCCATCCTGTTCCTAGGGCTTGCCCCAGGTGGAACATCTCCCCCTTTCTGCCACAGCAGTACGGATGGGAGTGCAGCCCCCCCACCCCAGCCCAGCAGAGGTAGGGAGGGCGGGAGGAAGGTGGCCAGGAGAGTGGAGTGTCTGAGGCTCCGGGAGAGGGGACACCTCTGCCTGTTAGTAGACTGTGGCCTGGTCGCCTCGGCACAGCCCAGGGTGGCCCCGTGGCCCCAGGGGGAGCCACGGTTGGGGTGCAGCCTGCCCCACCTGCTGGCCTAGAGGGCACTGTGCGGCCCAGAGGCCTCCGCTCTCACCCTGCACCCTGAGGGGCCGCACCCTCTCAGGGACCTAGGTGACCTTGCTGAGTAGACGGGGTAACTGTCACCATGCGGGGTGCTGAAGCGAAGGAGGACCAGCTCCCTGGCCTGCGCTCGGCATCGCCCAGGGACAGACACCTGCGAGGTGGCAGGGAGCGTCCTGAGCCTCGTCTAGAACCTGCCTTGGAGTGTGAGCTTTGGGGGATCCAGGAAGCAGGCACCCTATTCATCCCTCTGATGGCTCTGAGGACCGACTGGACCCCAAGGGTGCCCCAGGGCACCGACCCTGGGCAGCTGGGAGGTCTGCTGCAGCCCCAGGGAGGGGTGACACTGCCCGCGGAGAGGCTGGAGCAGAAGGAGAAATGGCCGAGGGCAGGAGCAGGTGCAGCAGGGGGTGGGGGGGGGTGGCCTGTAGGCTCTGAGGCGGGGGTGTGCAGGCGGTGGGGACAAGGCCGGCGGGCAAGTCCTGCATTCCCAGGAAGGGCACTCGCTGGGTGGCCAGGCCCGCCCCGTGCCCAACCGGAGAAAGAAGCTTGGGGGCAGCCTGGGCCCGTCTATTTGTTGCAAAGGGGCTCACGGTTCCCGCAGCGAGGGGGGGCAGGTGGAGGGGATGGTGCAAGGTCCCTCAGCAGTGGTCTCCTCGCAGGGGGACACCGCCTGGAACCACGAGGGGCGCACAGGTGGGTGGCGCAGGGGTCGAGGGGAAGCAGGGGTGAGCTTTACCCCCCCAGCCCATGTCAGATGCTGCGTGATGCTCCTGCTCTGTGCTCCTGAGCCTGCGTCACCCACATCCTAATTCACGCCAAGCATGGTCAGCCAGTGGCGTCAACGGGCTTCCGGAGCCTGACCTGCGACAGACCCGTGTGTCTGTCCGAGCAGCACACCTCTAGGTCCACGGAGCCGAGCCTCCCTGACGAGGTGGTCTGGGTCCTGCTCGGGGATGGGCGGGCTCCCACTCATTTGTCGCCTGGCCTGCACAGGACCCTTCCCAGAAGGCCGCATCTGGTGCTCCCGGCAGCCCGGACAGGTCAGGTCCCAGCCCTGCCACACACGCTTCTTCAGAACCACTAAAGCGGCTTCGGGAGTCCTTTGGAGCCAGATGCTGAAGGCTGTGGGCAGGGCAGGAGGACTGGGAGCTCACCTGGCGCTGGCACCGCCAGGCCACGTCCCTCCAGAAGTCACCTGCTGAGCCCCGTGTGCCCGGCGGGGACACTTTATTTAAGGCCCACGCTGTCACGACTCCATCTCTCAGAATGCCATGGCAATTTAAAAAAAGTATACGTACACTTTTTGCCACATCTTAGATGTCCTTCCGCCTACAGAAGCCGTCAAATAAAAATTAATTTTGCTTTTAAAAAAAAACCATGCTGCATATTTTTGACACTCAATGTCTGTTCATTTGCATGGGACACGTTCTTCCATAATGAATCATCGTAACGCTTAAATTAAACACAGTAAAAGAATGGTTAATGCCATAACACGCCGACAATTTAACCTGGCCAATATTTTTATTGCCTTGTACAATAAACCTAACAGAGCACAACTTGCTTTTGACTGGTGGAAAATCGGTTATGAACCGCCAGGGAGCGGCCAATTTTTCAAATGCAGCCATTCGGTCATACTATAGCCACTCAGACTTTTTTTTTTTTCCCATACACTATTGCTGTTATAATCTTTTGAGGATATTTTATCACGGCAATAACCTCCTCAAAATCAGTCTTTACTGCAGTTAATGACTGGACAGCTGGAGCTGTAACTGGCCTTGGCTTTGCCCCCAGCTATTAGCTAACAAACCAGTTGTTATCTGCAGGTAACAACCAATTTCTTGTGAAATTTTCTTGATGAAGTGCCTCACCGGATGAAAGTTATTTTTTCCCCCTTTCTGCCCCGATTTCAGCATTGCAGTGGGAGACGCCAGAGGTGGGAGGCCGGTGGCTGTCTTCCTCGGAGCGCGCGGCCCGGGGTGGGGCGGACCCGGAAAATGGCCCCGTGCCACGCCCCCCGGGCGCCCAGGGCTGCCACCTGCCACTTGCAGCTTTGCGAGGGGCCGTCCGACAGGCGGTGCGGGGACCGCAGGGAGTTCGCCCTGCTGAACTGACCCGACCCGAGGCAGGGCTGGCCGGCTGGGGGCGGGGGGGACAGGGGGGACGCCGAGGGCGAGACCCGGCCAGGCCAGGCCCAGAGCCTACCCCCGGAGTCTGCAGTCGGGTCAGAGCCCTCCCGTTCCAGGAGCGGGAAAGGTCTACTGGATCGACAAGCGCCTCGTGGGTGACAAACTCCGCGTTCAGATTTATGCATCCTCGTTTCGCGTGTGTTTCACTTTTGATCACCCTCATAAAACGTGAGCTTTTTAAACCAGTGATTTAAAGTCGTGAAATGTTCATCTACTTTACAGCGAACATATTTTTTTAAGGACAAGACTGGTGAATTTGGGCCACCACACCCGCACTCAAGATGCTAGAGCAAAGGATTGCTGTCGTGATTCAGTAGCACAGGTGACCCCAAGTCCAGCTCCGAGGCCGTGTGCATGTGGGACGCTCAGCCAAGGGAAGGGGCATTTCTAAGGGGACCGTGTCCCCTCGGCGCCTGCGAGTCCTTCCTGCCCTGGGTTTCGTTTTCAGGCTTCCAGTCCTCCCGGCAGGCCAGGTGGATGGGGCGCTGCGGCCACACCCAAGGAATGAGGGAACGCGACAAAGCCATCACCTGTTGGTGGCAGCGGTTTTGAAATTCCGCAGATTTATCAGTGTTTACTGTCTGCGACGAAGAGTCGATTCCTGGAATCACAGTGCTGATTGCACATGTATCTTTAACAAGCAGGGCAAAACAAAAAATTAATGTTTTTTTAAAGTGAAATAAGATTTTTTTCCCCCCAGCCTGGAGAGAAGACCAATTAAAATCACTTCAGATTCTTAAATGAGTTTTAATTTGAGAGAGTGGAATTCTTTCAAGAATATGAGTTTTGCTAAATATTTGAAATCATTATATATCATGCTTATCTGAAGCCCAAGTCGCTTGGAAATTAAATAACAAATTAAAAATGATCACAGCACTCATTTTTGAATTATCTGGTGGGTGAACTCCCACCCTGGGGCAAGGCTCCATTTCTGGAAGCGCAGAGGGTCAACTGCGGGGAAGTTGGGAGGTAAACCGGGCTTCCTGCAAAAATCCCCAATTCAAATACTACCACTGGACTAAAGCAATTCTATAATTTTAAATCATTTTGAATTTCATAAACCCAACTCTTTAACCTTTTGTAAATGACAAAAAGTGCAACACATTCTTAACATTTCTGATCATTCCACACCATGCTGGCCCCATAAAGCTCATCTTTTCCAAATTTAAGCACTTAAAAATGTGAAGTGCTCCAATAAATTTAAATTGGCATATGCTACGCATATCAATGGGAAATGATTCAAGCATTAGAGGCTGGAAGTGGTGAGTGAGGGCAAGCAAACCAGAGCATCCATTGTCACAGGATTGATTTTTAATGACTTGCTATTGATTTGGTGCCTTTTAAACCTGATGGCCCAAGGTTGGCCTTGCATATCTATCACACACGTCTTTGGCCTACTCTACTCTTCACCCTTGGTTGCTTTTCCTCTCTTGCCAATGTAGCCTCCTGAGCAAATGCAAGTTGTGGCTGGCATTCGGCCTTTCAGGACCTGGACTGGCTGGCTAGCCACCTGGCCAGGGGGCAACGGGTTGTTGTTGGACACTAGTGGTGGTAAAGCGACGACATCCAACGTGAGTCAAAAAAGGATCTACTAGTTCTCACAACTGAAAAGTCCTGGAGTGGATCAGGAATGGCTGGATCCAGGAGCCTTCTCCTCTCTTTCTCCCTCTGGCCTATCATGCTTGCTGCAGCTCTCTTAGCTCCTCTGTCACTCACTCTCCTTTGCCCTCTTTCACTCCCCTCTTCCCCTCCCTTACCCCCCACCCCCTCCAGCTTGGCTTCTCAGTTGTGCGGTCTTCAGGCAAGGGTCTCTGCATTTGTAGCCTCTGACCCATCCAGGTTTGTATCTCACATTTCCAAGTCCATCAGAATGAGATGCCCTCTTAGCAGCCTTCTAAAAGAGGCCGTGCGTGGAGTCTCCTTGGATCCATTTGGGTCACAGACCCATTTCTGAGCCAGTCCCTCTGGTCGGGGGATTCCAATCTGGCCACTTTAGAAAAAGCGCTGGGTAGTGCTTTTGGATTGAGAGTGGACAAGAGGTAAGTTCGAATCCTTTGATGATGTGTGGGAATCCTGCCTGTCCCCCAAATGATTCCTGCTTATTCTGTTGCGGGTGATTGTCAGTCATGGTTACCTACTCCCTTGAAATGAGGTGTGCCCGTGACTTTCCTTGGCCACTAAGCTACAAGAGAAGGTTCTACTTGTCACGTCAGGGTGGCAACTTAAGAGCTACAGGCAGTGGGTGCCCATGAGCGTGAGACCCAGAAGGAGAAGATAGGGGAGTGGGGCCCTGAGCCAGGGTCTTAGTCAGCTGGAGCTGTTGTCACAAGAACACCACAGACCAAGTGACTTAACAGCATACATTTATTTGTCACAGTTCCAGAGGCTGGGAAGTCCAATGTCATGCCCACATGGGGCAGATCTGGTGAGAGTCCACCTTCTGGTTTCCTTACATGGTGGGGGAGGGGAAAGAGGTATGGAATCTCTTCATCCCCTGGTCAGGGCATCAGTTCCATAATGTGGCTGTGCCCCCTGACCTCAAATACCATCACAGTGGGATTTAGGCTTCCACCCTGAATCCTGGAGGCCACAAACATTTAACTCACTCACAGCAGCCAGCCAACCCGTGACGGACGCTGAAAGGGAAATAAACATGGTTATGAGGGACCATAAACATTTGGGGATTGTTTATTGACACAGCATAACCTAGGCTATCTTGAATGATGTGGAAATCGGGATCGGAAATGAGGCCCTCCCAAAACCAAACCCTAAAATATGTGGTCATCGACTTTGTAGTGGGTGGTGAGTGGTGAGGAAATAATCCTGAGAGGCTGGGAAGATGGAGAATTAGGTTATGATGTTGGGGGAGGCGGGGGGACACTCAGCAGAGCTGTCACCCGAAGTAACGGAGGAGACAGGAAATAAACTCACAGCTCTTGGGAAGAGTTCGGAGGACGGAATATTCACTGTGCATGTTAGCTGCTGCTGGCTGCATTTGGCAAGGTAACACGAGAAAAAAAAAAAGAATTGTCCGATTTGTAAGCAGGAGTGGAAAGCAATACTTCTAGGACTTGACGTAGAAGAGAGAACTGGTTAATACTCTCAGCAAAAAGGCTGATTAAAACTCATTTTTAAATGAATCTAAAATTATGAGTGTAGCGGTCACACCCATCATTAAAACTTCTGAATGGATTACGATGTTTTGGAGTAAAAACTCAGTGGAGGGTGTGGGGCTCCTTGAATACTTTCAGTTTGACAAAAATTTGGAAAGAAAAGAAAATTATGATGAGACTCTCTTCCCAGAGCTTGAACCTGTCAGGTTCAAGGTCATCTATTATAAAACTTAAGGACAGATATGGAGAGCTGGAAAAAGTATCCCTCCTTCCCTTACATTAAGAGAAGAGGTGGACAACCTACAAGTTCACAACCTCTCTGGAGGCCCGAGGAGAGTGAACTAACCCCAAATCTGGAGAGAGACAGGAGCCATTAGGAAGACGAGGGATGTCCATGGTGTTTGCTTCCTTAGGGCAGGAGTCATCAGACACCAGCAAGAATTCAACTGGGAGGGACACCTGGGTGGCTCCATGGTTGAGTGTCTACCTTTGGCTCAGGGTGTGACCCGGGGTCCTGGGATCGAGTCCCGCCTCGGGCTCCCTGCATGGAGCCTGCTTCTCCCTCTGCCTGTGTCTCTGCCTCTGTCTCTCTCTCTCTGGGTCTCTCATGAATAAATAAATAAAATCCTACAAAAAAAAAAAAGAATTCAACTAGGATAGTAAACAAATTGGTGGGGGTTGAGCTTAGGCTGGTGGGACAACATGAAGTCCATGGTGGCTGCAGATATGGGAACATGTGTGTACCTCTTGCCATACTTTCTTCTCCACAATTCCCACCAGAATAGGGAGAATTTTGAGAAAGCTTCTTTTATGCAGGCTCGAGGTAGGGGAAAAATAATCATCACAAGAGGGGAACAAAACCCCATTCTCTTCTCTCTCTCCTTGGGAACAAAAGCCTTCACTGGTAGGAAGAAAGGCATCCAAAACCTCTGCACTTAGGACACTGGTGCACATCCACTGCAGCGTGGGTGAGAGGGCGGGATAACACCTGGGAGCCCTGGCCAAGGGGCAGAGGAAGGTCCTGGGCCCAGAGTCTTGTAGAACCTCTGACTGTTCAAGCTATAACCAGAAATTTGAAGCCTCTGGTGCACTAAGACTAAGCACAGCAACAATAAACCTCTGGCCCAGCCCAACTCCTGAGAAGACCAACATAAAACCTCACAGTGGAGACTTAGCCAAATGAAACGTGTGTCCATTTCTAAGCATGAGAAATGTTTTACCTCGGGTTGTAGTGTCCCACATGAGACGTTCAGTTCAACCAAAATGAGGCATGTGAAAAGGCAAGAAAAATCGACACACCTCCGAGAGTCAAAGAGATCGACAGAACCAGACGTGGCATCGATGTGGAGATCATCGGCAGAGGACTTAGAGTTACCATGCTTAATGCGGAGGCACTTATGGAAGAAATGCACAGCATGCAGGGTCAGACGGGTAACCGCAGAAGAGCAGAGCACCCAAGAACACTGGAGCAGTAGCCAATGGCATAACGTACGCATTATTGGAATCCCAGTAGAAGAGAGAAAGAATAGGGCGAGAAAAAATATGAGGAAATAATAGCCAAGAATATTTTAAAAATTAATGACAGACACCTAGCGATAGGTCTAAGAAGCTCAGACGACACGCAGCAGGGTCAATACACTTCCTCCGAAGCAAAGATCAACACTTAACAAGCATATGGACATGTCATATTTCATCGGCAGAAAACAAAAGACAAAGAGGAAATCCTGAAGGTGACCAGAGAGAGAGAGAGAGAGAGAGAGAGACATTAGCTACTGAGGAGCAAAGATACTTGTCAGAAACCATGCAAGCCCAAAGACCACGAAGTGACGTCTTTGAAGGGCTTAAAGAAAACCAACACTGCCTATAAAAACATTAGTACACCCACCGGAATTGGAGGAATTGGAGATATTCTGTTGTAAAGTCCTTACACTATGTGTGAAACTGTGTAAGATTACTTGGAAGTAGACTCTGATGAATTAAAGGCATGTATTGTAGAGCTTATGGCAGCCACTAATAAAATAACAAGAGGCCTAAATAATTGGTTGATAGTAGAGAAAAAGTGGAATCATAAAAAATAATCAATTAATTCAAAGAGCAGGAAATAGAGGAAAAAAAACAAATCAAAGGAATAGAAAAAAGCTAGTAAAGTGGTGTATTTTTATGCAAAGACATCATCGATTACACTACATTTGTGTCTCAGCACATCAATGAAAAGATAGACTTATAGTCAGACAGAGACAAAGACCATATGATCTCACTCAGATTTGGATCTAGGAAACAAATGCGCAAAGGAAAAACAAGAAAGAGTGACAAATCAAGAAATAAGACTCTTGAGTTTTGAAAACAAACCAACGTTTCCCAGAGGTAGAGGGTGGCGGTGGGGTGGGGGTGAGGGGGGCTGAAATAGGTGATGGGGATTGGTGAGTACCTGTATCCTGAAGAGCACCGGGGGGGTGGGGGGGGTGGATAGGGTGGCTGAAGCACCTGAAACTATACAGCACTGTGTGTTAACTACACTAGAATTAAAATAAAAAACTTAATTTTAAAAAAAAGAGACTTGCAGGTTGGGTAAAAAAAAACCAGGATGCTCTCTGCAATACGCTGTGTACCAAACACTCACCTTATGCCATGTACAGTACAGCTCTGTAAGAAACTGTGCAAAATTAGTTAAAAGTAAAATGGAAAAAAAATTTAAAAATAAAAGTAAAATGGTTAAAGACATGTTGCGCGAACACCGATTTCGTTTCTCTGCGGTATATGCCCAGGAGTGGGATCGCTGGGTTCACACGGGCCTTTGACACTCCTACGGGCGGAGCGCAGGGGGTCCGGTTTCTTCGTATCTTCATCAACACTTGTCCTTCTCCCCAGATTTGTTTGTTTTTGTTTTTGTTTTTGTTTGAAATCTAGTGGACATAAAACCCCACAGAAGGTTCAAGGTCTACAGCATGATGATTTGACTTACATATACTGTGGAATGATTAGCACAGTAAGTTCACATCCATCATTTCCTAAAGATACGAAAAAAAGAAGAGAAAACAAAAATAAAATGATTTTTTTTCCCCTTGTGATGAGAACTCTTAGGATTTAATCTCTTCAGCTTCGTACGTACCATACAGCAGCGTTAGCTATGGTCACCTGCTGTACATTATTACCTCCCTAGAACTTACCTTCTGCCCCGAAGCCCATGCCTTTGGACCGCTGTCACCCCTTCCCCTTTACCCTGCCTCCCCCACTTCTGGAAGCCACAAATCTGATCTGAGTTTGCTTTTCTCTTTTCTCTCTCTATTTTAAGATTCCACATCTGAGTGAGATCAGACAATATTTGTCTGGCTTACTGCACTCGGCATAATGCCCTCACAGTCCATCCCTGGTATCACAGGATATGGCAGGATTTCCTTCATTTTTTGTGGCCAAATCATATTTCATTGTATATACGTACACGGCCTCTTTATCCATTCGTCCCTCAGTAGAGATTAAGGCTGTTTCCATGTCTTGACTATTGTAAATTGTGCTGCTATAGACACGGGGTGTCTTCTCCACATAGTTTTTTTGTTTCCTTCAGATAAAGTCCCAGAAATGGAAAACCTGGATCATGTGGTAGTTTTATTTTTACCTTTTTTTGAGGGACTTTCCTCCTGTTGTCCGTAGTGGTTGTGCCAAAACTTGTTCTTATCAGACTTTTTCATCACACGCGTTCTAGTGAGTGTGAAGTTGCTTCTCCTTGTGGTTTTGATTTGCACGTCCCCTAATGCTGACCATCTTTTTATGCATTTATGGGCCATTTGCATATCTTCTTTGGAGAAATGTCTACTCGTATTTGCCCATTTTTAAATTGGGTTATTTGTCTTTTATTATTGTATTGCAAACATTCTTTCTATATTCTAGATATAAATCCGTCTTCATATATTTGATTTGCAGATTTTTCCCCCTCATTTTGCAGGTTGTCTTTTCACTTTCTTGATAGTATCCTTGGAGGCGCTGAAGTTTTTCATTTTCATGAAGTCCAGATTATCTATTTTATCCTTTGTTGTTTGTGCTTTCGGTGTCACGTCTGAGAATCTATTATTAAATTCAATGTCATGGAGATTTTTACCTCTATGTTTTCTTATGAATTTTATGTCTTGATTTTAGGCCATGGACTCATTTCAAGTTAATTTTTATGTTTGGTGAGAGGTATGTGTCCAATCCCATTCTTTAATATGAGGATATCCAGTTATCCTGGCATCATTTGTCAGAAAGACTGTTTTCTCCAGACTGGAAGCTCTTGGCACCTATGTCAAAAACCAGTTGATTATACACACACGAATTTATTTCTAGAGTCTCAGTTCTATTCCACTGATCTCTATGCCTATCCTTATACCAGCGCCATAATGTTTTGATTACTATTGCTTTCTAGTAAATTTCCAAATTGAGAAAAAAATAATTTTTTTAAGATTGATTTGGCCAACTTGGCTCACTTGCAGTTTCATATGAATTTTAAAATAAATTGTGAATTTCTACAAAGAAGTAAGCTGAGATTATAATAAGAATTGTTTTGAGTCTACAGATCAATTTGAGGGCTATCGTTATCTTAACAATGGTCTTTCAATCCACCAAAATGGGATATTTTTCTCGTTTATTTCAGATCTTTAATCCCTTTCAACAATACTTTGTGGTTTTAAGTGTGTACATTTTGCAATTCTATTGTTAAATTTATTCCTAAGCATTTTGCTACTATGAAGTGGAATAAATACAGAGTATTAAAATGATAATTACCAGAGGGGAGGGGGTGGGAGGATGGGCAAAATGGGTAAAAGTGGAAGATACAGGCTTTCAGTATGGAAGGAATAAGTCACAGGGATGAAAGGCACAGCATAGAGAATATAGTCAATAATATTATAATAGTGTTGTATGGTGACAGATGTAGCTACACTTGTGGTGAGCAGAGCATAATATATAGACCTGTCGAATCACTATGTTGTGTGCCTAAATCTAATGCAACATTGTGTGTCAATAAAATAAAAAAAGAAAAGGGTTCTTTAAACCCTGCCTATAACTAAAATAAAGTTTTGATTAAGTTAAATTTCAATAATACATAAAATAACTTGTTTAAAAATGGAATCATTTAATTTCTCTGCGATTGTTCATTGCAATTATTCAGAAAAACAATTATTTTCTTATACATTGATCATGTAACTTGCAGTCTTGCTGGACTTTTTAGTTCCAATAGTATTTTAGTGCATTCCTTAGAATTTTCTATATACAAGATCCTGTCATCTGTGGCTAGAGGTAGTTTCACTTCTCCCTTTCCAATGTGGATGTTTTTCTTTCTTTTCCTTGACTAATTGCCTTGAATAGAGCCTCCAATCCATACTGTTGGATTTTTGCCAAATGCTTTTTCTGTGTCTATTGAGATGATCATCGTGTGATTTTCTGTTTTTATTACAGTAATAAGGAGTATCACATTAACTGACATTTGGATGTTGAACCAACCTTGCATTTTAGGCATAAATCACACTTGTTCATGGTATATAATTCTTTTGAAATGTTGCTAGATTTGATTTGCTAGATTTTTATTGAGGTTTTTTACATTCATATTTATAAGAGATCAGTAGTTTTTTTCCCTTTGTGTCTTTGTCTGGTCTTGACATCTGGATAATGTTGGCCTTATCAAATGAGTTTGGGAGTGTTCTTTCCTATTATGTTTTTGGGAAGAATTTGTGATGAACTCTTACATGTGAAGAGGTAATATCTGTGGAACAGGTCCTCATTCTTTAAATATTTGGTTAAATTCAGAAGTGAAGCACTAAAGTAGGTCTGAGCTTTTGTAAGTAGTTTTTTAAACTACACATTCAATCTGTACTTACTATAAATATTTTTAGATTGTCTATTATGTTAATTTTTAGATTGCTCTTTTGTAAGAATTGTCCATTTTATCTAAATTATCTAATTAACTGACATAAAATTGTTCATAATTCCTTTATAATCTTTTTTATTTTTGTAAAGTTGGTAGTAGTGTCCCCTCTTTCATTTCTGATTCTAATAAGTTGAGTGTTCTTCCTTTTCAAACTGTAGATACAGCTAAAAGTTTGTTAATTTTGTTGATCTTTCCAAAGAACTAGTTTTTTGTTTACGGATTTCCTCTACTGTTTTCCTTCAGGGATTTTTTAGAAATTATTTTATTTTATTTTTTTCTTCATTTCAGAGGTAGAATTTAGTGATTCATCAGTTGCATACAGCAACCAGTGCTCAATACATCAAACGCCCTCCTTAATGCCCATCACTCAACTACCGTGTCCCTGCACCCATCTACACTCCAGCAACCTTCACTTTGTTTCCTGTAAATAGAAGTCTCTTATGATTTGCTTCCCTCTCTGTTTTCATCTTATCTTTCCTTCCCCTTCCCCTTCCCCTATGTTCATCTGTTTTGTTTCCTAAATTCCACATATGGTTGTCTTTCCTTTGGTTCCATATGGTTTCCTTTCCTTGTCTTTATCTTTTGGTTTCTGATTGACTCACAACTTAAATTCCACAATCATAGGTTGTCTTTCTCTGACTGACTTATTTCGCTTAACATAATACCCTCCAGTTCCATCCACATCGTTGCAAATAGCAAGATTTTATTCTTTTTGATGACTGAGTAATATTCCTGTGTGTGTGTGTGTGTGTGTGTGTGTGTGTGTGTACCACATCTTCTTTATCCATTCATTTGTTGATGGACATCTGGGCTCCTTCCATATATTGGCCAATGTGGACATTCCTGCTATGAGCATGGGGTGTAGGTACTCCTTCAAATCACTATGTGTGTATCCTTTGGATAAATACCTAGTAATGCAACTGCTGGGTTGTAGGGTAGCTCTATTTTTAGCTTTTTGAGGAACCTCTACACAGTGTTTTCCAGAGTGGCTGCACCAGTTTGCATTCCTACCCACAGTATAAAAGCGTTCCCTTTTCTCCACATTCTCACCAACATCTGTTGTTTCCTAAGGTTGTTAATTTTAGTTTAGTGTAAGATGGGATCTCATTGTGGTTTTGATTTGTATTTCCCTGATGCCGAGAAATGTGGAACATTTTTTCATGTGTCGGTTGGCCATGTGTAGGTCTTCTTTGGAGAAAAGTCTGTTCATGTCTTCAGAGATGGGGGAGAAGGGAGAGGGAGAAAGAGAAATTCAAGCAGACTCTGTGCTGAACACAGAGCCAAAGTAGGGCTCTGTCTCACAACCCTGAGATCATGATATGAGCCGAAATCAAGAGTTAGACACTTAACCAACTGAGCCATGCAGGTTCCCCTCTCTACTATTTTCCAATCCTCTATTTCATTGATTTCCATTATAATATTTATTGTTTCCTTCATTCCTTTGGGTTTAGTTTGCTCTTTTTTTCCACTGTTTTAAGATAAAAGATTAGGCTATTGATTTGAGATCTTTCTTCTTTTTTAAGATAGGAAGTTACAACTATAAATTTTCATCTTAGCGCAGTGTTACCTGAATCCTGTAAGTTTTAGTATGCTGTATCTTCATTTTCCTTCATCTCAAAGTATCTTGTAATTTATCTTTTGGTTTCTGATTGACTCACAAGTTAAATAAAAGTGTCTTGTTTAATTTCCACATATTTGTGAGTTTCCCAGACTCTCTTTTGATATTGACTTATAATTGTATCCCACGCAGTTAGAGAACACGCTATGTCTTATTCAATCCTTTTAAATTTATGTGAGGATTATGTCCTAGCATATGGTTGACCCTAGATAATGTTGTATGTGCATTTGAGAAGAACGGATATTCTCCAATTGTTAGATAGAATGTTCTATAGATACATTTGGTCTAATTGGTTTGTCATGTTGTTCAAGTATTCAATTTCCTTTTGATCTGCCCAGTTGTTCTGCCCATTATTGAGGATGGCTATTGAGGATTTCAACTATTACTGTTCAATTATCAATTGTATTACTCCCTTCATTTCTGCCAGTTTTTACTTCATGTACTTTGGTGCTCTGTTGTTAGGTGCATATAGGTTTATGATTGTTATATCTTCCTAATCGATTGACTCTTTTATTATCATAAAATATCCTTCTTTATTTCCAGTAACATGTTGCTTTTGTCTAATATTAATATAGCTAAAATTTCAGCTTCCTCAAGGTTAATGTTTGCAAGCTGTCTTTCTATCCTTTTACTTTCCATATGTTTGTATCTTTGAATCTAAAATATGTCTCTTGGAGGCAGCATATAGTTGGATTTTGTTTCTTCTTCCAACCTAGGAATCTCTGACTTTTGACTGGATTGTTTAATCCACACATATTTATTGTTGTTATTGATATAGTTGGATTTATAACTGCCATCTATCTGTTTTCTATAAGTCTTCCATCATTTTTGTTCCTTTATTCCTCTTTTGCTTTTCTTTTGCAATATTTTTATGTAGAATTTTAACTTTTAAAATGATTTTTAACAATATTTTCTTGAATTGTTCCCTTAGTGTTTGCTCTAAGGCTTATACATCTTAACTTAGAATTAGTTTCAGATTCATACTAACTTAATTCTAGTGAGGTGTAAAAGCATTATGACTATATATCTCTATTCCTTTCCCCTATTTTGTGGTATGACGGTCATACCACATCTCTATGAATGTTACACACTGCTGTGCTACATTGTTATAATTATGACTTTTATATAATTTTATATCTTTTATTTATATTAACCTTCTTATTTATCATTTCTGGTTCTCCTTATTTTTTCCTGTGGATTTGAGTTATTACCTGAAGTCATTTTCTTAGTTCAACCCAACTTTACTCTCACTCACCTCCTTTGAGCAAATATATTACCTTCTATAAATTATAGGCCCAAAAATATGTTATGTACTTATTGTTTCTACAGTTCAATACAGTTATTCTTAAGATCAGTTAAGAGAAGGAAGGTGAAAATATGCATTTATACTGTCTTTTATAGTTATATGAATGCCTTTACTGATTCTTCTTGTTTTTTTCTTGTGGGTTACTACCCTTACTTTTAGCTTAAAGAACTTCCATTAGTATTTTTGTTAAGTAAGTCTGCTACCAGGAAATTCTTTTGTTTTCTTGTTTATCTGGGAATGTCTTCATTCCACATTTATTTTTGAAAGATAACATTACTGGATATAGGATTCTTGTTCACAGCTTTTTCTCTTTGAGCATTTTGAATATATCACACCACCTTCTGTCCTCCATTGTTTCTGTTGAGAAGTGAACTTTTAATCTTATTGGGGTTTTCTTGTAAGAGATGATTTATTTTTCCTCATGTTGCTTTCAAGATTTTCTCCTTGTCTATGGCTTTTAGCATTTTTACTATGGGACTGATGTCAATCTCTTCGTGTTTATCTTGGAATAATTGAACTTTTTGGATGTGTAAATTAATTTTTATAAATTTGAGAACTTTTTAACCATAATTTCTTTGAATATTTTCTCTATTCCTTCCTCTTTCCTCTCTGTCTGTATTCCTATTATATATATGTTGGTATGTTTAATGGTGTCCCACATTTCTCTGAGGTTCTGTTTATTTCCTTTATCCTTCTTTCCCTGTTCTTCAGATTTCATAATCTTCATTGATCTATATTTAAGCTTGTTAATTTTTTTCATACCTGTTCAAATCTACTGTTGAGCTTCTCTAATTGTGTTTTCATTTTAGTTATTGTACTTTTCGATGCCAAACTCTTATTTGGTTATTTTTTAAAATAATTTCTCTCCTTTTATTAAGGGTCTTAATTTGATGTGATCTTGTCATCATAACTTCCTTTACTTTGTTAAGTCATGATTCCCTTTAGTTCTGTGAACATATTTATAACAGCTACTTTGAAGTCTTCTGATAAATCTGCCATCTGGTTGCTCTCACAGGCAGTTTCTGTTGCTTGCCTTTTGTCCCAGTCATATTTAACTGTTTCTTTGCAAATTGTAATTTTTTTGAAAACTGGACATTTTATATGTATATTGTAGCAACTCTGAGTACTACCTTTATCCCTTCTAGGGATCTTATTATTGTTTTCTTCCTCTATCCCTTCTAGGGGTCTTTTTATTGTTTTCTTCTTTCCTTCCTTTCTTTTGTTGTTCTTCTTTTTCTTTCTTTCTTCCTTTATTCTGGTTTAGCAACTGGCTGGATTATTTTGGTGACGTATCTTCCCTCATCAGCCCTGGTCTGAAGCTTCTGATGCTGCTTCTCAAGGAGGGCAGCCTCAAAGGACCATAGTCACAGCGGGATGACAGTAGCTTTGGCAGGGCTCACCTATCTCTTCCCTGGCCACATTAGCTTTTGATCTTTATTAATTGCCATCCAATTGCTCTATTATTATTATTTTTTTAATTTCCTGTAGCATGAATTGATCCACAGACTGAACCATTATTGTTTGAGCAACTTTGGTCAATGTTTGGGATTTGTTCTGACCCATAGAGTTCCCCCCAGCTGTATTTTTCTCTGATTCTCTCTCACAAACTGCTGGCCTATAGTTTGGCCTATATCTCCAATGACAATCTCCTCTCAATTGTCTTTCCCCATAACCTCCACCATATGAGAACACGCTTAGGCTTCAACTTTTTAGCTCCATGTTACAAATGAACTCCATTCCTTTGGGAAGAGATTCAGAGCTCTTTGCTTTAAAGCTCACTTCTTCCTTTGGGCAAAATCTCTGAGCTATAGCTCTGGAGCTGAGAGGAAACAATGACACACTTTCCTCTGAGCATTCCCACTTTAGGAGCTGAGTGATCAGTGAAGAGACAATAGCCTCAGGTGTTCTCAGCTTGCCTCTCCTGGCTTGGAGTCTCTGATTTATGAACTACAAATGAACCAAGGAAAGGGTTATCTGGATCACAGGGTAGAGCTCCATTCCATGAGTGGGGACTGGGAAGAAGAAGGAAGCCTCCACTTCTTAGCTACACTCACTTAGAACTTAGCTCCAGCTACAGGTAGCTAGAGAAAACTAGCTGGTGTTCTTGGCTGCACCAGTCTGGAGTGGCACTTCTATTCTACTGAGATATAATGAGGGAGGGAGAGTTTTATTTCAATTCTTACTGAGTCCTGGTAGATTTTCATGAGTAAATGTTTCTTCATTTGCCCTCAGGACCACTTCCAGAGACTTTAAAGGGTTGAGTTTGTTTTTTATAATTTTCACCAGTTTCATGGGGGGAGCAAACCACAAGCTTTCATGACAGAAGTGTAACTTACAGAAGGGTACTCTATTAACCTTATTTACAAAATTCCTATAGTTAAGAATAGACGGAACACTCTTCAATACCTTAAAAGCCCAGAGCAAATATTATCGTCAATGGGGAAAAACTGAGAGTCTTTCCCCTAAGATCAGGAACATGACAGGGATGTCCACTCTCACCACTGCTATTCAACATAGCACTAGAAGTGCTAGCTTCAGCAATCAGGCAACAAAAAGAAATAAAAGGCATTCAAATTGGCAAAGAAGAAGTCAGACTCTCCCTCTTTGCAGATGTCATGATACTGTACATAGAAAACCCAAAAGACTCCACCCCATGATTGCTAGAATTCATACAGCAATTCGGTAGTGTGACAGGAGACAAAATCAATGCCCAGAAATCAGTGGTATTTCTATACACTAACAATGAGACTGAAGAAAGAGAAATAAGGAGTCAATCCCATTTACAATTGTACCCAAAAGCAAAAGATACCTAGGAATAAACCTAACCAAAGAGGTAAAGGATCTATATCCTAAAAACTACAGAACACTTCTGAAAGAAATTGAGGAAGACACAAAGAGTTGGAAAAATATTCCATGCTTATGGATTGGAAAAACAAATATTGTGAAAATGTCAATGCTACCCAGGGCAATTTACAGATTCAGTGCAATACCTATCAAAATACCATGGACTTTCTTCAGAGAGTTGAAACAAAATAATCTTAAGATTTGTATGGAATCAGAAAAGACCCCAGATAGCCAAGGGAATATTGAAAAAGAAAACCGAAGCCAGGGGCATCACAATGCTGGATTTCAAGCTGTGTCACAAAGCTGTGATCATCAAGACAGTGTGGTACTGGCACAAAAACAGACACATAGATCCATGGAACAGAATAGAGAACCCAGAAATGTGCCCTCGACTCTATGGTTGACTGATATTCGACAAAGCAGGAAAGGTTATCCACTGGAAAAAGGACAGTCCCTTCAATAAATGGTGCTGGGAACATTGGACAGCCATGGGCAGAGGAATGACACTAGACCATTCTCTTACACCAGACACAAAGATACACTCAAAATGGTTGAGAGATCTAAATGTGAGACAAGAATCCATCAAAATCCTAGAGGAGGGTAGCCGGAGTGGCTCAGGGTTTAGCGCCGCCTTCAGCCCACGGCTGATCCTGGAGACTAGGGATCAAGTCCCACGTCAGGCTCCCTGCATGCATGGAGCCTGCTTCTCTCTCTGCCTGTGTCCCTGCCTCTCTTTCCCTCTGTGTGTCTCTGATGAATAAATAAATAAAATCTTTAAAAAAAAATCCTAGGGGAGAACACAGGCAACACCCTTTTTGAACTTGGCCACAGCAGCTTCTTGCAAGATACATCCATGAAGGCAAGGGAGACAAAAGCAAAAATGAATTATTGGGATTTAATCAAGATAAAAAAGCTTCTGCACAGCAAAAGAAACAGTCAACAAAACTAAAAGACAACGTACAGAATGGGAGGAGATATTTGCAAATGACACATCAGATAAAGGGCTAGTATCCAAGATCTATAAAGAACTTATTAAAATCAACACTGAAGAAACAAACAATCCAGTCATGAAATGGGCAGAAGACATGAACCAAAATTTCACCAAAGAAGACATAGACATGGCCAACAAGCACATGAGAACATGCTCCACATCACTCGCCATCAGGGAAATACAAATCAAAACCACAATGAGATCCCACCTCACCCCAGTGAGAATGGGGAAAATTAACAAGGCAGGAAAGAACAAATGTTGGAGAGGATGCGGAGAAAGGGGAACCTGCTTGCACTGTTGGTGGGAATGGGAACTGGTGCAGCCACTCTGGAAAACCGGGTGGAGGTTCCTCAAAGAGTTAAAAATAGACCTGCCCTACGACCCAGCAATTGCACTGCTGGGGATTTACCCCAAAGATACAGATGCAGTGAAACGCCGGGACACCTGCACCCCGATGTTTACAGCAGCAACGTCCACAACAGCCAAACTGTGGAAGGAGCCTCAGTGTCCATCAACAGACGATGGATAAAGATGTGGTCTATGTATACAGTGGGATATTCCTCAGCCATTAGAAAGGACAAATACCCACCATTTGCTTCGACGTGGATGGAACTGGAGGGTTTTATGCGGAGTGAAGTGAGTCGGTCAGAGAAGGACAATCATATAGTTTCACTCATACAGGGAATATAGGAAATAGTGAAAAGGATTATAAGAGAAAGGAGGGGGAATTGAATGAGAATATTTAGAGAGGGAGACAAACCATGAGAGACTCCTGACTCTGGGAAATGAATAAAGGGTTGTGGAAGCGGAGGTAGGTGGGGGGATGGGTGGCTGGGTGAGGGGCACTGAGGAGGGCACTTGATGGGATGAGCACTGGGTGTTATACTATATGTTGGCAAATCAAACTTCAATAAAAACAAATAATAAAAAAATTCCTACAGTTAACATCACACTTAATGGTGAAAAACTGAATGCTTTCTTTCTAAGGTTAAGAACAATGCAAAGATGTCATCTACTACTCCTGTTCAACTTCACAATAGAGGTCCTAATCAGTATAATAAGGCATGAAAAATGAATAAAAGGCATACAGATTGGGAAAGGAGAAAAAAATTTCTATTTGTATAGCACACTTATATAGAAAATCCCAGAGAATTTACCAAAAAGGCTCCTAGCACAAATAAGTGATTTTAACAAGGTTATAGGATACAAAATCAATAAGCCATTATCAGTTATACTTCTATACACTAGCAATGTAAAATTGAAATTCAAAATTTACAAAACAGTACATTAACCGTAATACAAAAAAAAAAAAAAAAGAAATCCTTAGGTGTTAATCTAACAAAATCTGTGCGCTGAAAATTGTAAAACACAAAAGAAATCAACAAACACCTAAATAAATGGGGAGGTATCCATGATTATGGATTAGAAGAGTCGATATTGTTAAGATGTTAATTCTCTCCAAATTGACCTGGAGATGGGCCACAATTTTATTCAAAATTCCAGCAAGCTTTTTTTGTAGATATTGACAAGATGTTTCTAATTTCTAAATAAAATGATATGGGAAGGTGAAGTAATTAGAAGACCCAAAATAATTTGAAAAAGAAGAATGAAGCTGAAAGACTCACACCACCTGATTTCAAGATTTACTATAAAGTTACAATAATCAGAACAATACGATGTTGGTAAAATACTAGTCCTGTAGTTGAGTCCAGAAATAGATTTACGTAAATGACTTTGACAAAATTACAAAAGAAATTCAAAGGACAAAGGATAATCTTTTCAAGAAATTATGCTCAAACAAGTGGATATGCCTATGCAAAGAAGGGAAACTTGGCCCAGACCACATCTTTTATACAAAAAAATAACTCAAGGTAGAATCATAGATCTAAATGTAAAATAGAAAACCATAAAAATCATATAAGAAAACAGGAGAATATAATTATGATCTCGAATTAGGCAAAGAACTTTTAGACATGACGTTGAAAGCATGATTCATAGAAGAAAATAAAAGACACACTGGACTTTAACAAAATTGAAAACTGTTGCTCTGGAAAAGACACTGCAAGAGAAGGAAAAACAAAACACGGGCTGAGAGAAATGATCTGCAATTCACATTTGTGACAAAGGGTTTAGTGTCCAGCTTATGTAAATAACTTTTAAAGTTCAACTGTAAGACATCAAGTGATCCAATTCTGAAAGTAAGCAAAAGATCTAAATAGATACTTCACCGGGGAAGATATATAGATGGCAAATAAGCATATGTAAAGATTCCCAACATCATGAGTCATTAAGGAAATGCAAATTCGAATTGTAAGGAGGTATCACTACACTCCTACCGGGGTGGCTCTGATTTTTTAAAAAAAGTCTGACAATACCAAGGGCTGGTGTGGATACAGAGGAACTGGTGCCTTAATACATCGCTCACAGGACTGCCAAATGTTGCCATCATTGTGGAAAACAGTTCGGAGGTTTCTTATGAAGTTAACCATATCCAGCAATTGCACACCTGGGTAAATGAAAACTTGTGTTTACATAAAAACCTTTACACAAGTATCTGCAGCAGCTTTATGTATAGTAGTCCAGCACAGATGATCTTTTTTTTTAATTTTTTTTAAATTATTTATTTATGATAGTCATACAGAGAGAGAGAGAGAGGCAGAGACAAGGCAGAGACATAGGCAGAGGGAGAAGCAGGCTCCATGCACCGGGAGCCCGACGTGGGATTCGATCCCGGGTCTCCAGGATAGCGCCCTGGGCCAAAGGCAGGCGCCAAACCGCTGCGCCACCCAGGGATCCCCCAGCACAGATGATCTTTAACCGGTGATAGGTAAACCATGGTCCTTGCATGCAATGGAACACTATTCAACAATAAAATGAAACAAATCTTTAAAAAAAAAAAAAAAAAACAAACTCAGGGATGACTCCTAAGTGCCTTTTGCTAAGTAAAAGTAGCCAAAATCCAAAGGTTCCATAGTGCGTTGCACCATTTATATTATATTTGGAAAAGGTGAAACAATATGGGTAACGTCAGGGGCTTGGAGGAAGGGATGACTACATGGAGTCTGCATGAGGGAATTTGGAGGGAGGAACGTATCGTGACTGTAGTGGTGGATACCTGACTGGTTATTTATCAAAATTCATGAAACTATACGTCACTGAGTGCAATTAAAAAGATAGAAAGAGAAAGATAGAAGAAAGAAAGAAAAAAGAAAGAAAGAAGGAAAGAAGGAAAGAAGAAAGAAAGAAGAAAGAAGAAAGAAAAAGAAAGAAAGAAAGAAAGAAAGAAAGAAAGAAAGAAAGAAAGAAAGAAAGAAAGAAAGGAAATAGAAGTAGAAAGAAAGACAGGTTGTGGGGGACATAAAAGTGGAATACAAACTACAACAAATGAACCTAACTGTATTACAGATGGATGACATAAGCACATGGATGGGAGCGGGGAAGAAACAAAAACTAACCCAAATTACTTTGTAAAATATTCAATATTTTGCCGGATAATGTGAAGATAAAGACTAAAATAACTGTATACAAATGCCGTAGTCTAGTTAGTAAATTCGTTTCTCGTGGGGGTATGGGCTGCCATTCTGAAACTGCTTTATGTGTACAGAAGAGTTGAACAAGTAAGTAAATGTATTTTAGATAATGAGACACAGATTTCTCACTGTTGGAAAAGGAAGTTACAAATAAGCAAAGGGAAAACGCCAGAATGAAGCTCGTGGTGACGGATCGGAATGAGAGGTCTCATACATAGACACAGAGAGAGGCAGACGTAAATACAATTACGTGTATACTTACACCATGTATTTCCTTTTTTTTTAATAAATTAATTTTTATTGGTGTTCAATTTACCAACATACAGAATAACACCCAGTACACCGTGTATTTCCAAGTTCTGGAAAGTTGCTGGAGAGGGCCTAGAAGCAAGGCCACCATAGTGACAATGGGCACACAGACTGCCTCCAGCTTGGTTTCTAAGTACCACTCCAATAAAAGGAATCAGGGCTTCTCTTAGAAGTAATTGGTTTCAGTGCAGGGCAAGGACAATGCAAGATGAGCCCGAAGCGTCTGGTAGTGCCCGAGAAAAAATTGCTTAGAAAACAATGAGGCGGGGATCCCTGGGTGGCGCAGCGGTTTGGCGCCTGCCTTTGGCCCAGGGCGCGATCCTGGAGACCCGGGATCGAATCCCACGTCGGGCTCCCGGTGCATGGAGCCTGCTTCTCCCTCTGCCCGTGTCTCTGCATCTCTCTCTCTCTCTGTGTGACTATCATAAATAAAAAATAAAATAAAATAAAATAAAATAAAATAAAATAAAAAAGAAAACAATGAGGCATGCCAAAAAGGCACAGGAGCCAAACTGAAGGAGTTCCCAGTGGTCAAAGCTGGACACAATAAATAATGATAGTATTGGGTTATAGCCCAATGAAATACATATGGGTGGGTCCACATGGGTATAAATAATCAATTAAGTAAATAAACGGGAGGGTGGGGGAAGTATATCCCTTCCTTGCAGAGGAATCTAGATCCTTCAACAAAAGGTAGAAGGATGAAGGAAATGGAAAGTCGTGTTAGAACGACACAGCAATTGCAGGCAGGATCCAATTTGCGGATGTTAAAATTAGCGTGTGGAAGTGTGAGCGCATACTGAGTATCTGCATGGTGTTCCCGGTGGAGAACCTGGTAGGCAGCACCAAGACACAGTGATAAAGTGAGCGTCACCAGAAAAGACACGTGGACATCATGCGACCACAGATAGGACACGAAGAGGAGGGCACGTTGTTTTCGTGACATTCTCCCCCAAAACGTTATAACCTGGATATAATCGGGAGAAATAGCAAACAAACCCAGGTTGAGGATCTAAAATATGATGGACTAGTAAGTCGTCTTCAAAGTGTCAAGGGCATGAAAGACCAGGAAGACTGGGTAACTGTCATAGGCTGGAAGAGACCAAGGAGATAGGATGACTAAGTGCAGCGCACGGTCCTAGTTTCCTCATCGTGGGTAACCTCACCGTGACTACGCGAGGTGTTCACAATAGGGAAGCTGAGGGATGGGTACCCGGGAACCCCCTACATTATTTTTGCAGCTCTTCCATAAATATGATTTCAGGGTATAAAATTAAAATAAAATTGAAAATAAGGAGGGAGGGAGGGAGAGAGATGTGAGAACAAGAGAACAAAGGCAAGTAGTGGGCTGGGGACTTCCAAAAAAAAAACAAAACAAAACAAAATCTTTGGGCATCATTACTGGCACCTAAAGGTGACTAGAAATAAATAGAGAAGAAGCTACGGCGTTTTGAGGGAGTTACTATTCCCAGAAGAATTGTCAGCCTCCACTTTGAATACAGACCCTGACCGAGGCTTGAAGTTACCCTCGAGCTGCCACCCTCTGTAGTCAAACGGGTTTGCACACATGACTCAGCCCCCAAGGACTGACCGCACACACTCCCTAACACACACGTCACATGGAGCCGAAGAGGAGGCTCCTACATGACACAGTCAGGGCCAGGGAGCCACTGCCGCCGAGCAGAGAGGGATCAGGGCCTGTCTGGGGGGACCACCCTGCTTCCCCTCCCGAACGGGAGTGTTTCCTGGGGTTTGGCCGTCTCTGTCCCGCTGCCGTATGCCTGCTGCGGAGGTGCCCAGGACCAGGACCTTGCCTCTCAGGTCTAGGTCTCTGGAATAAGGGTAACTATCAACCTGAGGGCGACAAGTGTAGAGGGCGTGAGAAAGAGAGTGACACAGAACATCTAACGATCCCCAAGTGCAGTCTTTGGTGGCCCCCTGAGCTGTGCTCTTCCTCCTTCCAGACACACAGTAAGATGGCACTTCTCACCCCCATGAGGTGACGCACGGCCACATGGCTTGCTCTGGCCCACGGCGGTGAGCAGAAGTGGCCCTACTGCTTCCGAGTGCAGGTATGTAGTCAGCAGCAGGAGACTCTCCGGGGCTCTCTTCCCTACCCTGGTGACCGCGATGCTCCAGAAGGTGGCAGCTTCCTCAGCCTTGATCCCAGAGTGACAAAAACACAGCAGAGCCCTTGGCTGACCGGAGATTGGCATGTAAGTAGAACGGGAAGTAAAACACTTATTGTTTGAGGTCTCTGGGTTGGGGGTGGTTTGTGACCACGGCATAACCTAGCCTACGTTGACAGAACCCGGCCAGAGAGCGGGGATGCCGGGCAGGGAGGCCACACCTGGACGTTACGTTAGCCAGGTAGCAATAGCTCAGGTATTTGATGGCCACTTCCCTCTGCTGGACGGGGAGGGGCTTGGCTCTGTGAAGCCCAGGAGAAGAGGGATGCAGGCCTGCGTCTGCGGAGGGTTGGTCAGGCCTTTTCTTCCACAGATATTTTGGTTTTGAATTCACCCTTTTGGCGACGCCGGGATGGTCATTACAACGCTCCAGCCTGTCGGGGAAAGGGAGGGCTGCGGCGAACAAATCTGAGAAAACTTTCATGCATGTGGCTGGTCTGGGGGCTGGAAGGTGATGCTCAGAGCCCCAGGAGCCCCCCGCCTTCACATACTGTGTCTCCCGAGTAGCCGTGGGCTCCGAACCTAGAGACCTGGTTCTGGGTCTCCCTGTCCAGAAACTCACTAAGAATGGACCGAGTGCTGCTTTTGAGGCTTCAGTCTCCCCATGTGAATTGAGGAACTGGGGTAGGTGGAGAAAATGAAGGTTGGGTAGTTTGGGTTTTTGGTTTTTGTTTGTTTGTTAGTTTGTTTTGCCTTTTTTTTTTTTTTTTTGGTCAAGAAATTCTTTCCCCTCAGATAAAAACATAAAACAGAGGGGCACCGAATCTTCTTTCCACTTCCTCTCCCTGTCCCCCAGAGAGCAGCAGCCTCGCATTTTATCCAAAGAAGGAACCCCCCAAGTACCTTGGAACAGTTTAAAAAACCCTTCGGGCTCATGTAGTTTAGATAGGCTGTGGCTTTTCGGGATGACAGGAACACACTCTGCTGTCAAGTCTTGGGCATCTTGCCCTGGTGAGGTGCTGTCTAGCTGGGGCTCTGCTGGCCTCCTGGCATCCAGGGCCCCAGCCCCTCCTGGCATCCAGGGCCCCAGGCCCCTCGATGCTCAGTTTGCACCAGACAGAAAAGCTCTCCTTAACTGGGTTGGAAAGATCAAAAGAGACTCAGAGAGAGAATTATTTCCCCTGGACAAGTTCAGGTTTTCACGCCCTAGGTGGTAATATCCAGACCCCCAGCCGAAAGCCTTGCACTTTGGGAAAAGCTGGTGCAATGCTCTGGAGTCAGACTCCTCTGCGGTTCAAATTCCTCAATCCGCTGTGACCTTGAAGGGAAAAGCTACTTAAGTCTCACCTGCGTCAGTTTTCACATCTGGAGAGTGGAGTTCCCACAATAATAGTGACTGGCCAGTGGAAGGGTGACAGTTGAGTGCATCCATCTGTGCGTGGAAGGACCCGAGACAGGCACCTGGCGAAGAGAAGCCACTTGTGATCAGCAGCAGCATCGTCACCCTCTTCATCACCACACCTGCCCGGATGGGGTTATTTCACAGTGTTGTGTGAGCCGCTTTCTCCCACAGGGCATCTGGACCACCGTGTTCCTAATCCCACTCGGCCTCCCACCCCTGGCCCTCGCGGTTCCCTGCACAGGACCAGCACAGAAGGAGAAATCAATAAGCACGCAGTGGACTGGACAGATTTGGCTACACTGGCGATCTCCGAGGTGTTGCACCGATCAGGACCAACGGTTCCCCAACGTGGCCTCACTCAGCAACTTGGTGATCGGCGTCGATTGCAACCCAGCGGCAGTGATCGCGAGCTTCCAGCACACGTAGTCCCAAAGTGAAAACCATCCTGTCGACGCCACCAAATCCAATGGCAGGTGCCCATTTCAGTCCTCATCTGGTCTACGTACCAACGCACAATCGATCGACGTGGTACGGTCCCCACGGGTGATCATTATCTGCCTCAGAGTATAGACATAGTCCAAGACTGTTGTGCCTCGGTGAGGCCCTGAAAGAGTTAAGTGAAATAAAGAATATTATCAATATTGTATCAGTCACAGATGAGAAACTACATACCGGGATCAGTGTAATTCATTCATTGGTTTATGGACACCGAGTCCTCCGGGGACTGTCACAAATCCACTTGATGTTCCTGAGTGTGAGATTTAGCATTTGGATCTTTGATTTAGCTGAAAGATGTGTAAAAACTCATGCAGTCAGACAACTCCCTACAGGCGATTCATCTGTGTTGGCTTTTACGTAACAGTTATTCCAATCAAGTGCCAGCAGTAACTTAAGCTCCGAAACTTGCCTCTGAATTCACATTTCTGAGACGCTGGAACGTGCGGGAACGGCAGCAAGGGCGAGCGTGTCCCTGCGGGAGAGGGGAGCCCTCGTGCTCTCCCGTTTCTTTGGGATGGACGATGGGCGGGCACCGCCTGTTTTGAGGAAGGACGCAGCCCCTGGCTTCCAGGCCTCCAGCCCGCATGAGGCCCCGGGCTTCCTGCTGCAGGGTGGCCGGGGGGACGGGAGGCGAGACCCACGAGCTCCCGGGAGCCGGGGCCAGTTGGGGCTCGCAGGGCTGCCCTCGGCGGTCCTGAGGGGGCTCGAGGAAACACAGCTGCCAGGCTGGCCCCGCGGGGGAATGAGGAACCCTGAGCCCCTGAACCTGATCGGTCAGGTGGGAGGCATGACTGTGCAGCTCCTGACCCGCTGGGTATTGTTCTCCCCGTATCTCCTCCACGATTCCTGCACGTCCCTCAGCACACCGGCCTCGGTCCAGCCCTAAGTCTCGTTTTGATCTCTCACTACCTGTACCAAAAGGCAGGGTGGAGGAAGGCAGAAGGCTGCAGCATCGTTGTGCCCCCAGTGAGAATAAAAAAGCCGGTGGAACATTCTGTGCACACTTTCAGAGAGATGATGCAGGGATGCAATGGCCTGGCAACCTGAACGCGCCTTTCACATCCCTCTCTTATTAAGAGATGAGGTTTTCGATGCGCGCAGCGAGCATCAGCAGTGGGTGGAGAAAGCCCTCCCATAAATGAAGCATCTAATCGTCACCGCACGCTTGTGAGAAGGCTCGCTGACAGTCCCCACTGTATAGAAGGGGAAAGTGAGGTGTGGAGGGGTTATTAAGTTGCCCCGGTCACACAGCTGGCAAAATGCAGAGCTGGGCTTCAACCCCGGGTCCACTCATCCTGGAGGCGAGGCTCACAAGGTGAGCTGGCAAGTGACACCACCCCCATTGCCCGTTGGGGATTTTGCAGGTTGGCGACGGGGCAGCACTGTCCGTGCTTGGGGCATTTCTCCAGCCTCCCGAGGAAGCGACTCACAGGCGGGTAGCTGCGATCACAGGCGCTACAGAGGTGCGCACGGGCCTGTTGGGAGGTCTCCTATCTCCGGGAGTCTGTAACACCTCCAGAAGCGTCGGCTGGAGAGGAGGGGAGAGACAATTCCCGGAGAGATGAGGGGTGATAACTTTCCAGCATTGATGAAAGACATGAATCCTTAGAATCAAGAGGCACAAGGAGTCCCAAGCAGGATTTTTTTTTAAAAAATTGCACAGAAGGAGATACCACAGTCTAAAAATATAAATATTGAGACTGAGTGAGAAAAAAAAAAAAGAAGAATTAGTTCAGGTCAAGGGTATCCTTGAAGAGACACAGGTGTTGTTTCTTAGGGATTCTGGAGGTTTCTGGGCAGGTGCTCTTACCTCGCTGGACTGTGTTGCTGGTGGCAGCTTCCTGCCCTGTGACGAACCTTGAGGACTCACATCACTCAGGAGCCAAAACCTAGAGGAGAAGATGGGGCTGCGGAGCCGCAGGGAAGGTTCCCCTTCATCCCTGACGGGGGCCCCTTCATATGCCCACACCTTTGAGGCCACAGGAGGGGAGCGGGGCAGGGACTCAGTCACGGTGCCCTGGGTGCCCCCGCCTCTGCCGTCTTGGGGAGGGCAGCCTTGGGGGGTGCAGACAGGAAGCCTCCCTCTCCTGTGGAACTCCCGTGTGGGGAGACGTCCGGGTAGCTCTCCGTGAGCGCTCGCTCAAGCTGCTGAGTGTGCGGTGGGCACACATGGGGCACCAGCACTCGGTGCGGGCTGCGCACTTAATCCCCAGCACGAGCTTGGGAGGTGGGGACTGTCGCCCTTGACTCAGCCGGGTCACTGCCTTGCTAGCGAGGGTCCCGGGGTCCGCCAGAATACAAACCCAGGCCGGGGGCTCAGGAAAACTCATTTCCTTCTGGGGGAAATACGTCCGTCCAAGGAGGGGAGAGGAAGCATGAAGAAAGCACATTCTGGAACATGGATGAGCATGTTTTGATTTTACAGCACAGGATCCAACTTGGCAGCATTTATGCAGCCCCCGGTAGGTCCGCAGGCCCCGCTTCGCGTCAACAGGGGCGGCTCCGGCCCAGGCTGGGCAACGCGGGCGGGGGGGGGGGGCAAGGCGGCCCGCGGCCCGGCCCGGGCTCCTTTCTGTCATCTGCTCAGCCCCGGAGCCGGGGACGCTCAGCTGCAGTGACTTCCTCGGGCTCTGGATTTTTAAAGAGCCTTGGCTTGAAACTGCTCCATTTGGGAGGGTTTCTCCCTAGCATTTGGTATGGAATTATTACCAAATGCTAGAGAGGAACCCTGCCAAATGCTGTATATCAGCTAAAACCCAAACTCCTAAACAATGAAATATTTATAATAAAAACAGACCCCAGAGAGGGGCGCAGACTGGGGCGCCCAGCTGGTGAGGGGCTGCTGGCCGAGGTGGCGCACTTCGCCTGGCCTGGACGTGCAGGTAGCGCCACGGGGGCAGCAGGCAGCAGGTACGCTGGGCGGGGCGGTGCAGGATCCCCCAGGCCGGCAGGGGAAGCTGGGGGTGCAGCCCGTGGGCCTGTGAGGACGCTCATCCTCAAGCCTTTGCCCGCGTAGCTCGGTCCCTCCGCCCCCTCCCCGTGCCCCTCCTCCCTGTTTCCTAGTTTAGCGATCAGCATTCAGCAGGCACTCAATAAATGCTGACTGCCTGCAAACCGAGATATTTCCAGTAACAGCAAAACCTCACCCATCTGGAACCCACAGGGAATAAGATCAAGACAGCTGAGTTTTCCAGAAAGAGCCATAAATTATTTTCATGTAACATTTTCAGATGGAAATATTTCTAAGATGCGGTGCACATTTCCCTTTTTTTCTTACTTGGAGATTGTGGAACACCATTAACCTTTCCGTAATGGCTCAGGGATGCTGCAGTGAACCTCGGATGCCGAGCAGGAGGTAATGCAGCCCTCGGGGCTCGAGGGGTGTGCAGGGGCGTCTGCCCTCCGCTAATGGGCTCTGCTCAGGAGCTTCCTCCGGGCCCATGGCCTAGTTCCTGCAGATTTGGGGGTTCCTCGCACACGAGCCGGTTTCCAGTTTCCGCTCCCCTTGGTGTGGCCACGCGGGGGTCCTTCTCCCACTTCCTAAATCACTCTTCTTAGCGACCCTGGACCAGAGACCAGCACCCTGGGCTTAAGAAAAGGAGGTGCGAGGAAGGCGGTCATCGGCTTTGAGGGGCCCTCCACAGGCCTGAGCTGAGTGCACAAGCTCCAGGCTGTTCTGGCCGCGCTCAGGCCGCTCGCTCCAAGCCATTCTTGCACTTGGCCTTGATTCCTGCGTCAGAGGCGGCAGGGGGCGGGGGACAGTAACCAGGGTTTATCAGGGAGGCTCACGAAGTTCCCGGGAGCGCTGAGTGCGTCCCGGGTCTCCCGAGGGCACCACAGTTCCTGCGCCTTCTCGAAAGAACTGCACTTCTTTGGCCTCTCTCTCTCTATTTTATTTTATTTTATTTTATTTTTTTACAAGCAAAGCATGGTGGCGATTTCCTCCCCATTTGGAAGAGCGGGAAACTGAAAGCTGGAGAGAGACCTGGAGGCCGGATGGGACCCCCCAGTAGGGGGGATCTGGCTGGGCCGGAGTGAGTCCGGGTCCCAGCAGGAAAGCATGCACAGTTCAGGGGATGCCCCAGGGGGTGCAGAGCTGTGGGCAGAGCTGAGAGGACCCACAAGGGGTGGAGAGGCACCCTGGGACCTGCGCCTGGGGAGGCCATTGCACCGCGACAGGGACCCGGCGCCTGGCAGCGGAGGGAGCAAGCACCCGAGGCCCTGTGGAGTCCTGGGTGGGGAGCAGCCCGCTGCCTGAGGGCACCGCTTTGGGGGCCTGCTGGGGCTGAGGGAGGCACCCCAAGTTCTCTTCCCTGCGGCCGGCCAGCCTCCTATCAGGAGCTGATCTCAGAGCCAGGGGACCAAGGGGCCGGGGGGTGGCGGAGTCCCCAGAGGTCACTCCCCCCTCGCTCCCATGCCCAGAGAGGGTGGAGAACAGAGACAGAAGATTCCAGCACAGCCTGCTCCCGACAAGGATGCCTGCAGCCGCGCGTCTGGAGCTGCCTCCCTGGGGCTCCAGTGTTGGCCACCCGCACGCCTGTGTCCTGCCGGTGCTGGCCCAGTCCCCCCACCCCGTGAGCCCCCAGGCCCGGCGGCTCCTCCAAGGCCCTCGCCTCATCTCTAACACCGGCGAGACGGTCTCTAACCCGGAGGCCAGCCGTGGGTAGGTCCCTGCAAGCTTTGCAGAGCTTGTCACCTGCTGCTCCCCACCCCTCCCCCTCGGCCTGCTTGGCTGGAGAGGCGGGAGCTGTGGGGACTGCACATGCAAGTTTGGAAAACAGGCCTGAGAGCAAACCAGGGCTCGCCTCGGGCTTGCACCTCTTTCCAGATCCTTGGGGTTCGCATCCGTGGAGTGGTGATAACCCACTGGCGCGCCAGCTGTTGGGAGGCGGGAAGGAGAAAGCAGATGAGGAATCCCTTGACAAACTCAGAGACGGGGGGCGTGAGAGATGCTTGGGTCAAGCACTTAGCAGCGAGCCGCCCCTGGTCCTTTGGAGAACGAGCTGTCCTCTCCCGCCGGGCCTGTCAGGTGCTGGGCTGTACTGGATGGGTGGTGGGTGCTCCGAACCCACAGCGGGGCCAGGTCGGAGGCCATCGCAGCTTTGCCCAAAACACACCTGGCAGGTGTCCCTCACCCCCCATGATCCTCCTTCCCAGCTCCCCCCAAATCTGAGTCGTGGGTGCTCCATTCACTTAAACACTTGGCTGGTGTGCCCATTGCAGGAAATTTAGACAACACTGGAATCTGCCAAGAATAAAAGTTAACCATCCACGACCCACCACCCCGAATCTGCGGGCGAATTTCCTCCCATACCTCGGTTCTTGGCATAACAGATACATAACAGGTAAGTATGCGTAACACGGGCGCAGCAGAGGCTGCGGGGAAACTGCACGTGCGAGGGCCGTGGTCCTGGGCTGGGGCACGGCGGGCACCACGCGGCGGGGGCTTGTCTCAGCTAGGAGTACGGATGCGTGTGCACACAATCCGGATTCCTTGTAAGCGAAGCATCGCACCCCACCTTTTTTTGCTCTCCCCGTTTTCTGTCCAATTGATCATACAATCTGGATTAATGCAGAGTTTCCCAAATTATAAAACTCTCCCGCTGCCCCGAACACAGACGCTGTGCGGGATGTGGAAAGATGCATTTGTTCGCTCACGGAGTCTCTGGGACGTGGCATCCTGTGCCCGCTGCTGAGGACACAGAAAGGACACAACCCTCCTCCGTTTGGGGGAGCTCCTGACTCAGTGTTGCCAAGCAGGCCGAAGCCGTGCACAGTGGAGTCCAGCCCCAGGGAGGGGGCGCTCAGGGGCACCCCCAGGGCAGGCTCTGTGCCGCGATTGTCTCCACGGGGGCTGGCACACAGTTGGGCTGCGTGGGTGGTCTTCCCCCCTCCCCGCCCCCGCCCCGGGGGAACCCTTCCTGAGAAACCCACCTTCCCCCTTTGCCCACGTCCAGGTCCTGAGCCCCGCTTCTCACTCGGATGCTCCACGGGCAGGCCCCCCCGCCGCCTCCTGGGCAGCGTCTCGCCGGCCCGGGGCCACACCCACAGTGTCATAGACTTGCACTATAATCTCGTCCCTGAATGACGACTTTCTTTCAAGTCTCATAGGTGCCAAGTTGCTCCTTAAGAGATCATCTCTAAAGAATATGTTTCGTCTATGGATCAGCTTCCAGAACGTCAGCCCTGATGTGTTTGCATTTCGTAAAGAAACAGCGCCTTCTGGAAGGCGGCGGGAAAGCCAGCCCCAGTATCCATCTGGCAAACACTGTGTCCCCTCGTGGGTCTGTCTGGGTGTGGAGGTTTGTCGCTGCCGCAGGCCGCCGGGACACGCTCTTCAGGGCCGCGGGCGGGCGCTAATCTGGGGCCTGGTGGTGGGAGTGCAGCTCTACTATCTAGAGACTCACTCGCTCAGGGCCTCGCCACGAAGGCCACACAGGTTGCGACAGAAACGTCTCAGGGTGTCCACCGGCTGGCCCTCAGCTCTAAGCTCTGGGTCTGCTTTCCTGCACGATGACTGTACCGTATCGGGTCCTTAGACGTCGCAATGACAGTAGAGCTTGAATGTTGCCCCCCTAACAGCCGTGATGCAGCGATGGTCATGTGTCATGGGGCTGTGGTCACCAGCCTCACCGTGGTAGGCATTGGGCCACCCTTGGGTATGTCCAACTGTCACCGCGTCCGCTTGCAGCTCGCACCGTGTGAAATGTCATTTGTTTCCCAATCAAGCTGGAGAAAGTTGCGTCTGGCTTGCGGGGGAGCCTGGTGGGCTTCGGTCCAAACGGTCCTCGGAGTGAGTACGGCGGCCCCAGCGGTGGGCGGTTGTCGGGGGGATCGGGGTGTTCTGGGGCATGTGGCCGCGACCTGCCCTTTCTGTTACCTTCTAGTGATTTCACTGATTAGAGCCGCGGGGAAATTGGACTTTCTTAGATACGCAACTGTGTTTCCAGCAGCCCGCAGCACGGAGGCCGACTCCACGGCCGTGGGTCAGTAATTCACGAAACATCCGCCCGTGACCCATCGAGCATTCCTGAGATATGAGAGCGAGAGGCAAAGGGCAAGAGTGAACCCGGGTTAAACGTAGCCACAGAATCAAGTTCTCCCTTTTAAAGGTGTGTGACCTGCAGATGCCCGCCGCAACAGCGTGTGGCCGTGCGGGCCCCACAGACTCAGCTGACATTCCAGATGCGTTAGTGGCAGGACGTGGGCTGCTCACCGTGGGGGCCCAGACTTCACGGTGAGGGGTGCGCGCCGCAGGACATCAGGCCCTGCACTGTCGCCCACGGACACCTCCCTCGGCGGGCATGGCGCTGGCACGGGCTTCTGCGCGGCTGGAAGAAAATGCCACCAGAATGTCCCCAGGGCCCCGAGCCACTGAACGAAATAGCCTGGGCTGTTAAGCCCTCTTCTCATTCTTATTTAATGAAAAAGTACACATGAAACATTTAAATATATCACTGGCAAGCGTACGTGAGTGCTCAGCGTTGCGCTAAGTGCTGACTCACTGGGCTCCCCAAAGGAGCCCATGAAGGAGGGTCTCATTTCTCAGATGTGCAGGTTGAGTCACTGGCCTAAGGTCACAGGGCCCTAGAGCAGTGGGATGGCATTTGAATTCAGGCAGCCTGGCCCCAGAGCCCCCGTTCTGGCCCCCAAGGGAACTCTCCCCACTTTTCCTTTGGAGCAATACTAAAATCCTCACCAATGGTGTAAATAACCCCCAAGGGAGCGAAGGAGGAGAGGCTGTGGGAGCAGAGTTTCTGAGAGGGCAGCTGGCAGGTGGACCAGGCTCCTGGGACGACTAGATCTCACTCTTCCTGGCCGGATGACTCCTTCCCTGGATCCGAGCCCACCGAGGAGCTAACACAAAGAGATAACAGTGTTTCCTTTGAAGCCAAGAAGGTCCTGTTTGTTCCCTGCTGGGGACCGGACCTATCTGGAGGTCCCTAGAGCTGAGACATGAGCCTGGGGGGCAACAGGAACCTGCTGAAAATCATACACCATGATGATAATCGGAAGGCCGGCCTACATGCAGTGATGTGACGTGCCTAAGCGTTAACATCCTCTTACGTGCCTGTGAGACGCGTCCTAAAGCCCCCCCCCCCCCCCCCGAGTGCACATGAGCAAAAGGCAGGACAAGTCAGGAGAGGGAGGAGCACACAGCGGGGCAGGCTTTTTGGAAAGAAAGCTGGCCATGCCTGTGAGGAGCCTCAAAACCCTCCAGACCCAGGTGCAAACAAAGATTTAACCATCAAGATGCTCTCTCCAGTACTTCTGAGAGATGTTCCAAACTAAGAGATTGTTTAAGTGAAATATGTTGCATCCATTTGATGGAACACTTTGTAGCCATAAAAATCACGTTTTCAAACAATAGTTAATGATGTGGGGAAATACCTTGTGCTGCAAGGTGTTAAAAAACCAAAATTCAACTGAATATTGAAGACCTAATTGGCTTTATTCGATGATTCACGAGCTGGGCTGCATCCTCTCTAGGAAACAGAAGGGAGCTCTCTGAAGAACTGAATGACACCGGGAGACCTTTATGGGCAGAAGGCACAGGAACAAGGAAAGAGTAGATTACCTCTCCTTTCTTTGGGGGACAGAAGGGTAGATTAGCTCACGAGTGCTGAGCAGAAAATTCCAGACGGACTGGGTTAAGATTTATTCCTGGGAGAGACTGAAACTGTAATTAGGTTACATAGTAGGTCTTGGTTTACTGATGTGGGGCTTAGCACAAGTGACTCCATTTTGGACCAGCTATCTCTTTTTGATAATTCTCCCCTTTTGATCAGACTCTCAGATGTGATCACAACGTAAGGCATCACTCCCAGGTACCTCTCTGAAGTTCTCACGGTTTTGGCTGATCCTGCGTGGTAGTCGCAGGTCCTCATGTCTGCTGAACTTCTGTGGTATTCACGTATTATGATGATGCTTGCTGAACCTCTGTGTATCTGGAGGTCATGACTTCGGGTTTACATCTTTAAGTTGCTCGTTCTCCTCATTCCTCTTCTGATGCTCCGGTCTTTGGGAGATCCTTGCTTGGTGGTTAGTAGCTACAGACATGCATTTGAAGCTTTTGAGAGAATACAGCACACCAGCGGGACTACTATGATTATTACAAGCAGGATATTCCTAACATCTGGAATGCACTTTAGAACCACGGTCCCCGAGACCAAACCAATCAAAATGAAGTAAGTCAAAGAAAGACTCAAGGAGTCATCTTTTAAAAGCTACAAATAAAAAATAAATTTATTATAAAAAAAAAAAAAGCCAAGGAGTTTGCTCAGTCATCTTACGTAACTTGCCCAGAAGCATTAATTCAGGTGTAGCAGGTGGTGTTGGCCACAGCACAGACACCTCTTTGCTCAGCTAAAAGGTAATTAAGGGCAGTCATTATCAAGAACGATTTTGGCCACAGAGTCTAAGGATTTTTGTTGGGAAGCTATTGTTTTAGCAACAGATTTCACAATACTTTCAAGAGTTCAAAAGTTCTTTGTCGCAGCTTCAGAGGAGCAGTGATATATCAAAGGAAGCTAATTTTAAATGAGGAACGCCTCCTGGTAATTCCCTTTTGAGCCTGTGACTCAGGACTGGAAGGGTGATAGCCACGCAGGCCAGCAGAATTTAGGGGTCTGCAGACCACACAGGCAGTTTTATTCTGCTTACCCTCACCTTGGGTCCCTTTTTATGTACTTGGGTGCACCTTTCCCTGGACTCGGAGCTGGTAGCCAGAGACAGGGAAATGGACGAGGTGTTTCTAGCATCATGGACAGAGATTGGAGTTCTTGATGGCAAATCCAGTGATCTGAGAGTCCCCTTGGTAACGGCCTGGGACATATAAAAGTGATGGGGTCATCTTTCCAGGCCAGTGCCAGAGTAAAAGAAAGAAAGAAAGAAAGAAGGAGAAAAAAGTTTCATGTTCAGTTAAAGTATGAAGTCTGGATCAGATGCTAACTTAGGTCAAAGCAGCCTACCTTGACGGCAGCTACTTCTCCTCCTCATCAGTTTGATTCGGAGGCCTCCAGCACCTGCACAGGATCAGTGTCAGGCGGAGCCTTCCTCAGCTGTGAGACGTATGCCAAGGGGTCTAGAGCTTGACGTTTGTCTGCTATATGGTGGTGAGGAGGACCTGGTAGAGTCCTTCGCAAAAAGATTTAAGGGAAGTCTTTGTCCTTAGTGATTTCAAATCAGAAAGTGGGAGAAAACTGGAAATTTTAGTTTGGAGAGTCATAGCCAAATATTTATTTGAGGAAACTAAAAGAATTCAGAATCGTGTCCGGTTTATACAGTTTTGTCTAACAAGACATCGAAGACAACAGAATTGGAATCTGACATCTACAAAGGTGAAACGCAAATTTTCTCTCTACAACTACCCCTGTTTTCCCCAAAGATAATCACAGTAAATCTAATAGGCATTAAGCTTGGCCTGATTATTTCTCAGGCCTAAGTGCAGCAAGAATAGTGATTGACCATATAAGCGCTTCTTGAGACTGCTTCGCCGGAACATTTCATAAGGAATCTTAGATTGAACTCTTAAAAGCTCCAGAGGCCAAGATGGTAAGCCAAGGACTCAGCATCATGTTTTACCTGCAGTACCATTCCAGTATATTCTGGTAATATAGTCAATGTTTCCAACTGTGTCCCACTGCAAGAAGAAGAAATTCTTATTAAACTTATGCAAACAATTAACTATCTATTTCTGTGAAGAAACCTAAGGCTTTCTAAATTCTGGATGCATCAGGTAGGGAGGAAGAGTGACTATTTCATCTTTCTTTACAAAGGTACAGTGTAATTGCTGTAACTCATATATAGCTTAAGAGAAAAGATTTTGTTAAGTCTGGAAAAACAAAACATTCGGGAACCAGGTATGTTTTCAGACAAAAAGGCATTCTTCTCATTAGTCGGTTTGAATCCAGTTTCTCCATGCGTTCTGGAAATTTTTACCCAGTTCAGTTTTATTATCTTAGAGTTCTCAGAAACCTGTACTTGTCAGAGTCCTCTCCATGAATCTTTTTGAAGATGAAGTACTTTTGCAGGAACACTTTTGCAAAAGCGTCAGAGTAAAATAATCACTCTGTAAATGATAAAAAGACTTAAAACATGCCCATTGTTACAGATCTGATGCAAGTTGATCACAATGGAATTGACAAGGAAATTTAGTTATTTCTGTGATACTCAGCATTGCAAAATGATAACTGGAATTACGATAAAAACATTATCCCAGGATATATCAGAATTTAGGAATTTCATACTACTTCTGGGACACTTAGAACACATATACAACAACATACATAACAGCATAAAGAAAGCCTAGTATTACTTCTTATTTGACAATTCTGTCCATGTCACTCAGTGTATCAAATAAACCTAATTTAACATCTCCCTTTTTTATAAGGCGAGAGAACAAATTTTTTGAGATGTTCTAGGGACCACCCGGAAAATCCCAAAGTTATTTCAGGGTCAAAGAGACTTCATTTAGAATTTGATTTGGGGAAGTTTGTCAAAAGTATCAAAAGGTTTAAAAGCACCTGGTCAAATAATACCATAGGTCACTGTGAGATAATATTTAGTTATCTATTGAACCATACGGACAAATAATTCTCAGGAAAATACAGAAAGTTAAACAGTTGTAAAATAATAATTTAAAAAAAACCTTAGCTGTTTTAGTAGAGAAGACTTCGTTTTCTCAAGTAATCAAGGACCTGATGATAGAGTTAAAATAAAGCACAACAAATTATTTTGGTAAGATGCAAAATCTCTGCTTTTTAAGCAGATTACTTAAAAGGCAAATAAACTTTTACAATCTATTACCAACAGGAGACCAAAGGTCCAAGAAAACTTTTAACAAAGAGAAAACATTCTAATTTTGTACCCGTGTACTTCTTATATTAACACTCATCTTTTTTTTTTAACATAAATTCACTTCATTCTCAACCAGCCTGAACAAAAATAAAGTTCCTTTCCCAAGGTTCCTTTTCCATAAATATTCTAAAATCTTTCTAGTTTTTTTTTTCTCCTCTTTTCCATTCTGAACTACCAGTCTCACTTTAGGACAAAATTTCTTTTTCTTATCTTTAACAAAAATACATTTCCATTCCTCAGCTTCTTTTATGAAAACACACATCCTAATTTCCCTGCATATGAAGATGTTTCCCTTATAATTTCTAGTAGCTTTAATTATATATATTAGAACTTTTAACCATAGAAATTTTTTTTTTAGTGAAAATAAAGGAGCCAACAATGTAAAGACATTAGCATTCTGTGGCTCGGTGTTATAAATGTTATAAATACTTGTTATAATTTTTGGAAACATATGCTTTCTCATAGTAAATTTCTCAGCATGGCACAAAACGTGTTTACTAGTAGACCCAAAATGTCCTTAGTTTCTCTGTAAACAAAGCCAAATGTGGACAAGCCCATTTTTAGTAATTAATTTTTTGTGTGCTTTATCTTATTTGGAAATGATCTAGAAATTTAATGACTATCCATTATTTAAATTAACTTGGCAAAACTTTAAGGTTTCGGGTTCCCAACAAGATTTGGGAAACTATTTTTTAAAATCACCTAGGAACTTTTATCTTGCTTACATCTATTTAATTTACTTGTTCCCAACAACTACATTTAATTACTTATTAAAGTTTCATCATACCGAGTTATTTTACTTGCTGACAAATTTCGTAAGAGCGGTTAACATGAACTTACTTGACTAATATACCCAGGAAGAATAAAAATTACATTATATTCAATGTTGATAACTCTAAAGACATGTCTATTTTAATTAAACCAACAAACTTGAACAACAAACCTAAATTAACTCTAATGCCAAATATTTTCTCAGATTACATGAACCTGAGAAGTATCTGGGTTAGTTTCTATTCTATGTCTGAGATTTCTATGAATCCTTAATTCATGTAAGTGCTTATTCTCTTTGACCCAATTAAATAGGTCCCTTTACAAATTGATTTTAGTAGCACCATCCAGAGGTAGAAAATATCACACATCTATAGCATCTATGCATAGAGAGAGACACACACGTGGAAACATAAAAGCAGATAGAGAGACCTCACAGCTTCCATTTTAAAATTACTACTTGGATCACACACAATAATACAAAACTCACTAGTTTTAAAAACATTGACTCTAAGTTGCTTTTCTGGCAGATGGAGTAAGTTAAGGTCACCTGCTCAGATGGCTAAAGCTTTTTACTAATATTGGTGGAGAAGACATTTAAAATATCCTTCCTTCCCCTAAGTTTTAAATGACCTTTCCCTCTAGATAGATAGTTTCATTTTAGCTTAAGGGAGGAGGCCTAAAATAATTTCCATCAGGCTCTGAACATCAGCTTTCAATCTGGCCAATTTCTGACTACAGAGCTACTTAAAACTCCTTCTAAATATCTTGCCAGTTTTTAGCTGGAAACAGTAAATATTTCTGGCAGTACTGAACAGCCCCATGGACTCGAGAAGTTCCCAAGGAGGATGCAAGCGATAACTCATTTTCCTCTCTCTACTGGGGCGTTATAGGCAGATATGTGGGGGAGCTGCTCGTAAGAAATCTCACCCTTCACCGATTTCTGCCAGTTTCCCAGGACCCCCTCTGATATCTGCCAGAATTTGGCAATGTTCTTCATGAATTATATTTTAGTTTCCCTTGTCTGTTTAAGGGAACTATGCAGCAGTCTACCAGAAAATCCCAACTCTGGGAGGAGCCCATACAGGGAAACTCCTTTGAGGGTAGACACGGGGGTGTCTGTAAGAGCCACACTTGGTGGACTTCTGTTTGTGGTCTTGTGGGGAGACCGTTGAGACAGAGGATTACTAGAGCGAGGACTCAAAGGAGGGTAGGAGGGAGCAGTAGGACTGACGACAATCTTACAGTCTCGTTCTAGGTACCTCTAGTGTCTTCAATGGTTTACTAACAGATCTTTTAGTGCAGTTATTTTGGAATTGTTGAAACCTTTTGGAAGCTTCTGCATGGAATTTAAATGGGCACCCCGTTATGTTTATTTGATTTGGGAGCCCTTGCTTTCAAGTGGACTTCTTAAATGATCTTATCTAATCAGAATGCTCCCCATCATGGCCATTGTAACAACCGGTCATTTTTAATAAGATTTTGCCATTTTTGTATAGATATAGAGAGCTTCCAGAACCATGGTTCTTAGACCTAAAATAGACAGGTGTATTGGAAGGTGGTATGCTGGACTCTTTAGAATTTAAAGATATCATTTTTTAATTACTTATCTATTTTTTCAGCTAAGCCTTTGGGTCTTTTTTTTTTAAGGTTTTATTTATTTATTCATGAGAGACAGAGAGAGAGAGAGAAAAGAAGAGACACAGGCAGAAGGAGAAGCAGGCTCCATGCAGGGAGCCCGACGTGGGACTCGATCCCGGGTCTCCAGGATCATGCCCTGGACTGAAGGCAGGCACTAAGCCACTGAGCCACTGGGGCTGCCCGCCTTTGGGTCTCTTGGAGCCAAACTAATACCCAAAAGGGATGTGCCTCTGTGGTTGGGGATTGTGTGGTATTTTACAGGGTACTTCATTGCATGGGGATTTTCTTGAGTTTGGCGGATGATCTAGTGTCAGTCTAACCCATTCCATGACCAACTTATCCTAACATAGGAGTCTTTGGATTAGGTGATGCGTCCTCTTACAGCTTTTTTTTTAAATTTTTTTTTATTTATTTATGATAGTCACACACACACACACACAGAGAGAGAGAGAGAGAGAGAGAGAGAGAGAGAGGCAGAGACACAGGCAGAGGGAGAAGCAGGCTCCATTCCCCGGGAGCCCGACGCGGGATTCGATCCCGGGTCTCCAGGATCACGCCCTGGGCCAAAGGCAGGTGCCAAACTGCTGCGCCACCCAGGGATCCCTCTCTTACAGCTTTTAAATGTTTGACCTGCACCTATCAATTTTGCAGCCACTTCTGGGATTCCCATTAGCAACAACCTTCATCTACACAAAACTAGACAAATAAGCATGTACACTTTACGGTATCAGTAGTACCCAGGAGATGTTGTCGCATCCTGGCCAAGAGAAGACTACGCACACCACCAGTCATTTCTATGGAGGTTGGGACTAGAGAAAGGGCTGAAGCAGGAGACTCGAGAAGTGAGTCGTGGACTGGACTGGGCTTCCAAAGGGGGAATTAAAGACTAGAAAGCCAGTTAGGTCAGAAACTCAACACAAAGAAAGCAGAGCTCAGAAATGAGAGGAACCAACCCACAGCTGCTGGAAATGGTGAGAGGGACAAAACACTCAAAAGAGTTCACAGGTATCATGCCTGTGCTTCTCATTGTCCCTGAAGCCATTGGGAGCCTCTCTCAGTCCCATGCTGCCACCAAATCTGTTTTAAAAAATGAATTCAACTGAATATTAAAGATCTTATTGGCTTTTTAAAATGATTCATGAGTTGGGTAGCATCCTGTCTAGGACCCAGAAAGGAGCCCTGAAGAGCTGAACAAAATGAGAGACCTCTATAGGCAGAAGGAGGCAGGAACAAGGAGAGTAGAGTACCTCTTCTTTCTTTGGGGGACAGAAAGGGCCTAACAGGCAGATGACCTCATGAGTACTGGGCAGAGAATTCCAGATTGACTGGGTTAAGATTTATTCCTGGGGTAGGGCTGAAACTACATGTAGGTTGAATATCAAGTCTTGGTTTACCGATGTGGGCCTTAGCATAAGTGACTCTATTTTGGGCCTATTGTCTGCCAATCTGCCTATTTTTTTCCCTGTTATTTTTAGAGATGGTGAGTAGGGGGCAGGGGCAGAAGAACAGAGAGAATCTTAAGCAGGTTCCATGCTCAGGACAGAGCTCGACGCGGGGCTCAATTTCCCAACACTGATATCATGACCTGAGCCAAAATCCAGAGTTGGACGTTTAACAGACCGAGCCACCCAGGCTCTCGGGGCCTGTTGTCTCTTTTTTAAAACAAAGGTTGGGGAATAAAAGCAAGACACAGAATTTTGGAGAGAGAGTGATTCAAAGTTTGTAAGAAAAAAAAAAAGAATATGCAAAGAAAAATTCTTGGAGGGAAATACACAAGAAGCTAACAGGGTGACATTAAGGGAGATATAATAATTTTCTTTGTATATTTCCATGTTTCTAATTATTCTTTAGTGTGAACCAAGGGTTACTTTCTGTCAGAGGAAACAGCATTGATTCTTAAAAGTTGCAGCTAATTTCCAGGGTTGGCAATACATTTTAAGCAGTGATGTTCACATATTCATTCATTCATTCATTCATTCATTCATTCACTCAATTAGTTAATAGAGGTTTAAAAAAATACCTGATATATAGTATGAGTTATTTAAGCAGTAGAATGAATTTCTTGATTAGTTCCAGCAAAATTCTGTCATACCCCGTACTGTATGCTGGGCTAGGCTGGGTTCTGTCCTCTGGAAGCGCCTAGCCTTGAGTGGAGAGGGGGATCCCCTAGCAGAGCCTTAGATGCTACACCTTGAGCGGGCGGCTATAACCTTGGGAGGGCCTCCTGCAGGTAGAAGGTGGACATAACTATGTCTCAGATGTTCACCTAGATGAATAAAGTTATCCTCCGTCACTAGTGTGGCTTCATAACGGCCTGCTCATACCCTTAGATGCCAGTCCCCCAATCTCTGCTCTGCTAGTTGACTTTCCCAGGCACAGATTGCAGGATGCCCTGGAGGATTCTAGAACCCTCAAGAACCATGGGTGCAAGGACAGATACAGTCTGCCAGAGACTCTCCAGGGATTTAAATATACCCCTGCAGCTACTGCCATCGCCTCTAAATGACACCACCTGATTCAACTCTGTCCCCCTCTTGGAGCCTGGCACTTTCAACATATATTTGACCTCATTACCGTGCCTTCCTCACATCTTCCTTCTCTGATGCCCCAAGATCCATAAGACTTAACGTAGCCCTTTGGTGGCGCATCAGGATTTAAAATGAAGTCTCTAGAGTGATGTTACTTCCCAAGCCGGACCTCCCGGCCTCCCTGGCCCCCTGCACACCCTGACTTCCATGGTCGGTGTCCCGGGGAGACCCCAAGGGAGGCTCACTCAGGATTCTGAGTGTCGGCAGAACCAAGGGACTTATTTTTTGCCTTAACTTGGTCGTTCTCATTTGTTTCCCAGTTGCTTCCTTGAGGACAGTGATAAACCCCAGGGAAACCCTGGGGATCATTCTTGCTAATTCTATCTGACCTATATGGACCAGCCCACATCCATGAGCTAGCTATAAAATATTCTGGAAATCTACATTTCCCCAATATTTGATCGCTTTCACTTCTAGTGGCAAACAAAAGTTATATATCTTCCCAAGGTAAAATTGGGCCTGGAAAGTGGGATTTTGAAAAAGCAGGGAGCCGAGTCATGCAGCTGTGTGCTGCAAGGTGGACACACAGCACGGGAGGAGAATAATAAAGCCATCGAGGACATCTTAAGAAGGTTAGGTCTTGAATTCCCACGAGTAGTTTTATTTCATAACTTGATACTTTGTTTTAATTTGCAGTCTTAAAAGTCCCTCAAAGTTAGAGATTATGGGCTCTCTCGTGGACTCCTCCTGCGCAGGTAAACATGGCACAGACACATTCTGGCCAGAAAGTCCACTAGCTTTATGGCTTTCCGCACCTCCAAAGCTAACTCGAATTGATGATAGCTGTTGCAGATAAGAGCAAGCCCCGAAGTCGATGCCCAGTGTTCCCCCAGGATATTCCGGCTCGGCAGTCTCGCAAAGGACCAGGGCTGCAGTGGTGCAGCTGCAGCCAACAGCCCGCAGCGGATTTTCTTGGCCGTTGACTAATTTATACAAAGGTACCATGAAGACCTCCAGGTTGGTTCGACTTCAAAATATAGGACCGAGGTAGGAAAATTAGAATGATAAATAAATTACCATTTTCTTTGTTATTTCAGAACATGACCATTCACTTTATGAAAGGCGTCTAAAGAGATGCCTGAAATAACTAGCTGTCCCAATGCGGCAAATCAGATCCAATTTATAGAAATTCAACTTACAAACTTTTTTTTTTTTTTTTTTGGAACAGAGCTCTTATGCAAAGCAAGGCACACCTGTAGCTTTAGGAGAATTCCGGCAAGTTCCCTGGCTGCTCGTTGGCGGGGAAGAGCCTGAGGATCCCTGCTGTTGCCTCCCCCACTGGGCTCCACACACCTTGCTCCAGGCTTGTTCATGAGGTTTCCGATCCCTGGTCCAGTCGTCCTTGTTTTCATCAGGTGCTAAGTGCATCAGGCCACATTCTGCGGCAAGTGATAGAAAACCCAAAGCAAACGGAATTGAGGGAACGACGGGAGTGGTCACAAACCGGAAAGATGCAGGGATGGGGCTGGTTTCAGGTGCGGCTGGATGCAGGGCTCAACACGAGCAGACCCGTTTCTCCCCTTCTGCTCTGCTCTGCTGTGGGGGCAGCATCCTCAGGCCCCCGTGGTGGCCTCTGGGCTCCACTCTCCTGGCCTGGGCCTGGGGACCACGCTCCGCTGCAGCTCAGCCATGGTTGCTGGTGTCTATTTAAAAAGAAAATACAAGATTCACTGATTGGGCCAGCTTCGGTCACATGCCTATTCCTGAACCCATCACAGCGTGGAGGGAGCTAGGATGTGCCCATCTGCGGGGTCACGAAGCTGGATCCCCAACCCAGATTCCCTGGGGGTTGGGAAGGAAAGGCAGGCTGTCCTGCTAGGATGAGGGGCTGGCTCTGACAGGACAAACAGGTGTTACCGTGTCGAGTCCTTCCCTCTGTTGGAAAGACCGGAAGAGGTGTCCGACTATTTTGGGCAACTTTTGGAAGAGCAGCCCTCCAGTCTTGAAAGGGGATGCTTAAAAGGGGATGCCGGAGGAGGTGAGGACGGCCCAGCCGGCCTCTCCAAGGCCAAGGACCAATAGTTCAGGGCGGAAGAGCCACGCAGGTCAGCTTCTTCCCCACTTCTCCTTACCCAGGAATCACCTCTCCCACCTTCTAATGGCACACCTCTGAACCCTGCCCTCCGGGGGGTCTTTGAAGGCTCATTCACCCTGAGGTGTCCACAGCTGAGAAGACTGCTCTGATCCTCCATGGGGAGAGGTCCCTGACCTCAGGAGCAGAGAAAACCACTTAGGGAGGGGAAGGAAACCTCATGGTTGAAGCCCAGGCAGGCTCCCGCCCCTTGCCTGCCCGCCCCCCCCCCCACCTAGTAAAGGAAAGCACCTGGTCAGTGGTGATGGCCTTCTGGGCCACCTGAAATTGAGAAGCAGGGACTCTCCATGAGAATCCAGATGGGGCCGTGAGAGCATCCAGACCAGCTCCCATGGACACACGGGCTTCTACAGACCTCTTCCCATCTCCCTTCTGCCTTAAGAAGGTGGACCTGACGGCGGAGGCTACTACCATTCTTCTAGAGCCACTGACTCTGTGATCCTAAGGGCTTTACAGATCACCGGGGGGAGGGAGGGGTATCTCTATATGGCGGGGACACAGGTCTGGGGCGGGAGGACTTGGTTCTGGTCTACCTTGCCGCTCCCGACCCTGGGCAGCCCCCTGGATGCTTTCCTCTGTGCTTCACTCTTTGGTCGCAGGCAACGGCCATCCCAATGGCTAGTTTTTAACCTGTTCATACCACGAGAAAAGCAGAGTTACGAGGCACAGAAGAGAGAACCAATCTATCCGATGTGAGAGGTATTACTTGCCAAGGAGGCGCACCCAGAGGCCAAGCACTTACTGTAATACGGCGCGGCTTTGAAGGCCCTTGCTTCTGCGCTGGTACCGGAGCCACCAAAGAACTGACCTACCACCCCCATTTCCACCCAGGACAACAACCATCCCACTAACCTGCCAGCCCAGGCTCCCAATCATTTCCACCGGTTTCGAGAAGTCAGGAAGCTGGTGTCATCCTGAAGAAGACACCCCAGGAGTGGACAGCCCCTGGGGTTGGCGGGAGTGGCTGTCCAGCCAGAGGGCTGTGAGCATTGGCGAGTGCAGGGTGGGGGCCCTGGGGGTCCCTGCTTGAAGTCCAGGCCCAGAGGGCCCGGCCTGGCCAGGCCAGGAGGCGGTCCTGGGCACAGCACCCCAGAGCCGGAGAAGGAGGAGGGGGAGTGAGCGAGGAGAGGCCTTCTGGGCAGCACCAGAGCTAGAGGAAGAGGGTGGAGTGGCGGGAGATTCTGGAGAAGGAGGGAAGGATGGATGGGTGGGGGACATGGAGGTGGCCACTAAACTGGAGGAGGAGTGGGGAGAGTCCATGGGGGACTCCTGTGCTTCGGTAGGGGTCAAGTTTCCGCCTCTGAAAGACGGCAGGCCTCTGGTGTGTGTGTGTGGGGGGGGCTCAGCTCTCACGGTGACTGTCGCCCCCGCCCCCCCAGGGGAGCTCTCCCTGCAGCGCCCCGGGGCAGCCGAGCCAGCACTGGGGCGCGCAGGGCGCACGGGCGCCGACAGGGGGCGCGGGCGAGGCCCCCGCCGGGAGGGATGCTCCTGGGCTGGGCCTCCAGGTGCGGCGGTCGTCGCGGGGCTCAGGCCCAGTGGGCCGCGCATCATCATCCCCGCGGCCTGCGAGCAGGTGCGCAGCAGCCCAGGTGCCCGGGGAGGCCGGGCGCGCGGCCCTCCCACGAGGCCTCGGAAGGCCACGGGCATCCCGGATCTGCCAGCCGTGCCCGGGGGCAGGGGGTCAGCGCTTGGGGCCTGTGCGGGTGCGCCCCGGCTCCCTGCCTCCCCAGGCCCAGGCAGCCCGGCGGCTTGAGGGTTAAAAGGCGACTGCCACCCCCATTCTCTTGGGGAGAAAGTGCCTTTTCTCCGAGTCCATATGGCCACTTCCTTTCGACCTGCTCGGCCCTGCTCGCCTCTTTGTCCGAGCTGTCACTTATAAAGAATCACTTGACTTACAATAACAGGTTCAAAAGACGACAGAGTATAATCAGTTGATCCACGAAGAATTGAAATAAAGAACACCCCACTGCTCTGGCTATCATTCCCATAGAGATAGTGATATCATTGATGTGATTGCGATGCTAATTTCTATACAAGAAGGAAAAAAAAAAAACCCTTGTATTTTGGAATTTGTTCAAAGAGAATTTCAGACACATCAGATTGGAAAATGCGAACTGAATTCCTAAACTTTTTTGGGGGTAGGCAGGGGATTTTTTTTTTTAATGCCACCGCAAAGATTTGAGTGGACTTTCAGAATCTCCTAGAACTGGCTTGTTGGGGGGGGGGGGAACACTCTTTTCTCACTCCCCAAAATCCTGGGTGGAGAGAGACAGACAGATGGCAGAGGAAGATTGAGAACGCCCTGGGTCTCCGGGACAGAGCCCAAGGGTGCGGGCAGAGGTGACCAGGCTGGGGGCCCAGCAGGGAGGTGCCAAGGCCAGGTGCCAGGGGCAGCAGGGTCCCGTCTGTACTTGAGCCCCTGGCCTGGCCGCTGCCCGGCTGCTCCTCTTTGTGCCAAGTTTTCAGTACCTGACCCCTCTGGCACCAGCTCTTTGCCCTGAGCGGCTCCTTCTACAGGATGGGGGGGGGGCGGGGAGGCTGCGGGGTGCTTTTTCTTTATCTTTGCTTTTTGTGTATTGTGGTGCCCTGGTTTAAAACTCACCAGTCATCTTAGGGGAACTCGGATCAGGCAGGCTAGAACAAGTCCTACCTGAATCAATGTTTTAAGTGTCCCTGTGGCTTGGCGTTTTGAATAATCAATCCGTCTCCAACGCTTCTTAATCATGCACAACACAGGCCTCTCTCTCTCTCTCTCTCTCAATCTCTCCCTCCCTCCCTCTCTCCCTCCCTCCCTCTCTCCTCCATTATTTGTCAACTCTTTTGGATCTTGTCTTTCTGCTATTAACATGCCCCAATGTCACATGCGAGTCTTTTCTTTAAAACAAGCTCCTCATTGGTGTATCTGGATACTTCTTTTATTATTATTACTGAATCTTTTTTTTTTCCCATAATGACACCAGGATCATTATATAATCCCATAACAAAGAGGCTTTTGAGGCACCAGCTTTTGTCAACTCTAGGACAGAGAATCCATAATTGCATTATTCAGCTTTTTCCCCCCTTCTTTCCCCCTCTTCCTTGCTTCACAGAAACCCAACCTCCTGCATCCCTCACATCTCTACCTTGTTACCTCGCCTTACATTATTTACCGAAGCGTTTGCCTGGAGGACCAGCATTTGCAAAGTTGCCTTAAAAAAGTTATTTTGTTTGATAATTGAGTCCTGGAGCCCACCGCGTGATGATTATTCTGGACCCATAAGGCAGAGAACCTGCGTGACGTTTCTCTCCAAGTTTAATTACCGTATGCTAATTTCCTTGCCTACTACGTGATTAATTAAAATCATATTTTCATAATCATTTGGCACCAGTATTGTTTTAGAATTATCATGATCTCCTAAATAGTGTCTGTAAATAAAGTCGCCTCTAATGGCAGGCGCGGGAGGCGAGGCTGAGGACCTCTCCGTGTTTGTATCGCGGCGATTGGCAACATAACTGCCTTATTTACATTAAATACGCCACAAGGTTACAGCGCGGATCAACGTCATTTGATCGCTGATGACTCCCTTAAACGCCCGGGCTGTGACTGATTCTCCGCGTCCCGCTGTCCACCGAGATTCACCCTGGAGTTGTTTTTTTTTTTTTTTTTTTTTTTTTTTTCCCCCAGAAAAGAAACAGACTTTAAATAGTTTCAGGAGCAGGTAAGAATTAAGCTTTTTTTTTTTTTTCCTGCTCCTCTCCCCCTTTCCCTGTCTCTCTCTCTCTCTCCTCTCCCTCTGTGCAATCTCTCTCTCTCTCTCTCTCTCTCTCTCTCTCTCTCTCTCGGCTGGATAAAAAATTCTTTAGTCAAAGGCAGGAATGCAAAGTAGTGACAAGCGAAGGGGCTGATGTATGTCTCCGTAACGAGTCTGACAATCAGAATGTAGCTCTTGGAGAATAGATAGATTTTAATAAGTGTGTTTACATGAGCTCAAGGTCAGAAGCAAGCTGCGCTGTGTTAAATGGTTTCTTAGTTGCTAGACAGAGAGAAAAAATGGACGATCACACACCATTCTTTGTAGATTATTATATCAAGGGTTCAGTCTCTGGCTCATCAAAGCTAAATGCCGCAAGACCTATCTAGTTGCTGTGAATTATGCCAGGGCGACAATGGAGAGCGTTTTTAATGGTACAATGCATTTCACCTACCAGATAGGGGGAGGCCGGGCCGGGGATGGGGAGGTCTGCTGGGGCTGGGTGATGAGTATCAATGAACGGGGCGATTCTGAAAAGAGGCGGATGAAAACCGAGCCCGCCCTGCCCGGGCTGGGCTGGGAACAGTGCGCGGGGCTCCGCCGGGCGGCCGGGCGAGGCGCGCGAGCAGGGCGCCCGTCCCCCCTCGGCCCCGGAAAATGATCAAGTCAATCATGTGGACATGTTTCATTATTCATTGAACACAATCTTTTACAACGCTCCGTTTACGTGCCCGACTTTGCTCCCGACGCCCGCGTTTCAATGTTTAAGGTAAGGAAAACAAAGATGGGGAGGCGGGGGGGGGCCCCCTCCCCGCGGGGCGCGGCGGGGGCGCACGGGGGGGGGCGCGCGCGGCGTCCGGCCGGGAGGTGGCAAAGTGAGTTTGGACTCTCGGCGCGGCCCCCCGGTCCCCTCCCCCTCCCCGTCTCGGCGAGGCCTGCCGCCGGCCTCCTTCTCGCCCCATCGCGATTAAAAAATACGGTCTAATTAAATATCCGTGGCTGTGACGTTGGCGAGAGGAGCTGTCACCGGGGGAGGGGGGAGGATGGAGAGCTCGGAGCCGGCGACGCGGCGGCGGCCGGGCATCCACCGGCGCTCGGCAACTTCGGCGGCGAGCGGGACCCGCGCCCCGGCCGCCGCCTCCCCCGCCCGCGGGCCCGGGACCGTTACTTTGAACCGGAGCCGCGGGGCCCCGCGCCACCCGCGCGCCCCCCGCGCGCCCCCGCGCGCGCGCGCGCGCCCCTCGTGCGCCCCCCGCGCGCGCGCCGCTCTCGGGCCCCGGGAAACTTTCAAAGGGGTCGGGGGTGGGGGGAGCGTGTGCACCGGGGGAGGCCGCGGCCGCGGAAACTTCTGCTCAACTGACTTTGCCCCTCTTCTCCTCCGCGGAGCCGCGGGCGCCCTGGCTCCCCTTCTCCCTTCGCGCCTCGCCGCGGGATGCGGGCCCCGCCGCCGCCGCCGCCGCCGCCGCCGCGGGAGGAGGAGGAGGACGAGGAGGACGAGGAGGGGGGGGGAATGCAGGCTAATTTGTAATCTTTTTTTTTTCTTTTTTAAATCAAAGTTAGCTGATGGTTACAGTGTATCAAACTTGCGGGCGCCGAGGGCCGCGCAGACCTGCCATTTTGTGTTTTCATTGGCCTCCCGTGGCCCGGGAGCCGGGCGAGGCCGAGGCCGGGGGGCTCCGCAGGACCCGGGTGTCAGGGTCCGAACCCGCGACCCCAGGAAGGGCCGCGGCGCCTGCAAGCGCGGGCGGCGTCCGCGGCACCTGCCCCGGCGCGGCCCAGGCCCTGCGGCCCAGCCTCGGGGGGGGGGGGGTGGGGGGTGGGGGATGCCCAAGATACAAATAAAGAAAGAAATAAGTAACAGGTTTATGGAGGCAACTGAGCCGGCTGGCCCTGGGCTGGAGAAATGAGGCCAATCGGAGCGAGGGGGTGCGGGCGGGCTTGGGGCTCCGCGAGGCGGAGGGCGCGGAGGGCGTCTGGGGGGAGCGCAGTCTGGGGAGCGGGGGGAGGATCGGATGCACTGGCCCAGATGCACGACTGCGGGGTGGGTGGGTGAGGAGTGGAGGGGGGGGGCGAGAAGGATCTCTGCTGATAAACCTTTCTGTTTGCTGCAAGACATTATTTTTTTGAAGATCAAGAATTGAGGGAAAACAGTCGTAGGCGGGACCGGGATGTATTTTAGGCAAAAAGAAAAAAAAAAAAAAAAGAAAGAAAAGGGGGTGGTGGGGGGGGGGGAGAAGAGCTTTTCTTTGATGATGAGTAGGAAAGTGTCCAGATCTCGACGCGCCCATCTGTTGCAGCTTTGCAAATAATTTAAAATATAGATCTCTCCATATAGACGGGTGTACGTGGAGCGGAAGGTGGAGACGCAGGCGCCGCCGCCGCCGCCGCCGAGAAGTTAGCAGAAAAGGAAAGGGATGCGGGGCGCGGGGACCTGCCCCCCATCCCCACGTCCCTCCCCTCCTCGTAACTCTTCCGAGGAAACTCCGGCAGGGCTTTCCGTGGGGACAGGTGGAAAGTTGCCTGCCACCCCCCCTCCCGCGCCCCCCGCTCGCTTCTGGGTCGTGAGCGTCCCCTCGGCGGGCGTGGACGCGGCCCGCGGTCTCCCGGGGCGCGCGGGGGGCGCAGCGGGGCCGGGCCCGGGGCGCGCGGGGGGCGCAGCAGGGCAGGGCGGGGTCCCGGCCCCGCGCGCCGGCGGCGGCCGCGGCGGGGTTTTGTTTGCCGGATATTGTTATGTCTAACGAGTGCCTCGCAGGAGACGTGATTTGTCAGCCGCCTTCGTTTTCACTTTAGCAGAAAATACGGCGGCTGCGCGGCGTCCCGGCCTGCGGGGCCGGCGCCGGTGCGCGCGGGGGCGGCGGGGGGCCGTGCGCGCGCGGGCGGGGGGGGGGCGGGGGCGCGGGCGGGCGAGCCCGGGGCAGGGGCCGCGGCCGGGCGGGGGCCGTGCGCGCGCGGGGCCGGCCTCCCGCTCCTCCTGCGCCTTCTCCCGGCAGCCGCCGCCGTGCAGTTTAGCAGAAATCCGACAGGGGCCGCGTTTGCTGAGCGCATCCGGCCGCCGGGCAGCCCGAGCGGGCGGCCGGGCCCGGCTGGCCGGTGTGGACGCGGGGAGGGGGTCGGGGCGGGCAGGGGCGCGGGGGGGCGAGCTCGGCCGGAGCGCCCGCCGCGGCCCCCGCCTGCGCGCCCCGGGGAAGGGGGGGTCCCCGGCGAGCTGCGCGGCCCCCGGAGCGCCGGCCTCTGCGCCCCCGCCCCCAGCCAGGGCTTAGGTGAACTTGGGGTGGGGTGAGCGTGCGTGCGTGCGTGTGTGGGCACGGGGGCGGGGGGGCGCGGGCCGGGAGCGCGCGGTTCCCTTCCCCAGTTTGATACCAGCGACTGGGTTTTTTACTTTAAGACCGGCTTTGCTCGCCGCCGGGGTTGGGAGGGGGCGATCCTTTCCCATCACTCACAGCTTTGTTCATTGTTCACGGAGTGGAAGGCAGGCGACTTAAAGAGAGGGAAAAGGGGGGGTGGAGAGAAAGAGGGGAAAAACAGAGGGGGAGCGAGAAGAGGGAAGGACGGGCGGCGAGGGGGGCAGCGCCCGCGCCCGCGCCCGCGCCCGCGCCCCCGCCCCCGTCCCCGTCCCCGGCCGGGTCGGGCTGGCCCGTGGAGCCGTGACCCGGCGCGCGGAGGGCGGCCGCGAAAGTGGACATTACCGCTTTAATTAACTTCGAGATGCTCCGGCGGCGGGACCTGGCGTAGCCGTGACGCGCCCGCATAAATCTGCCCGGCCCGGGGCCGCTCCGGGAACTCGGGCAGTGGCCGGCGTCAGCTCCAGCGCGCGCCTCCCAGTCCGGAGCCCATTTGCATAATTGGATTTTTTTTTTTTTTTTTTTTTTTGGCCTCCTCCTTCCTCCCTGAAAGTTGTTTGAAAACCCCGGCGACCGCCGCGACGACCTGCACGCTCCAAAGCGAGTGCCAAGTAAGTGCCCGGCCGTGGCCTCGGCGCGCCCCGAGGGCAGCGCGCACGGCGGCGGCGGCGGGCGAGGGGCCCGGGCTGCGGGCTGCGGGCTGCGGGCTGCGGGCTCCGGGCTCCGGGCTCCCGGCAGCTCGCACAACTTTTTCTTCTCTGTCTCCCGACTTCCCGGGCCAGGTGAGCTGCTGGGCCGCGCGTGTACCTGCAGCCGGAGTCGGGGGGCTGGGGGGCGACCTCTGGGGCGCGGCGGAGTTGGGCATCGCGGGTCCCCGCGCGAGGGGTCGGCGCCCGCCCTGCAGGGCAGAGCTGCGGGCGGGCGAGCGGGGCCGCGGCTCCAAGCGCCCGCCGAGGATGCAGCTCGTCGCCAAATGCCTCCCCCATTATCCTAAGGTTTGTGTCTCTGGCTGTGCATGTGTGCGTGTGTGTGTGTGTGTGTGTGTGTGAGAGAGAGAGAGAGAGAGAGAGAGAGAGACCGAGAGGGATCGGGCTGTGCTTGAGAAAGCAAAGCAGCCAAAACAAGAGCACGAAGGACTTCTCCCCTGGCTTGCCACCCGCCCCCCCAACCCCATTTCCCCAGCATCATTTATTTCTGTTGCTCAAAGGAGAGAGCGCACAGCTTCTTTGCTAGACAGGGTCACCGAGAGGATTGACAGTTCTGTTGGAAATGCCACAAACGCCGTGACCAAAACGCAGCGGCGTTAATAAAATACCAACCCCTTGCCTGTCGAGGAAAAGTGGTTTTGCAGTATCTTAAATTTTATTTAAAAAAAAAAAAGAAAGAAAGAATGCGATCGTGTATGGTTAGTACTATTTACAGCATTCGGGATGGGGGGGGGTAGTCTGAGTAGCTTGGGAGAAGGCCGGAACCCCAGTGCCCGCTTGCCCAGGAACTTGCAGGGGGCTGGGCCCACCACCCTGCCTAGATAGGGGGAGGGACTCAGCTTCCGGCCTGGGGAGTCACAGGGGGGCGCCCCCGGCAGCCCTCTGGCCTCTGCTTGTGGAGAGCCCAGGGCTTCTGGCTGAAGGCTGCTTTAGTTATGATGTCATTCTGATAGCAGAGTGCAAATGTCTCCTGATTCCACCATTAACCGCCTGGCTGGTTTGCTGGGTAATGATAGCACTGACGTCCAGCGCCTTGACAAACGCAGGCCTGCAGAGCCCTAGGAATTAACTTTTCCCCCCACCGAGGAGGGCACCAGCTGCCAAAAGTCTCACCACCCGGGCCCCTGCCTTTGAACTTTGTCCTGTCTCAGTCCAGACACTGACATGGATGACGGGGCCCCTGGACCGAGAGACCCCCCTCCCCTTCCACCTCCCCGTTGTCCTATAGTTTGGGAAACTTTTAGAAGGCTTCCGTTTCCGGAACACCTCTAACCGGGCAAAGCTCGAATCCGGTTGCCACCGGGAGGGAGATACTGGATCGCGTGGGTGGCCGGCACCCCAGGTATCTGTGGGGCCGCTGCGTGGCAGGGGGGACTGTGACATCTGCTTCATACCTTCCGTCCCTTAACTGTGACTTTATGTTAATATCCCTGCAAGTAAACCGGATTTAGTGTGGATTTTTAAATAGTGTACAATGATTTAAGATTTCTTTTGATTTACTGTTCAAATGAAATTTGCATAAATGTGATGAAAATGAACTTAACATCTGGGCATATGAAAAAAGGTTAGTACCTCGTATGTCATCTGCAGAGAAAGTCTCTAAAATGCTTTCACCCTAAACTGGGTTCGGGGAGACAGTTCCCGGAGACATAAATGCTAATTATGGAAAACCTGGAGAAAGCGCTTTCGATAGATTTGCATTCTCTTGGACCACTGCTCTGAAAACCCATCTTGTTCTGTGCCTGGAGTGCTTAACTTCTGAGCAGGCTTGAGATCCTCGCAACTCAGCAAGTTAACTGCTGGCTGGGGCTGTCTTCACGGAAGACTTAGGGCAGGCAGCGAGCGACGGTCACGCTGCTGTGGTCCCAGCCGGAGGCCAGTAACCCCCATAATGGGAGAGGACAGGGCGGGTGGCCAGGATGTGCAGCCCTACTAACCACAGTTACCCATGGGGTCCCGAAGGCGGTGCTGAGATGTGGAATCCCTGCCTGCTGAGCCCCAAAAAGCCGAGCGATTAGGCTCTCTGCTCTGCCTTAGGTCACCAAAGAAATTTCATCAGCTCAGACCTATAAAATCCACAAGCCCATTCAAGTGAACTCTGAACTCCCATCTTAGCTTTTGAGCAAGACAGGCTTATCTCTGGCGTAAGGAAATCAGAGTTAAGCAGCCTTCCCCAGACGTGGTTGCCTTTTGCTCAAAAGTTGGCTATGAATGGCACAGGTGTTTTTAAAGTGCCTTGAATGGAGGGAAAGAAAGACAGCCGCGATGCTCACGAGGATATAGATGAACTTATTTATTTTTTTATTTTTTATTTTTTTTTAGCAGAGGATCATAAAGGAAGAAAAGCAAATAGATTTATTTTTTCCAGTTTGAATGAGGACAATTATAGCTTTTTAACGTCTTTGGATTCAGGGTTCTTAATAAGCCTTTTAAGTAAGCTGAAATATCAGCTTGCATTTTGTTCTCAGCATTATTTAAAGTGAGACCTGACGCGAGTTTAACAGGAGGAGTGAGCTTTGTCCGGGTCCGCTTTGGTCCGTGCTGAGGTCAGGAGTCCCGAAACATCTCCCCCAGAGCCTAGAGCAGGTGAGCGCTCAGCTGTGTGCTGTGTCCAGGGAGGCCTTCGCTTTGGGCTGGAAGGACACTTGTGGTCGGGTGGCCTTCGCGGCCCGAGAAGGCCGGACTGTGAGGTCGAAAAGCAAGGCACGAGTGCACTGGCACCGGACCGACTCCCTTCTGCTAATAAGGACTCATGAGCAGGGGCGTTCTCTGTGAAGCCACACCTGCCCCGCACGCCGGCGTGCCCCCTCCGGGACGGGCCACGGCAGGGATGGGGGGGGGACAGGGCAAGAAGTAGTCCCAGGGCGAGGTGTGGCTCACCGTGTGCTCTCCGTGGTCGAGTGGTACCTGGTTGGGAGTTGTTGGGAGAGAGGCCTTTTGTCAGGGGGAGGGATTGGTTCCTCGGGTGTGGACTGGGTGGGCCGCCCCTGGGAGCTCGGGGTGCCCTCAGAGGGGCGGGCAGCCCAGCTAAGCTAGGGAGTCCTACACGCGGTCACGCTGACGTCCTAGCGGTGGCGATGCTGGTGCGCGTCCGTGTGTGTGCCCACGCGTGTGTCCTTGTGCGTCCGTGTGCGTGCACGTGCCTGGGAGGGTGTTGCCTGCTTGAAGCACCTGCACCCAGCCGGTCTCCTCTGTGCTCACAGCTGGCCTACTCAGTGCAGGTCGGCGAGTTCGTGAGCCCGTGTGTGCCGTGGAGGGAGGGGCACAGTCCTTGGGATCCGGACCCCGGGGAATGCAGGCCACGTTCTCGAGGTTCCTCACCCTCTCCCCCTATTGGCTTCCGCCCCCCCCCCCCATGTGTGGGCAGACATGGATGGAAGCCGCCTTGGGACGGCGGGTTACTCCACAAGCCACCTAGCTTGGGTCCCCGTGTGCCTGGGGTGGGGGTGGGGACCTTCGTGCCCAGTTCATGTCGTCATGACGAGGCCTTCCGTGGACTTCCTGCCGCGGGGCTCCGTTGTGCCATGCGGGCTGGCTCTGGTGGCTGCTTGAGGATCCCCCTCCCTCCCCAACTTTCATTTCGAAAAACCATTGTGGATCTTTGGTCTCTGTCTCGTGCTGGAGTGTGGCCACGGCGAAGGGCATGGAGTGCTTGGCTTTTCGGGAGGTCAGGTTTATCTGCCTGAAGAGACCAGGTCGGGGTGAGGCCTTTGGTGGCATTTGTTAGACTAACGTGGATGTTGTTTTCCTAGACCGGGGCTTCTCAGCAGTGGCACCGTGGACGTTGCCCACTTGTGGGAGTCTGTCCTGCGCACTGTTGGATGTTTAGCGGCACCCCTGACAGAGCTCTCCCTAGATGTCAGTACCCCCTCCCGGTTGTGACAATAAAACATGTCACCAGACGTTTCCATGTGTCCCCCGCGGGGACGTCAGGCGCATCTCCCAGGCCTGCCATGGGCCAGGTCTTGTCCTGGCCATCTCAGGGAGCGCAGGGAGATTTCACACTCAGAGGGAGCACGGGCCGGAGGCAGACAGACACGGCAGGAAGTTGAGGCCTGCACCGAACGGGGCAGTCCTATGGGATCCGAGAAGAGGGGGGACGTCAGTAATGGGTGTGGGGTATCTGGAGCGAGCGTGTGGGGCTCAACTCTGTTTTGACACCAGCTGTCCCTTCAGAATGGCCCTGGGGGTGAGAGTACCCCGCGGTTGTGGCCCCCCGCTGCCCCCACTGCCACGTGCAAACCAAGAAGAGGAAAGTCACAGCTCCAGGTTTCAGAGTTGAGGCTGGCCACCCTGCTGGCAGGGTGAGGATAGTGGCTTTTCTGTTTGCTGTTTGCTCGTTTGGAGCACTTACTATGTGGTAGGCATGGGTTCTAAATTCATTACTCACTTAATCCTTGCAATCTCTCTAGGAGAACAGGCCTGTGTTTGTCCCAAGTTTCAGGAAGGGAAGTCAGGCACAGGGAGGGGAGGGCGGTGGCTCTGGGATTAGAGCCTACCCAGTCGACCTCCAGAATGGGCATGATTAACCCCTCCACCGCTGCAGAGCATCTCCCCTTCCTGGAGGCACACCCGGTGCAAGAGCCCTGTGATTTCATCACTGACCCAGGAAGCCTATCCTCGCACGGCCTTCTGTGGGGCTTGGGGGCGTCCTGGGCAGGTAGGGAGGGTTCCGGTTGGCCGGAGCAAGCCCCGTTTCTTTGAGGGGCAGGGGCCTCCAGGTGGGTGGTGGCAGGGGCGTCCTGCACGTGCTCCGGGGGGAATTGAGAGGTGCAGGAAGGAAAAGCAGTTTGTAGGGTTTCCCCCCTCCTCTACCTACCTGTTCTTACTCTGTAGCTTTACAATGAGAAAATTAAGTGCCATTTTGACACAGGAAAAATGATCACCGTAGGCTTGAGCTGACATTAACCTGCAAGTTTTCTATCAATGCATTACAGCTTTGATTACCTGAGCCGTGTTTAGCTGGGTCTTTCATTACCGGGGTGGGCTTGCCTCTTGCTTCCCCCTCTCCCTGCTGATTCTTCCGCCCGGATACCCGTCCGCTGGCTCCCCGTGGCTGTGCTCACCTCTCCCGTGCATCGCGGACCCTCAGCCTCCTTCATGATTCTTCAGCTTTTTGGTTGTTTTGCTCCCATACGACACACGCGCACGTACTCTTACGGAGGATGAAGTAGCTCTATTTAGGTTGTAAAAGACAACCCACAGGGTCCCTAAAATCGAGATTAATCACAGAAATGCCCATTCAGACTTAATTATAATGATGTTCTCACTTGCACATCTGAGGTTCCCATGTAATTCCCATAGATTTGGATGGGATTTTGGCTCATGGAAGGGCTAGATTGTCGGGCCCTCGGGGGTTTTCTGTAACTCAGTAAACATTTATGCCTGTGGTTTCTGGGCACCTGAGGAGGGGGAGGGTCTGGGGCCCTTCTGGGTAGGTGTGCAGAGGTGGCCAGAGCGCCAGCTCCTGCAGTGGCTGCTGGTGGGCGGGCCTTGCCTCTTGCTAGGCCCTGCCTTCTGCACCTTGGGTGCGTTATCATCTTTAGTTGTTTCAACAACCCACCGAAGGGCATCCGCCAGCAGTTTTGCCAGTGGGCAAGCCAAGGAGTGTGACACTTGTTGCAGCCACAAGGCTCCGGCAAGGCCGAGAGAGAATTTGAAGCCAACAGAAGTAGCCCGGGAGCTGGTGCTGTGCACCTTGCTTGCACTCCTGCCTCCCCATGCAACACGCAGCCCAGGCAATGACAAAACCATCCTTTGCAGTCCTCTTAAACTCGCCTTTCATGTGGAAGTTAAAAATGTACACTGGAACCTGCCACTTGGAGACCATATGCATTGTTGTAAATTTGTTTTCAAGAGGAAGAAAATATTTGGAAACTGTACCAGCCAAACTACCAACTATAGAGAAGCAAACAGATCCCAGAACACATAGATATTATGTATGTAAAAATGTAATCTCTTTGAATAGCTCGATTATTTAATTTTACCTTTCAAAATATGTAAAAACGTGTATTCCTTACTGGATGGAGAAAAAAGTGGCACATGCTTTTTTTTTTTTTTTTTTTGTTCTTTAAAAAAAAAATCTAATTCTCTTTTAAAATCTATTAAAGTCAAGTCAGGCAAAGCCTTCCAAATTATTACAGAAAGGCTGTCATTTCTGTGAAGCCTATTGAAGGGGGTGGGACATCTTATTGAAATTACAGCTAAAGTGCTTTAATTATTTTGCTTCCTCGGCCAGGGCTCCCAGTTTGGGGGTTGTAATCTGTTGATGCCAAGTGGCTATTTCAGCAGCCTTGAATCTGCACCGAGCAGAGAGCATCTCACTGATGAAACCTGGCTCGATGTGCTAATTAAACTCAGTGCAGGGTTCTTGCCGTATCTGAGAAACTTCATGCACAAATGTTTCCACCCCAAAGAGGGTCAGCGCCGGTGGGTGGGTGGCAACCCGGCTCCAATAGCCCGGGAGGATCAAAAGGTGGAAAAGTGTAGTGTGGGAACGCGGGGAGGGAGCCCACAGCCGCGGGCCCACATGAAAGGCCTTAATCTGCAGGCCGCCTGCGGCCCAGGGCTCCTCGGAGGGTGGCGGCCGCCCGGCCCTGCCCGCCACCCCGGACTTGCACTTGGAGCTCCGAGCCCTTGGAAGGCAGGCGGGCCTGGAGCTCACGCGGACCTCGGATGCTCCGTTCCTTAAGCAAAACGCCAGACGCTCTGTCTGCAGTTCTTTTCTGAGATCATTGACTTGACAACTTAATATCTGTTTTCTTGTTTTTTTTTTTTTTTGTTCTGTTTTGTTTCAGTGTCCCCCCCCCCGCCCCCTCGCTATTTCTTTTCAGCTGTGTCACCCTTTGCACACACATTCTGGAAGTATGTTGGAGGAGGTTTTGTTAAAGTTTGCTGGCGGCGCGGAGCGGGGGGGTGGGGTGGTGCACGGGAATTTAGTTGCGTTTAAGATTCTCATCTAGCGTATTTCGGAGGCAGAAGAAATTCAGACAAGATGATGCAAACCTGCGCATCATCTGCAAACGTGTTGATGAAGGCTGTGAGCTAGCGGTGTCCCCTTTAGTAACTGCTGCCACCCCAAGGAAGACACTGTGGCTTACTAAGTGCGTGACAAGTGATGGACTCATCCAGGGTCTGGTCATCTGATAGGCATTTCCCATGACAGTGTTTCTGTGACGTAGTAGGTGGAGATACGGCCTGTCTTTTGGGGGATGTGGACGCTGTGCCTGTGGGTATGTTTACCCTCCACTGATGGCCGTCTGGTGAGGTCAAGTCATATATTCCTGATATTCGAGTCTGGACTATTTTCCAAGCCTTCCCAGAAGCACCGGCTGCATTTTGACATAAATGCCCTTTTAGCCCAAGCATACCAGCCACTTCAGCCTCACGTTCCCCCTCGCATCTCGAAAGGTTGAGGGGAGCTAGACCCGCGTGTGAGACGGTGTTGTGGTTGTTTTTCCCAGGCGCCGCTTTCTCTGCCTGCATTCAGGAGCCCGGCTGCTCAGGTGAAAAATACCAGGCCCACGTGTGGATCTTGGGGACGACGGTGGGGGCACGGGGGTCGCTGTTATGAAAACTTTCTCTCCCTTTGCATGAAAATATTGCTGAGATGGAAATCATGTAATTCTTGTGTGTGATCCCCAAATACCACCTTCAATAAAAGAATCTGTTCATTGATCTAAAGAATGAGTGGTTTCCAGCTGCTTCATTGCTCAGGACAGACTTCCCCGTTGGAATCTGCCTCTGCGACTCCCCTCTGGTGGAGGTTGGCGTCCCGTGGAGGACATTGTGAAGAGGCCAGGTGGCCTGGGGGGCGGGGGCTGGGGGCCCGAGCCCTCATTTCTCTGGGACTCAGAGGGCGGAGCAGGATCCAGTGCAAAATTCTGATATGGTAATTTGCACTTGCCCCTCATCTTCATCTCAGGGCAGGCAGGTGGAATGGTTGCTGTACTGGGGAGCCAAGGCCACCGTCCTGTCATTAAATCTCTATCCTCAGCCGCCCGTTAACCCTTAGATTAACTGAAGGAAACTCTGTGCATTTTTCCACTTCCCCTGCCATTGCTTCTGAGGGAGGAGAGTCTAAAGAGGGAATTCTTTATGTGCTAATTAAATGTTTTTGCCAGAGTTACACTGTACATGCGTTGCTTGATACATCAATATCTATAGGTTAGTTTTTTTTTTTTTTGCATAATTTAATTTTAAGAGGTGCTCCCATCCTCATCCCGTGATTAAGATGTTTATTTCATTGAGCTGGAAACATCAAGTCTGCAAATGAGGAAGAGCTGGGAGCATTTTTTGTTTGTTTGTTGGTTTTGTTTTTCCGGCAGTGTGGCACAGTGATAAAGAGCTCACCAGTCAAGTGGGGCCGGGTTCGACACCCACTCCGGCACGTACCAGCTACCTGCGAGCGGGACATTTCTATCCTTAAACCTCGGTTTTCTCGTCAGGAGAATTGGAATAATTCTTCCTAATTGAGTCATCAGGATTAAAAGAGAAAATGATTAATTAATGAGTCCAGAGACCAGCTATTCAGCCAGTGGCCAGCTACTGTTAGTGCTTGTTTCATACGTTTTGCTAAATATTTTAGAAATCGAAACCCCACCAGAAACTGTGGGCGTCAGTCACGTGCATAGCCTAGTGGAGAAGTGTCTTTCCTCCTTTGTTTCCCTGGCTGGCCTTTGGAGTTATTTACCCAGGGATCAATAAGTATCAGCTGATTGATTTCCTATAGGTTTCAGAAGATGCGTTTTAAAGGGTCAGCTGAGTTCATGGAGAGGTGCGGGGTGGGGATGGGGTGTAAGTCTTCACTAAACAAACATTCTCACTCCAATCCATGAGGTGTTAGCACCCTGTTCCCAGGCTACGCACACACACACACACACACGCACACATATGTGTGCACACACGCCCCTAGGGTTGCCGGGAATGTGATGGGCGTTGCCCTTCATCCTTTACCTGGATCAAAGCCAAAGATCCCCAAGGAAGCCTTGTCATCCATCCATCCATCCATCCATCCATCCATCCATCCATCCATCCACTTCATTCTTTTAAAAAGCATGTATTAAGTGCATTGTGTGTCTTAAGCAAGCTGGGTGCTGTGCACAAGAGCAGAATCACTTTGGAGCTGTTGTACCAGGATAAAAGTGGAAGCGGAAGCAGTGATGATGTTTCTTAGGTTCCAGGTTCTGGATTAAGCACAAACACAGAGACACACATGTGTGTACCTATATATACAGACACCTATATGTGCGTGTGTTAGAGACCCCCCCTAATTTGCATCTAGGCATACAACCACATGATTTCCAGGGAGCCTAATGCTTAAGCAGGACTACAAAGTGGGTTGAACTTGTGGCCATTGCATTCAAGAGGGGAAATATCAGAAAGGGAGACAGAACATGGAAGACTCCTAACTCTGGGAAACGAACTAGGGGTGTTGGAAGGGGAGGAGGGCGGGGGGGGGTGAGGGTGACTGGGTGATGGGCACTGGGGGGGGCACTTGACGGGATGAGCACTGGGTGTTATTCTGTATGTTGGCAAATTGAACACCAATAAAAAATAAATTTATATAAAAAAAAAAACAAGAGGGGTCACCCACGAGGGGAGGTGGGGAGTGGAAAGTAACTCCTTTACTTTTTCCCTCAGGGGAAAAGGTGGAATTTGGATTGACTTTCGCCTCCCTGGAAGGGATCCCAAGTCTGTGACAACAGGAACATGCCAGCCATCCTTAGAAAGTAAAGAATACCCGAGTGATATTATATTAAGAAGCGAGATCCCGTCTTCCCCGGGGAACTCTGAAACCCAGACCGGGTCCTAGCATTTATCGAGTGCTTATTACATAGGTGACCTTGGCTTTAGAATACAAGATATCATTTAGTCTCATCCTTCCAGCATCATTTAGTTTCCCCTTCATCATTTGGTTTTTTAAGTGATTAAGTAAATTTCAATAAATAAACATCTTCTGCCTTAGGATGGAGACAGGGAGGCCTACCCATGGGGGTGACTTGCCCAGGGCCATGCGGTTGGTCCATGGCGACGCCGGGTTCTCCAAAGGGCGCTTGTGCCTGTCGCGTGTGGGCTGCGGGTGCCCTTCGGACGGGGGGCTCTTGGCACCTGGCCTGGACCTCCTCTGGAGAAAATCAAGGCTCACGAGACGGACTTCTTCTAGTTGCGATGATACCATACTCAGTCCCGGCCCCTGAAGGGTGAGATTTGTTTTGATCATTTGTGAGCATAGGAATCCTGTCGTCTTGAGGTGGAGGAGTCGATGGTGGGAGCAGAGCCCTCGGGGGCTGGTATCCAATGGCTCTTGGGTCTTCAGGTCCCTCGGTGGTGTCACCACGCTCTGCTGTCCATCCTCTCAGGCCCGTTCATCCTGCAGATACCCCCTGTGCTAGGTGCTGGGGACCTGACACGCGTGGTTACTGACTTGAGAGACGCAAGTGTGCTTTCCACTTCAACGGTTACCCTGAAGACTGTGCAGGAAGAGGACGGGGAGGCGGGCTCCTTATCAGTTGGGTGGCCAGTGGTGTTCTTAGAGGACCAAGGGTGAGAAGGGGCCAGCAAAGCCAGAGGGTGGAGAGAATTTCCCAGCAGAGGGAAGAGCAGGTGCAATATCCCTAAGCTTAGACAGATCTGGGTGGCTTGAGAAGAAAAAGAGAAGTCCTGGGTGGCTGGAGCCGGGTGTGCACGGATCTCCGGAGAACGTGCCGTGGAGGAGAAGTCTTCCAGTTGGGCTGGTCTCGCAGTCTCCTGTGAGCACAGCCTGCTGAGGGGCCCTTGCTGCTGGGGGCGGTGTCCACTGGCTGCTGTGGCTTCTCTGCCATCGAAGCCAACATCCTCCTTCCAGGCGGCCCCCCTTGTGGCCCTCCATCCATTCTTCTTCTATATGGATCATTCATTCATTCATTCATTCATTCATTCATTCTACCAATATCCGCTGAGCTCCGACTCTGTGCCAGGCACGTAGAACAGCCAGAAAATAAAGTTGGCTGCCAAGCTAAGGAATCATCCCGCACTCTCCCCTTCCAGCTTCCGTTGAGATTCGCAAGAGGTTTTTTGGTGCCCGGCTCCCCTCCGCCCCCTCCTTGCCCCCACCTCAGCTTTCGAGGTGTCCGCTCGCTCGCTACACCGAGCTGTTGTACTGAGTCTGGTTATCCCGGCCCGTGCTTCGTGCCCTCGGCGGGGGGGGGGGGCACATCTTGGGCTTGGCATCAGCAGCTCAAAGTTCCTGTTCCCGTGCGTGGCTGCGGGAGTCTGATGCACCCCCTTCCACCTGTCGGCTGAGCGCTGCGCCTCCCTCGGCCAGGTGGCAGGTGGCGCGTGGAGCGCTGAGTGCGGGGTGAGGAGGACACACTCCGGGGCGGGGCCCCTGCCCCCACAGGGACCCCTTGGGTTTGTATTTGATTCAGGTGTCCTGGCCCGTGGAGGAGGGTCTCCTGGCCCAGCTCTTCCCGGGAGTCCTGAACGTCTTCCCCTTCCAGGAGGGGGGACAGGTGGGCAGGAAAACTAGATGCTTGTTTCTGTCACCTGTGGGTCCAGAGAAGACTCCTGCTGTTGAGCTCGCAAGTACGCATTCGCATCTCACGCCTGGCCCTTTGGGTTCCTTACTTACGTGATCGCAATGGCAACATTTTAGTTTAATTTAATTTAATTTAAAAATTTGGTGGAAAAGGAAGTGTGTCCTGGCTCTTTGGATACTGAACTTTTCTTTTTTTTTCCCCCTTCATCATTTGGTTTTAAGTGATTAAGTAAATTTCATTAAATAACAGTAAACATTCCAGATAGTCTTGCATATATATCGTATTTCACATCATTGTAACTTCGATGTAAAATATTAAAATGTAAATGACTCAGTAGAAAAATTATGGAAACAAATGCGTGACTTTTATTACACTTTCAGAAAAGTTGCTTAAATATTTGCCCGTCCTTAACCAAGATCTGTCAGGAATCAAGAGAGCGAGGGTTTATGGGCGCCACAAAAAACAATCCTTTAGAATAGAGGAACAGAACTTGGTAATCAGTATGTCACCAAATTTTACCTGTTCGATTCTAAATCTATGTTGGCTGTTGTCAGCACGTCTATTTGATTATTGTCAAGTAAGCTATATAAGCATGAATATAATTATTTTAATTTCTAAGCTTTAGTTGGAATGATATTTTTACCCAAGTATATAAATATAGATCTAAATTTATATATTTTATGGAATTTGAACCAACAATTTTTTTTCCTTTCTTTTTAAGAAATATTTCAGTCTATAGTAAAAATTGTCTGGGAAGCATTTGGTATTTTATTTTAGTCTCTATCACGACTTTCCATGTGATTGTTCTATATTAATCTTGAAAAAGTGACATGAGATTCCTTTTCCATAACAAATAGAAAATAATGGAATAATAACAAATGATAACTCTAATGGGAAAAATTATATTTTTCTCCAACTAAGAGAAGAGTATCAACAATAGGTAGGATAAAATAAAATCAATATTTTGACAGTGCTCTATTATGTCTGGCTCATTAATTTGGAGAAAACTTCTCTCTTCAATCCTAAATCACCAAGTGTCAACAAATAGTAGTTTTAACATCTACTCTCATTCCAGCGCCGTTAATGCTTTGCAAGTTATTTTTGGAGGAAAATGATTTTTGATTCTGCAGATGTATAGAGACTGCATTGTGTAGGTTTTTGTTTTAGGGAACAATGAAAAAGTTTTGCCGTGCAATTTGTATTCAAGAGATTGTTCATTGCAAATTCCAGTTGAGCACAATACTATATGGTTTTTCATATAAATGAACATATATGTGTGCATATGAATGTATATGCATATATGTATATATGTGTGTGTGTATATATATATATATATTTAAATATTTTATTTATTCATGAGAGGTGCAGAGAGAGAGGCAGAGACACAGGCAGAGGGAGAAGCAGGCTTCCTGTGGGGAGCCCGACGCGGGACTCGATCCCGGGTCTCCAGGATCAGGCCCTGGGCCAAAGGCAGATGTTCAACAACTGAAACACCCAGGTGCCCCTAAGTATGTGTATGTGTGTGTATATATGTATATATATATACACACACATATATATTTATATACACATATGTACATATATACACACATATGTACATATATGTGTATATAGCCTGTTTTATCACACACACACACACACACACACACTCTTAATGACCAGGTTCATTCATGTTTACTAATTCCACCAAAAGTTTCACTTAGCTTCCTCTTCTTTTAGAGGAATTGAGAGTTTCTGATTTCGGAGTACCGATTGTCGGTTGATTAAGGTCAATGCTGGCACTTATGCAGGCTCCTATTGACTGGGGTCACGTGATGTGAGTGATTGATCTGCCTTAGACACAGGATCGCTAATTTCCCATTGTAACGGTCCTTTCTACCTATCCCGTCCTTCATCACCCTGCGTTCTTCGTATAGTATTTAAGCATGCGCCATCCCCCCGCCCCCCGCCCCCCGCCGCCCCCGGGACAGCAATGCAGAATTGGGCTCACACTTGTGCAAAAAGTATTTGTATCACCGCTGCCTGTCCTCCTTTGTTTTGCAGAGATCACAAAAGCCTGGGATTTAGAATAGCAGATAATAACATACAGTGCATATTATTGATGCTGCTTTAATTGTCTTATTGACAACTCACTTGAACTTGGAGAAGCATGCTAATATTTATCATCCTGTGAACTCATGTGCATTTTCTCGACTAAAGCCATAATTACAGAAGAATTTCAAAACTCGATGTCTGCCTGCAGCTGCCTCACCTTTCCTCTGTTTGGACAAAGGCTTCTAGGCTGCTGCATCATGGGAGAGCGTCGGCCAGCTCTCTGCGAGTTGCCCCTTGCGGTGTCCTCTGGATGCTTCTCCCCCCGGGGGTGAGCTGGCTAGTTAACAGCTTGACCGGCACCTGGCCAGGGAATGGGGCAGAGGTGTGACCCACCTGAGCCAAGAGGGCAGTGCCATCCGGCCTTGGGCCACCCGGAGGTTTCGTTTGCTTGTTCGAAGAGGCAGGTGTTTCTCTTCTGGGAAATGCCGGTGTGGAGAAGAGTAGATTTAGAATAGGCTGAAGCTAGGGTTGAGGCCACTGTGCTGCCCAGGAGGCAAACATCCCCTGGAGGAGGGTTCCCATCAGCTCAGGCTGGTGGATGGAGCCACCACGGTCTAAGCCTGTCGGCCTTGCTGCCCCCCCCCACCGTCCCACTCTCCTGCCGCTTGTCCCCCTCTTGCCCAGTAGGAGCCTGAGGAAGTGCCTCTTCTGCGCCCCTGCCTTCGCTCAGTGCCTTGGATGTCGCTGTCCTGGAGCCCTCTGGTCCGCGCCCCTCCCTGGCCTCTTCCGCTCATTCCTCGGGTCTCACTCAAATAAATGCCAGCTCTTGAGAGAGGCCCTTGCTGGCCTCTGTCCTCCTCTGCCCTCCCTTGGTCACCTCCTGTCTCGTTGTCCTGTTTTATTTCCTTCCTGGGATTTGTCTTTATTGGTCTCACCGATGGTTACCCCGTGTGCCTGGTTGACCTCCACCGGAACTCCACTCCCTCGGGCCGGGACCCTGGTGGCCTCCTGGAGGTCTTCACTGCCGGCACCTACAACAGCGATTTGCAATGGCAGAAAATTAATAAATATATATATTTTAAAGGATGTTACCTTTTTTTTTTTGAAAAACTATTTGAGGGAAATAGCGGGAGAGAGCACGATGGGGGAGGGGGGGAGCAGCAGGCTCTCGGGGGGAGCAGGCGGGGCTCCATCCTGGGACCCTGGGGCCGCGGCCTGAGCCCCCGGCAAGTGCTTACCCGACGGAGCCCCCGCAGGTGCCCCAGAATGCTACTTTTCTAAAGAAAAATATGGATTTGGGACGTTGACCTTGACCGTTGGAGAACAGCATTGTGTCACGCAATGAACTGTCCCATGACACCTCCTTTGTTCCTTGCGGGAGACGGAAGCCGCAGCTGCGGCCCGCGTGGGGCTCAGAGAGGTGGTCCCGCCGTCTGGGAGGTCACAGGGACAGTGGTCTCGGTGCAGACGACACGTTGTGCTCGCGCCAGGTGCTCCTCCCGTGTGGGGACACTGCTGGGTCAGAGGTACCGCGGAGGCCGCTTTCCTACCCGTCCCCCAGGCTGGCCCCGCGCCGGCCCCTCCCTTGACATCAGCACATCGGGCACGCAGAGGTCGCGTGGGGCTCCTTGTCACTGCTGAGAGCCAGCTGCGTGGGGCCCTGATTAGCCGGCAGAGCGGTTAGTGGCTCTGCAGCTCTCGAGGGGGTCCCCGGGCGGAGGAGCCGCGGCGCCCGGAGGAGGCGCCGTCTTGACTCCCTGATTGGGGAGGCGCGCGTCGGGGTGATGAGCGAGGTGGAGCAACCCCACCGGCTTCAACGAGACACTCGAATCACAGAGGATGATTGCAGAAGGGGAGAAAGGACTTTACGCCGTGTCGCCTCCTGTTGCCCCAGTGACTGCCGTCTTGGGGCGCTTGGAAACGCGGGGCCCTTCCAAGGGTCTCTCTTCCGAGGCCTCCGAGGTGCTCGCCCTCTTCCTCCGCCCCTGCAGTCGCAGCCCCCACGGGCCCTTCCGGAAGGGCGACCCTGTCTCGATGGCCCCGTCTGTCCTACGAGGTCTTCTGCGTGCCGTCCTTCCCGTGGCCCTCGTTCCTCGTTCCCCGTGCGCTGAACGCAAGCGTGGGTTTGCGGCGGGCCTCTCCGCGGCTAGACGGCGGGCAGCCCTCGGGCAGGGTCTTCCCTCTGCCCCGCAGGTGTCAGGGCCCGCTGGCCCCCCTCTCTCCATCCCTGCCCCGCAGGGAGTAGGCACCCGGGGAGGGCGGCGGGGCCTTAATAACTGATTGAAGAGGATTCGGAACCTGGGTCTCCCGAAAAGATACCGAATGACCCCCCCGGGAATTGCCGATGACGTATACAGACCTCTGGACCAAAGCCACTTGCAATCCGGTTGGTTGCTTTTCTTTTTTTCTTTCCATTTCACCGAGTACACATTTCTGCTAATTCTGTTTTAAAGACCATTGGACTCTCTCTGCCGGGGGGGTCTTGAAACCACTAGTACTCAAAGCCAGGACGTTTCGGGAGTGCAGCCCTCATCGCGAATGAGTACCTGGATCACGTAAACGAAGAAATCCCTTGGCGGTCTCCTTCTAGATGATGACCTGTTGTTTTTTGGGGGCCTCTGATTAAGGAGGGGAGTCCCACCTCCCGATAGGAGACGGCTGGAAGCTGGCTCTTCTGGTTTCCCATCAGGGTTTTGGCATTGGCTTGCTCGTGTGCGCCTCACCACCTTCCTCCTCCAGTGTCCCGTTCAACCGCCGTGTTTCAACTCCTTGTGCAAATGCGAATAAAATATATACTGAGGCCCCCTGGTGTGCCTCCTTGGCAGGCGCGTGCACACTTCAGAGTCAGACGTGGGGTGGAGGCACAACTCTGTGTCCCCCGGCCCTTGCTTGGTTATCACTTGGGTTGAGTCTGTTTTCCTGTCCGTCCAATGGGGAAGGTGTGCTTGAGCAACGGCCCTCAAACTACGGTCGACGAAGGAATCGTTTGGGACATTCCGACTTTGGGTCCCCCCTCTGAGAATCCAGTTTAGCACGTGGCGCTGCTGCCCGGGGACCCCAGCTGGTCCAGGTGACCCTTTCCAGTCCTGCCATGACAGTTTATGAAATGCAGCTGGGCAGGCAGTTGAACGTCAGCACACCTTATCTCTTGTCTACGTGGTTTTCTCCAGGTTGTCCTGATGTGGCAACATTTTGCAAAAATCAGAGTATCCCTGGCTACAATCACAGAAGCAATTCCAGATACTTATCCTCCCGAGAAGCTGTCCCTTTCAGGGCAGAGAACCCCATTTCAGGCAACAGAAGTTCTACAAATCCTTCATCTGCCTTCAGTCCTTGAAGCTTTTTATTTTTTTATATTTTTTTTTTAAATCTGGTGCCCCACTCATCAAAACTGGGGAGAATGGACCTGGCCCTGTTCATGCAAGAGCCACGTGGGATCTTCCCATTTGACTTTCAACCAACTGGAAAATAGTAAAAGACGGAATCCCCACAATACAAAACAGCCTCCGCTGTGATTTTGAGAATGTGTAGCTTCAAACAAAACTAAACAAAATGAAAAAATGATGATAAAAAAAAAAACAACCCACAAACCTACACAGCTTGGGGGGGCAAAAGTCTAGGTGGTGGAGTTGGAGAAGGGTTGTCGACAGGACTAACCGCAGCGAGCACGTATGATTGGAAAGAGGTTCTGACCTTGCATCTCACCCGCTGCTCGTTCCGCGTGGGTTACAAACACTCTTTATAAAACACTTTGTAAAACTCCCTCGTGGAGCGAGTAGGGCGAGATGGTAGCGACCGTGTTCTCGATGCACCTGGTTTCCGGCCCCTGGTCCTGAGAAGCTGTGATTTCTGACGCCCGTAAAAGTTCATCCTTTAAGGAAGACTCTTGAGTAAACGGATGTCTAGTCCTTTTGCTTTTTTTTTTAATTTTTATTTATGATAGTCACAGAGAGAGAGAGAGAGAGAGGCAGAGACATAGGCAGAGGGAGAAGCAGGCTCCATGCACCGGGAGCCCGACGTGGGATTCGATCCCGGGTCTCCAGGATCACGCCCTGGGCCAAAGGCAGGCGCCAAACCGCTGCGCCACCCAGGGATCCCCCCCTTTTGCTTTTTAATGACCCCTCTCCCCTAGAAGTTCCATGACATGAAGCAGGAAGGTCGAATCATCACCAGGCACAGATTTCAGATCAAATAAAGGAACTCAATTTGCTGCCAAATGTGGGTTTAACCTCTCCCAGATCTTTGGTTGTGCATAATTAATGTATCGCTCAGCATTTGACTTTTGTGCTTTTCATACAGATTTGATCTTAAAGGATGCTCCGGGTCCTGCGCTCACAAAAGCACATTCAACTTACCTTGTGGGTTTTTCATTTGGGTTGGGGGGGATGCCCTTGCCTGAGTTTTCCTGAAAGGGATGCGCTGTGTGGGTCAAACACCCTTCTCCCTTCAACTCTTCAGCAAACACTGCTTCAGTGCCCAGCACCGCGCTTCCACAGCCTTGGAGGTGGATGCCGGAGGACGGCTGCGGTGCTGAGAGCAGTTCCAGTCCTGATGGCAACGCTCATCGGCCTATTGGTACCAACACCAGAAATGGGGAGGAGGAGGCTGCTCCACAGGTGCACACTTTATGGGTCATGTCGCGTGTATCTTCTCATTGCATCTTCAAGAGTCCTGGGAGGCAGAGTCATCACCTCATTTCCCAAGCAAGGAGACTGGGGCTCAGAGTACCAAGTGATTTTCCGGAACTGACACTCATAGCAGGTGCTGCGTCTGGGTGGAAATCCCCCATCCCTGCCCGTAGACCCTCTCTCACCATTTTTTTTTTCATGGCTACGATTGCTCAGGTTTGGTCAGAGGAGCAGAGGGGGAGCTGCTGGGCACTCTGGAGGACGGCACTGGCTTTTGTGTGCCTTCTTGGGGAGTGAAGGTGAGGGCCAGGTGAGGGCCAGGTGAGGGCCAGGTGGACGGTTCACGAAGCCACCTGTGCCTTTAGCCCCGGGGAAGCACCTGGGGAGTGGTCACCAAAACCTGAGTTCCTGTTTTTGCCACCGCCACCCCCCCGCCCCAGCTAGGAGTGTTATGGGGGGGGGGACATGCTTGAAACGGTTCCTTCTCCGGGCAACAACAAGCACGTTCTGGATGTGCTCTCTTGCTAAGCGGACAAGATGTAAGAACATGTTTTCTATTGATTTTTAAAAGCAATTCAGGACCCAACTGGTAATAATAGGTGTGACCTGTACCGTTTTGCAGGCAGTCACAGCAGCTCGGAGCCTTGTTGTGCGACTCTGATGTTTGGGATGTGCATTCTTTGAAGATTACTTCTAAAGCAAGGCGTCCAAATCCTTAATTCACAATTCTGTCCATTCCTGTGGTGTTTACATTCCACCATGGCAGTAGATCACTGTAAAGAAGAAAGATGAAAATGCACTTTTAAAAAGGGCTTTCTTGCCCGGGCTTCCTTCAAAGACCGTACCCCTTCCCCTCTTGTGATGCCGGGGTCTCTGTTTCCTCTGCGGGGAACATATGCATTAATGGGTGATTTAAAGGTTTGTCACACTGTTGTGACACACTCAGGCCCAGCTTGCGGGGCGCCGGGATGCGTGTGCAAGTGCTGGTGCGCGTTCAGGGTGTCCGGGCATGCCTCTCTGGCACCGGTCCCCGTGAGCTCTCATGTACTGTGGTAAGGTGCACGTTCTGTCCTTTGCTGGAAGTCGGTGCCGGAAGGGTCTTGGGTAACGGGGCCGGTGGAGCTGATGGCTTGGGCCGGCGAACAGAGCAGGGGCTGGGCGCCAGGGCAGGAAACATTGTCCCGCTTGGAGAAGTCTTTGCACTTCAGAGTCCGAGGGCTGGAGTAACGGGGACACGGGGCCCGGTGAGGCCTCCCGACCTGAGTCCCCAGACACCAGACGGCCCTGGTTTCACTCCTCTCCCCGCTGTCGCTCTGTGGGATTCGGAGGCCCTAACTAAAGTGCATAGTAAACGTAAGCACAGAGTGTGTCTTGATTTTCCCAACCATAACCGTTTTTGACGCCTTATTTAATTTATTACTATTATTATTTTTTAAAAGATTGTATTTATTTATTCATGAGAGACAGAGACAGAGAGAGAGAGAGAGAGAGAGGCAGAGACACAGGCAGAGGGAGAAGCAGGTTCCATGCAGGGAGCCCAATATGGGACTCAATCCCGGGACCCCGGGGTCACGCCCTGGGATGAAGGTGGCGCTAAACTGCTGAGCCACCCAGAGATCCCCAATTTATTATTTTTTTTGGGCGGGGGACATGTATCAAGTATCAAATCCTTTGAAATAAATCTCATTTTTGGTTGTGTCTGCATTTTGAGGGTGTTTTCAAGGTACACGGGCTCCATCCATCGTGCCGCCTGGGGCTTTGGTTCATGGCCCCTCCGATGAACATGTGGGGCCGCTCTGCTCCCCACCTTCCCACAAGTCAGCAGCACCTTGCCAGTGGGGGGTCGTGGGTTGCCCGATCCAGAGCCTTCTCCAGGTAACCGGGGGCGTCAGGGTGCAGGATGGGCACAGCTGGACAGGAGGCCCCAGGGCTCCACGGCTGGAGGCCCGCACTGACGTTTCCAATAATGTGTTGAGAAAGCAGAGTGCGAGCGGGAACACAGATGCCTGACACAGAGTCCTCAACATTTTGCTAACCCTTCAAGGCATAGTTTGGCCTTGAAATTAAAAAAAAAAAAATCATTAAATACTCCACCTTTAAAAGTGATGCCCGAAAGGCAGATGCTCCCTGCCGTCCATCTGGCTTTGGCTCTGGACCGCACCCCAGTCTCCTATGGGTCGTGGGTGCCTGAGAGGAAGCTGGAGAAGGACTCCAGGTGTGGAGGAGGCAGGTGCACGTGCTGAACGGTGGAGCCGGGAGGCTTCGGCCCGGACCATCTCCTTCATGCCAACAGCATCCTTAAGGCCCGTGAAAATGGACTTTGGGGCGTTTTTTTTTTTTTTTTAAGAAAGGGTATTTATATTTTTTAAAGATTTTATTAATTTCTTCATGAGAGACAGAGAGAAAGAGAGAGAGAGAGAGAGAGAGAGAGAGAGAGAGAGAGAGAGAGGCAGAGACACAGGCAGAGGGAGAAGCAGGCTCCATGCAGGGAGCCCGATGCGGGACTCGATCCCGGGTCTCCAGGGTCACGTCCTGGGCCGAAGGCAGATGCTTAACTGCTGCGCCACCCAGGGATCCCAGACTTTGGGGCTTTTAGTGTGTTTTCTGCCCACCTGTATGAGATAAGCTTGAGAGACCAGTGTCTCACTTTTTTGCGGGGGGACAGACACAACCGTAGGCAGCCACGAAGGCTGTGGGACCCCTGCCACCAGGGCATCAACAATGAAGCATAAACGTACCCAGAATCTGGGAACCTTTGCTTGCATCCTGGGGTGGCTGAGGTGGGCAGGGGAGCGAGGCAGGTAGATGTTTGGTCAGATCCCAGGTACATCAGCTTGGTAGTTTCCGAAGTGCGTTGTTGTGGCTACAGAGGCAGAGTAGAAGGAGAAGGATTCTCCAAGAGTGGGAATGTGTAGAGCGCATTCCATTGGCTTAAAAAGTTGCCGTGATTCTCATACAAGTAAATGAATTTTAACCCCGTTTATTCTGCTGTCGTTTAGCGAAAGCAGAGCGCGTGTTGAGATGTGATGGTGGCGGTGACGATGCTGGTGGTGGTGGTGATGGCACGAGAGGGCCGGAGGGGGTGCGCGCCGCTTACCGCCCGTTTCTCACACCCAGCGCTCGTTCCAGTTGGGACTTTTGCCCGGTAGGCACATCTTCACCCCTTGGGATGCCTCATTTTAATCGGCCCCATAACCGCAGGGAGACCCTCCTCGTCAGCTGTGGAGAGGGAGCCTAGCTGGTGTTTCCAGAGGGCAGTATGAATGATAAATACTGTTAATATTCAGAAGCAAGAATTGATTTAAAAAAATGTGCCTTTGATTCACTAATCTCTGACATTGAGACATTTTTTTGAAGTCTGTTGCTATAATTAGAATTCTATAAGCCATTATATGTCTCTATCAAAATTTTAAGAGACATAGAAAATTTAAGGTTTTTTTGGGCTTATGATTCATCGTATCAGTGCGAGTCATTCCACAGTGTGGTCTTCAGTGTGGGGCATGTATCTCGGGGCCGCGGACTCGATCTGTCACTGGGGCTAGATTGACAGCGGCCACTGCCCTGTCCCCACGCTACACTGCAGACCTTAGATTTTAGTCAGTTGCTCCTGAATTGGGTTCCTGCCTTGTCCTGACTTGTTCTCGCGGCTCAAAGGTGGGGCTGGACGGTCAAGCGAAGGGTGAAGGATCGTGTCATTGAGAACCCGCTCCTTCCCCAGCCATCGGCTGCGCTGGTGTATGTGTGTGTCCTGTCTGGGCGCGGGTGGGTGGGAGAAGCAGGGGGGCTCGGTGTCTGGGGACATGATGGGTAGCACGACAGCTTCAGCTGGGCTCAGGTGAGTCATGGCTGCGCTTCGAATTGGGTAATTGGTGGCATGTGGTCCATGAGCCATGTGTGAGAGCCCTTCCTTAGTCATCGAGGAGGGGAACACGCATTGCAAATAAAAGCCTCATCAGATTAGTGAGTCAGAAGAGACGCTAATCCCAACCCGATGTTTCATTTCTACTTTTTTTTCCTCCCGAAAGCAGAAGCTGTTCCTGTTCTTTAAGGAAAAAAAAAAAAAAAGGAGAGAGAGAGAGAGAAATCAGTTTGCTAAAGAACTGCTTTAACCACAATTGAAGGGGGGGGGGGAGCATCGTGTCACCATTGCTCTGTGACGATTAGCATGAAGATGAGGTGCACTTTAGCAGGGCTGAAACTTGTTCCTAACAGAATGTTAAATACTTAGTGAAAAGAAAGATTATGTCTATCTAGTTACACCATTCCTTGATATATGCTCCATGTCAGAGTGCCATTGTCTCCTGGGTAAAGACGGAGAGTTCAAATACCCACTATCTCTCCCCTGGTGCTCCAAATGCTCCGCTTTGAAGTTTTTATAATCCATCTGTCATCTTCTAGCAAGGAGGGCACATGTTCTGTACCACTCAATTACGGAATTCTCCTTTGCCAGCTCCAATGAGACAGGAAAGAATGTTATGGGTGGTTGAGAGAAACTGTCAGATATACTAAATTCCTAGGATTCATATGGACGGTGTTATTTCAGGGTAGGAACACAGCCCGCCTATTGTTCAAGTGCAGTAGGGATACATTTGGCGTTGGGGTAGAGATCCTTTGATTTTTTTTTTCTTCTCCCCCTCTTCCGGAGCGTTGTCTTAAATGTGATTATTCTTGTTTGGGGGGGAAAAAAAATCACCGAAACCTCCCCTGGAATGTGGACCTTCAAATGTGGATTGAAAATGCGACATTTGAAAAAAAAAAAAAAAAAGAAAGAAAATGCGACATTTGTTGGAGCTAACGAGGAGTCGGTGACCCAACCGCGCAGACCCTGCGAAGTACCGGGATGCTTTTTGTTTCTCCGGTTTCACTTTATATTGAAATAGGATTTTTCTTGGTCTTGATAGAAGATGGAGACTAGATGCAGTCTGATCCCCCATAGAAATAATTTTCATCGTCGTGCGAACCGAAAGCCTGAGCGTTAAACATTATGCCATCTGGTGAGATCTGGGAAAGTTAGCCCCGGACTGAAAAGTCTTTAAAATGGGTTATTTTATTTAAAGACAATTTACCTTGGAGTGGTTAGTGTTGCTGGATAGCGTGTTAACTTCTCACTCATTGAGTCACGGGTGGTTAAATTCGTTGTCTTATGTGAAATGAGTTTGATGATCTCGGCTTAGCCTCTAGTGGGTATTAATTCACATTATGAAATATCCCGGAATAATTTAGCACCGTGTGGCATAATTTGCATTTTTACTCAAGATAGGGGCAATGATAGTGTCTGTGGATATTCCTCTCTCTCTCTTTCTGTCTCTTTCTCTTTTCACTCCAAAGAGGACAGCCCTCCTTTGTGCCTTTTGGGGTGACCGTGGGGTTGCTACTATTATTAATTTGGGGGAACCATATGGCTCAAGAGCTTGGGGTAGTGAGAATAAGTCCTTCCAGCTTGGCACTAAAATCTAACAAGAAATCTCTGCAGGGACATGATTACAGCTGTGACGGTCTAGGATTTCATGACCCTGCCCAGAGTTGGCGTGTCCTGTACGCATGTGCAGTTTTGCACGGAAGCACACGCGTGAACCTACAGGACCCGTTATTAGGGTGCACGCGTCCAGTCCGGGGGTCTCCTCGTCGCCCACAGTTTGGGAGAGGGATCTTTCCCCTTCACAAAACAGGAAGGTTTTCCAGAAATGCAAGATACCATTACAGTAATTAATTTAGTGAAACTTCTTAAATCTGATCTTCTGTTCAAACTAATAATGGGAGGATGGGGGAGCTCGATGTCGTTAATTGAAATCTGGAGACAATAAAAAAATGTCTTTCTGCAACTTCAATACAGCAGTCTGGAACTGTCGGGTCAGGCTGTGAACCAATTTTCTTCTCATTACTTTTGATTTTGGAGTCAATACAAATTTCATCAGTGATTGTAGGGTGCAGATCCTCGTCTGCACGGACCCTGTCACAGGAGAATATGTGCGCTCGGCCTAAAGATTTACGGAAAAGCAGGCCTGGTGTGTCGGGGAAGGGGAGAAGGGAGAAGCTGCCAGCAGCAGCCTCCCTGGCCGCGGCCCCCTGGCTCCGGGGGTGGTTGGGATCAAGAGGAGACCCGGGCCGGGGAGAGGGCAGGAGCCTCTGCAGGCCGCCTGCCCGGCTGGTGTGTGCGGCTCGCGGCCTGCGACGCCCTGCTTCCTCCTGGGGCAGCTCTCCTGCGCTCCCCCTTCTAGCTCTGGGTCTCCAGCCCGGGGCTGCCTCCCTCGTCCCCCTTCCCTCCTCATCGCCCCGTTTCACACACGTGCTGCACGCGGAATTTAAGGCCCCCGGAAACTTTTAACTGTACGGACCAGGGGACGACGAGAGCAGTCTCAACTTTTCAGGAGTTCGTGAAATCTCGAAAAGCATCCCATGGGCAAAGACATCTTTTGTGCGGGAATGGAGATCCCGGGTGCCTCCACCCGATTCCTCATTTTTCCTGCATCCGATTTGCATCTTTAGCAAGTCATAGGATCAGCCCATCTATCATTAGGTATTGGCTTAATTGGACATTTTTTACGAGCCCAGTTTGCTATTTATGTTAAAAGCAATTCGCAGAAATGCCCTTTCTTCATGATTCGGTATTGGCAATAGCGATGTATGTTTAATCACATTTTCCATGAGTAATTATCTAATTCGCATGATTACCAATATAAAACAGGGGAATGGAAGAGGGGCTCAACTCGGGCCGGCTCGGGCGGCGACACAGACCCACAGGGAGACCTGGGTGAGGGCGACTGTTGGCTGGCTCTGGTTTTCCTCCGTGATGCTGTGGAGATCTTTATTAGCAACAGGAGCTCTCTGACGCTGGGCATGTGTGAGAGAGGCGATTTGGGATTCTGCTACAATGCAGTTGGAGGTTCACTCCGTCTGCTTGGGTTCTTAACGTTTGGGGCCGTTGTTTCTGAAGATTTCCGGGAGACGGAGGTCACATTTTTTATTCATGTTGAAAAATATTCATTTATCAGTATTGGTGCCACTGTAAACAAGTGATAAAGTGACAACATTTACAACAGTAAAACTGACAGCATTTACTTTAATTTTCTGTCATTTTGGTAATTATATCAATCAAGACCCAAAACTAAAATGATATTTTAGCATGCAGTAAGAAATGAGGAATTCAGATCTTAAAAGACCATTACAATTAGCTTTGAAATGTTCGCCATTTTACCATAATTGTTTCATATAGCTTATATGTCTTCATTTACAGCCGAATATTCTGTTGATCTTTTATAAACAAAGTAGCACCCATCTGCTCCTTGAGACACTCCTGGCGCCTATTCATTGCAAAAATAATACATGTCCTAATGACTTCCACATATTTTGAAATCTCCCTTTTGAAATTGGTCTTGGCAGATTATTTGCAGGTACTTGAGTTGCATCTGTTTGCAATTTTGCAAATGCGGAAGACTTTAATGTTGAGCACTGCAAGAGGGCTATTTTAATCCTCAGATAACATTGGCTGTCATCAAAAGCCACATTTATCTTTTCGAAGGTGGGGCAAATGTTTAATGTTAAAAGACAGTAAAAGGTCAAGGCCAAGGCTGAGGTCTGAATATTTTCCTTTCATACGCCAGGCCTTTTGCGGAGTCTTCCCCGCGTTCCTCTTCATGGAAGTTTGAGCTTACCACCCCTTGCCAAGAGGATGTTTTGCTGATAAAATGAAAGATCAGGAAGAGAGTAAATGTGAAATAATTGTGAACTCCAGGCTCTTGGGCTCATTACCACCATGTGGCCAGCAGCTGACCGGCTTTAGGTTGACTGTGTTTACAGCGGAGAAGCAAACAGCGTGGCCTGGAGAGCACCCTGGGCCTTGACGCAGTTGCTGGCCTGCCTCCCGGGGGATGGGTGGGGGGGTGGGTGCTGGGACTCTCGGGGAGGGAAGGTGGTTCCTGGAAGCCAGCGTCTGGCCAGCCAGCCAGGGCTGCTCCTGGGCAGACCCATCTGCCATCTGCACGGAGGAGGGGCGCTCGGGGTCGGCGGCCGGGGTGCTTTCTGCTTTGTTCAAACTCTGGAGCCCAGGAAAGTGAAGTCAGGTCGCTGCGGTTTCCAGGATGCTGTCGCGGACCCTGGGCACCGAGGCGGCGGCCCCGAGCCCTGTCCGCAGACGAGAAAGGGTGCTCCCTCCCTCCCCCGGCTCCCAGCCTCCTTCCCCGGCTGCTCCGTGGTCCCCGCACTTAGAGATGCGTCGCGTGACAGGAGCCCCAGGGGCCACTTCGGGGGCTCCAGAGAAGGAGGCGGCCTGGGGAAGGTCACTGGTGGCTGCCAACGGGATGGGACCCCCCCCCCCAACCCAACTCCCTTCCAAGCCACTGCCAGGGACGCCTGGGACAGAAGGGCTTTAAAACCGAAACTAGCTCCATCCTCCCGGTAGCCTGACCGAGGGGCGGGTGTCCCGGATGATCAGATAGGCCCGGGAGGCCCAGGGTGACTTTCCCAGGAGGGGTGAGGGGGGCCGAGCTCCTGTGCTGTGTCCAGGGGTCTCTCTGGCCAGCCGTGTTTAGGATGAACTGAAAATACCTTCGGAGCAGAAAGGAGAAGCGGAGTAGATGTGTTGTCAAGTTACTCGCCACCATTCCTCGTCGGTGAGAGCCTTGGTCTCCTCTACAGACTGGCACCATTTGATAGATGAACGGTTCACAAGTGTATATTTTTATGTTGCTAGTTCTTTAGTACATAAATAATTTATAGCAATTTAAAATGTTTTATTTTTTATTATTACACTGGAAAAGTAAACCATTAAAAATATTATAGGTTCCTGGTAATTGGCTTAAAGATAATTAGCTTGTCTTTAAGCCAATTACCTGAAACCTATGATATTTCTGAAAGTGAGTGAAAGAATCTTGTAGCATCTCAAGCTCTCCTTTATTTTATTTTAGTTTTTGCAGGGTGGTGGTAGTGGTGGAGGTGATGGTGGTGGTGTTGGTGATGGTGGAGGTGATGGTGATAATGATGGTGGTGGTGATGGTGGTGGTGGTTGTAGAGGTGATGGTGTTGGTGATGGTGATGGTGTTGTTGTTGGTGGTAATGGTGATGGTGGTGGTGGTGGGGTATTGGTGGTGGTGGGGGTATTGGTGGTGGTGGTGGTGGTGGTGGTGATGGTGGTGGTGGTAGTGTTGGTGATAGTGTTGGTGTTGGTGGTGGTGATGGTGTTGGTGATGGTGATGGTGTTGGTGTTGGTGATGGTGTTGGTGATGGTGATGGTGGTGGTGGTGGTGGTGTTGGTGGTGGTGTTGGTGGTGGTGTCGGTGATGGTGTTGGTGATGGTGATGGTGTTGGTGATGGTGATGGTGTTGGTGATGGTGTTGGTGATGGTGATGGTGGTGGTGGTGTTGGTGGTGGTGGCGGTGATGGTGTTGGTGATGGTGATGGTGTTGGTGATGGTGTTGGTGATGGTGATGGTGGTGGTGGTGTTGGTGGTGATGGTGGTGGTGGTGGTGATGGTGTTGGTGATGGTGATGGTGGTGGTGACGGTGATGGTGGTGGTGGTGGTGATGGTGTTGGTGATGGTGATGGTGTTGGTGATGGTGTTGGTGATGGTGATGGTGGTGGTGGTGGTGTTGGTGTGGTGATGGTGTTGGTGTGGTGATGGTGTTGGTGGTGGTGTGTGATGGTGGTGGTGTCGATGATGGTGGTGGTGGTGATGGTGTTGGTGATGGTGATGGTGGTGGTGGTGGTGATGGTGATGGTGGTGGTGATGGTGGTGGTGATGGTGGTGGTGGTGTTGGTGGTGGTGTCGGTGATGGTGTGTTGGTGGTGATGGTGGTGGTGGTGATGGTGGTGGTAGTAGTGGTGATGGTGGTGGTGTTGATGACGGTGATGGTGGTGGTGACGGTGATGGTGTTGGTGACAGTGATGGTGTTGGTGATAGTGGTGGTGGTAGTGGTGGTGGTGGTGGTGATGGTGATGGTGGTGATGGTGGTGGTGGTGGTGATGGTGGTGTTGGTGATGGTGATGGTGTTGGTGATGGTGGTGGTGTTGATGGTGGTGATGGTGATGGTGGTGGTGGTGGTGGTGATGGTGGAGGTGACGGTGACCGTGGCAGTGGTTGTGATTTTGCCTGGAATAGGAATAGACATCTGACGTCTCTGCTTTTTCTGCATCATTTATATTCTGATGCTTTCATACATGGGTGATTACACTTTAAGGAGAAAAGACCTCACACTCTTCTGATGATCAAAAATTCCAGATTATCAACTTGAGGTATTGGGGAGTGGGCAATGCCACAGCAGGGTCCCGAGATTGCCTAGGGCGGGGATTGTGCAGCTGTGGTCGTGGACCAACAGCACCGGCATCACCTGGGAGCTTGTTGGAAACGCAAGTTCTCAGGCCCCAGGCCCACGGCATCGGCACCCGTGGGGCTGAGGCCCCGTGGTCTGTGTTTTAAAGTCTTCCAGGAGATTCGGAGGCAGCTGAGGTCTGAGCACCACGGCTTTAGGACATGTAATGTGGGTATGGCTTTTCCAAGACTGGAGGGATGCCCAGGCCCCATATCTGCTCTAGAACTTTCCCCAGAGGCTGCACTCACAAGGCGCTTTAGACCCAAGAAGCCAGGTTACTGCCCGAATTATTTGGTTAAACTACAAAAGGACACACAATGGTCATGAAACAGGAGATACTTTTCACCTTTGCCTTTTTTAGAGTTTCCTTACTGGGGTTTCTCTAAGAAGTTTGCCACTTGAGCATTAGGATATTGAACATGAACAGGTGACTTGGATTTTTGTTTTTGTTTTTTGTTTTATTTATTTATTTGAGCGAGACTGAGAGAGCGAGCGAGCATGAGCGCACGAATGGTGGGGAGGGGCCGAGGGAGAAGCAGGCTCCCCGTTGAACAGGGAGCCCGACTCGGGGCTCCATCCCAGGACCCAGGGATCATGACCTGAGCCAGGGAGATGCTCCACCGACTGAGCCACCCAGGCACCCCTGGTGACTCAAATGTCTTAAAAACCTGTATTTTAGAGCATGAATTCGGAAGAGTTCCGTCCATCCTTGCTGCCACCAGTCAGTGTGCAGTGTCGGCTCCAGGACTTTCTTGTCCCGCCGCATGCGACCCTGTCTGGTCGGCGGCCACTCATGTCCAGGAAAGACCTTCCAGGGAGTCCCTCAAGCTGGCCGTTCAGGCTTTGCGGGCGCAGGTGGCGGGCGGCCTGGTGCCGCGGAGCTCCAGTCAGCGTGTCCGTGGGCAGAGGAGTCCAGGCGGTAGGACCCATGTGCGGGGCTGGGAAGGGGTGGGCGGTGCGAGCGCGGGTGGCGGCCCGGACACCTGGGAAGATGGGCCAGGGGTGGCTTTAGGGAAGACAGACGCAGGTTGGCTTGACACCCGCGGCGGCTCCGGAGGGTCCTTCCCTGGGCCGGAGGCCTGTGCTGGGAGCCCACGGCGCAGCCGGCAGCCGGCCCACGCGTGAGGCCGGGGGTCTAGTGAACCTCGACGCCGGGACAGGCCGGAGGCGGAGCCCGCACGCCCGCCCCGTCGGCTGTGCTCCTGGAGGCCTCCCCAAATGCGGCTCGTGCTACGGGAGACTATTTTAGCTGATACATAGATTTAAAAATTTTTAACAGTTGGGTATTTTAAGACCTATTAGAAAACTATAACTGGCGCGTCCTAGCTGTGATCTCGCAGCTGTTATTGCTTAAGGTGGGGCTAAGTTGGAAAAGAAAGCGAGTTGATTTAAAGTCAACGCAAAGCCAAGTGTGAAGTCAGTAACCGTCCAGGTGGCCGGGGTCACGGCCGCAGCCGTGAAGGTGGTCTGTGCAGACTGCGGGGTGGGGACAGCGGCAGGGAGCACCGGCGGCGGGTGCCCGCTGCACCCCTGCCCCCCCACCCCGGGAGGCCCGGGGCTCGCGGCGGCAGGTGCGCGCCAGGCGCATCCCGGGTGCATGTTTTATTGATACGAGCCCCCCCCCCCGCCCCGTGTTTCGTGCTGCTTGTGGGTGCACTTCTGCGTCTGGTCGGCAATGCAATTACTGGCACCGTGGGAGGTCTGCAGGTTCAAAGCTGGCGATGAGAAATGTAGTTCGCCCCTTTCAGAAACGGGGGTTTGGTTTGGGTGGCGACAGGGGTGTTGCATAAAAGAAAACCTCCACCAAGCCATAACCGACCAATGAGAACGCCGAGCTCAGCGCCCCTCCCGCAGCAGAGACCCCCCCCCGCCCCCCGAGGGAGATGACTGAGCCTGGCTGCTTCTCCTCCGCCCTGGCCACCCGGGACGTGGGGCCGCGAGGTCCAGCCGGAAAGTGGCCCTCGCCCCACGGCGGCGCTGGGTTTCCCGATGCCGGGACTCACGATGACAGGAGCTCTGGCCCGGAGTAGCGTTGGGCAGACTTTGGGGTCCACGTGGAGGCCTCGTGTTGCCTGCGGGGCCGCCAGGGACCCCCTTCCTGGAGCCTTGCTGTCGGCCGTGTTTTGTGTCTAGCGTTTAGGGTCGTGGGTGTGGAGGGGGGACCCTGGGCACGAGCAGCCCCGCGCTGCCCTGGGTTGCAGACTTGGAGAAGCAACGTGGCCGGGGACTGGATGTGCCTTGCGCTGCAGGTGATGCTCAGAGGGGCCTAGGTGGCCGGTGAGGCAGGGAGGCCCCACGTGACCCTTCCCTGCGGCGGTGGGGTTGTGGTGGGGACCAGGCACCCCGTGGGGGGCTGACCGCCCTGACTCTGCTGGGCTCACACCCGGCCCCCCCTTTTGTGTGTGTGTCCAGACGGCTGGCTGGGGTTGGTCGATTCAGTCTTTGAGATATTTCGGGGAGGACTCTGGGGAGGATGGGTCGGGGTGTCCGTCCTTGAGGAGCTGCTGGCCCCGTGGGAATGACCTGCAAAGGCAGGTGCGCCAGGTCACCCTGTGTGGCGTGGGTGCTCAGACAGGGGGTGGGTGTGGGGACAGAGGACCCCACGGTGTGGACGGGCCCGCGGGAGGACGTCCCCGGCGGCCCACGAGCCCTGCGAGTGTTGTGTCAAACGGAATCGAATGGACCCAGAGTCTGGCTGGTCCCGTGGGCGCCAGGGGTGGGCCCCGGAGCATAATTATTTCGGAAGGCCGTGACGGCGTCCCTTCCCTGGCCCGGCGCCCGGCCCGGGCCGTCCCCCACGCTCGGGGACCACCTCCCGTGAGTCGGCGGCGGGGGGCGGGCCCCGGAGCTCCCTGAGACTCCCCGCTCGTTTTATTAACTCGGTGTTGAAGGAGTCACCCATGCTGAGGAAGGAGGGGAATTAAAAATAATGGGGTGTGTGCGTATCTGTGAAAGTGAAGATATAAAGGTAAACGCTACCGTGAATGAGGGCATTATTCTCAACTCAGCGATTCCAGTTTTCTGTTCGTTTAGGTCTTTTCTGAATCACTGGGCCACTCAGCCCCACGTCGGAAATTTACTTGTGCTAATCAAACGCTCAGCCACTCAACTCCGGTGCCAGAAGTCCCCTATCACCAAACTTGTGTGTGCTTGTACGTGTGCGCACACGCACTCGTGCACGCGCGCGTGCTTATTTTCCTATATTTACGGATTAAGACCAGACTTGGACTTTTCCATTGTTGTCTGTCTCTCGGTCGGTCGGTCGGTGAAAAGCTTTTCCCTGGATCCTGACCGAGGCATCTATCTAGAAAGAAGCTCTCCGACTGGGCCCAGCAGAAATCCGCGCACACACACCGCACACACGCACACGCACACGCACCATTCAGACTCACAGACGGGGAAAAATAATGACCCAACCATCCAGAAACACAGGAGAGGGACTTGGAGTTTTCACTTCCAAGTTTGGCAGCCTGGTGAACTTGAAAGGTTAGCCATGAATAAGCATAATCAGATCTTTCTTTTTGTCCATATTTAATTCAAATGAGACAGCTCCGTGTTGACTTCTAATACGGAGAGGCCACCCACCATGGTGGCGCTCCCAGCCAGTGAAGCCGGCTGGCGAAAGCTTTCTTAAATGGTGCTAATCAGCCCGGAGAGGCCTGCCCTCTATCCCCATCAGTATTCTATAATTCAGATGTGCTGATAACCTGAAATTGAATGTGTCAGGATGCAGGCATCTGAAGGGAAGCGGCAACTCCAGGCTGCGGGCCCGGGTGGCTGCAAGGCAGGGCCTGGGGGACGGGGCTCCGCAGCCCGCCCGCCCCCGCGTGTGCATGTGCGCGCGTGTGCCGTGCGTGTGTTCTATCCTTCAGGCCCGGGGACCGAGTGGGAGGGAGGTTTCCAGCTCTGAAATATTTATAGGGAATATCTGTGGATTTGGTGTACGTTCAACGGATCCACAGACGTTTTGGCTGCTAAGGGGTGAATGGTGATTTATGGTTAATTTTTTTTTTTTAAGCCACGGCTATTTTAAGACCTTTCTCCCACTCTCTCCTATATATGAGACAGACAGACACACACACGCACGCACACCCACCCCAGTCTGGTGAGCACGTCTCACAGGAAAGTTTAAACAAAAGAGTCGCTATTGTCACTGTCCCAGCCGGCAGCTGAGGGTCACTTGCTATTTCTATTTTAAACCTTGATTTTTGCAAAGTTTGTCTTTTGACTGTTCTCATTCTAATCAGGCTTAGTTAGGGGATCCGCTCCAAGCTCCACACCAGGCTGTGAGGACAGAGAAAGATAAACCAGAGGGATTAAACAAAAAGTTCTGCTCTGTCAATAGGCCCGTGCGTGCGTGTGAGGCAGAGACAGAGACGGACAGAGACACAGGGAGAGACTGAGAGACACCGTGCGGGCTATCGTGAGGCTGTGGGCTGCCGGGCTGGACTTTGCGTAGTTTGGCGTCTGCGGCTCCCGAGTGCTACGTCCCCAGCCGTCCCCTTGTGCCCATGACCGTGTGCCTGGCCCTCGGGGTTCGGTCCCGCGGACAGTGCCCAGGTGCCCCCACCCCTGCCGGGATCCCATTCCTCTCCCACTTGGTGGCTTCTTGAGACCTGCATGGACGCCGCCACCCGCCCTCCCGGGACTCTCCCAGTCCCCACCTGTGGCCGGTTAGCGTGAGGTCTCCCTGGCAGTGGCACCTGTCACTGGACTGGTTTGGAGACATCTGCCCGCATCGTGTCTCTCCTGCCATGTGGTGAGCGACCCCGGTGTCGACACCCCCTCCCAGTCTTCCGGAGGATGGAACCGGGCAGGTGCCGGCGGGGGCGGGGGGGCGGGCACAGGTGCAGGTGGAAGCGGCATCTCCTGTAAATGTGTGTGTCCAGGACCTGGGAGGGCCTAGTTCGGGGCTCCCCTATTCCCATGGGGCGGGGGCCGCGGGTGGGCAGGAAGGATGAAGGATTCAGGCCATCTTTGTTCACCTTGGGCCACCTGGTGTCACCTGCGTATGTCTCTGCAGGGAGGCGGGTCTGCTCTGCCGTTCGGTGCGGGGGGGGGGACACCCCTCTTGGAAGCCCACGCGTTTCCTTCCCCAGAGGCTGCTGTGTCAGAGGGTGGAGGGCAGGGTCCCGCCGTGTGGCTCCTCGTCTCTGCCCCCGTCACCGTCACTCGGATTGCCGCCGCATGGCACGCCACCCGGGAGGACCGAGAAGCTTCCCTGCGGTTCGGACCCCGTGGTGGTTCCCCCAAGGGAACGCTTGGCATGTGTTTAATTATTCATCGGTGTTCCCGTCTGTATCTCTCTGCTCCTTGATTGTTTTGTCTTTCCCTAAAAGTATTTATCTGAAATTCCGTGATCAAAGCCTGAAAAAAGCAAAATAAAGCAGGATATTAAAATGAAAAAAATTTTTTTTTTTATTTTAGGAGGTTGGAATGTCAAGATCATTTTTATTAGAAAAGTTTATAAGATGAAGCCACCCATTATTTACGTAAACTTCCTATCTCAGGCGTGATCCTCCCACAGCCGGGCTTCTGGGGAGCGATCTTGGCTGGCATACCTGGATTTAAAATACCTTCTCCTTAAGGCAGGACGAGTTCGTTTTAATTAAAATTAACGTTTTTTTTCCCCTCCTTCTTCTTCTTGATCATATTTTAGCACACACATACACACTCGCGCACATCTGTGTTCAGAATTGATAAAGAAAGAACTCTGGTTAAATAATCCACTTTTGTCTGACAACGGAATCCGTTATAGAGGTGCAAATATGCAGAAAGCTATTTGGAAATGCATCCTAGTAGTTGTCAGGTTTTATTATGCAGGAAGGTGTCATGTTTGTTACGAAGCTGAGTGCAGATGGCAGAGTGGAAGAAATGGATCACTAATTTTAACAATGATTAATGAACAGAGATAGAAAATGAATTACATTGGACTATCGGAGGCAAGAAATATTTTTGTGAAAATTTTGACTCATCTGCTGTGCTGTTCTCTGCAAATTATTTTCAGAAATTCTATATGTTGTCAACAGTTGACTGCATTTTCCATTACTGTCTATTTCTGTTCTTAAGTACTTTTGTGTTATTAGAGATACATAATTTCAAAATACCAATACATTCCTGATTACTTAGAGAAAATATATGTAACAGTGTGACTGTTCCATAGACGCCAGCCATAAAAGTCCTGTTTTATAATAATCTTTCATTCTTCCTCATTTTATCACTACATTAGGAATGTTTGATAAAAAAGAGAGGGGGGGGCGGGACTCTCCTGGCGCAGGCAGAATAAAGAGGAAAAAAAAAAAAGGAAGCGAAGGTGGTGATAAAAATGCGGGCTGGTCTGGGGCTGCCCCAGGGCCTGCCCTCCGGGGCCCTTGTCCGGCCGCCCCCAGGGGCAGGGGCGCACCCCCTGCCTGGCACCCTTCCCCGCCGTCCCCGGGGGGCTGCCCCCACCCCTGCACCCGATCCCCCCGTCGGCCGTCGTTGGGGCCCGGGAAGGAATCACCGGATCCTGAAGCCTAGGATCCTGGTCCTAGAATTTCCTCCTCCGGTGGCTCCTCAGTCCAGTCCTGTCCGCTCCGGTGGCCCCGGTGTCGACAGCGAGTTCTTATGGGACTTCACGCGGGCGTCTTCATCAGGCTCATCAGTGATCGCCCGTGCGCGTGTGCGAGCGTGTGGGTGTGTGTGTGAGTGTGAGCTCCGCAACTGAATACGTTTTACTTGGTTATGATCTCTGCTCTCCGTGGTGGGCACCCCGTTTTCGTTTTCTTTTTAAGATTTCATGTATTTATTCCTGAGAGACCTGGAGAGAGGCCGAGACACAGGCCGAGGGAGAAGCAGGCTCCGCGCGGGGAGCCCCCGATGCGGGCCCCGATCCCGGGACCCCAGGGTCATGCCCTGGGCCCAAGGCAGCCGCTCCCCGACGGAGGCCCCGGGCGTCCCACATGGGAAGGTGCACTGTGACTTTCCCCTCCTTTCTTCTTTTTGATCCCCGATGTGCTGGCTTCGGGGCATCTCATTTTCCTGGGACTCCCTGCAATCGAGAATCGACCCAGTCGGGTTGGGATCCCGAGGTGTCATCGGCGGGCCCTTGACGTCGCAGCAGGAGCCTCTTCGGTGGGGACGTGAGTGAACTTCACGCGAGCACTTCGGGGCTCCGGCCACGTCGGGGGACCCTGCGTCTGCGGACCCTGGTGCCAGGATTTAATCCTTGGCCTGGAGGGTAATCTGTGTTAGAACCTTCCAGAATAGACCCCGCACACGGTCCTGGCCGCGTGTCGCGGCTCTCCCACAGGAGGAATTCTCCCGAGACGAGAGGACGGGGCGCCGGCCGCCCCTCGTGGGAAGCCCTCCCGGGAGGCGCTGGCCACGCGGGGGTCTGGCCTGCACGCGGCGAAGCTGCCTCCTGCGAGCTGCCTGGTGTCTGAGCAGACGGACGATGTGTAACGACTTCCTTCTCCTGCAAACGAGCCTTCCAAGTTTCCAACTTGACTGTTTTATTTATGCTCTTGACCTGTGAAAACAAGCAGGCTGTTTAAAAAGCAAAAAGTACTTGCCATGATTAGAGTACTTAGAGTCGAAATAAATTGCAGAATGAAGAGGACATTCCTCGTCGCTCCAGGAGAAAATGTGGCGGAGGTTTTGCTTCTCGAGGAGAGTCTGGGGGGTGGGTGCCCGGGGCGGGGGGGGGGGCACCCATCTCAGCGGCCCCGGGGGGGCCCCAAGGAAGGATTCCGGTGACTTCCCCTCTTCCTGCTTTTAGGTGGCAGGAAGATCCTGGGGAACGTTTAAAACGCGTTTGCGAGCGGTTCTAAGTAGTTTGCATATAATTATGGTCCTGATGGGAAAACACTTTGGAAAAACAACTAGTGAAACAATGCGAGTCCTGCTCAGGTTACACGGCATATGCTAAACACCGAGGAAACACACGCAGTCTTTAGCGAACAAGGTAGGGAATGCTCCAGGGAGCCAATTTAGAGTGTGACTTAAGGCGAGCGCGGCTTTTCGCGTCTCTTTCTTCCGGCAAGAGGACTGCGTCGCCGTGGGTCCCCGGGCCGGGGTGACCCCGGGCACAGGCCTGCGCACCGGGTGGGCGTCGGGGGCGTGTGGAGCATCGTGGCCCAGCGAGGGGCTCCGAGGGTGCGGGGCTCGGCCCCGGGGGGAGCTCAGCCGTGTCGCCGAGGAGGGCAAGCACCCAAGCACCCAAGCCCCGGCAGGGAGGCCGAGAGTCCTGGCTTGGCCGTTAGAGAAATCACGAGGAGCGAACGGCAGATCGTAGGCGATCCACGTGGGAGACAAGGCGACTCCTGGGTAGAGAACCGTCTCCACGATTCGGGGGGCGGGCGGGGGGCTGCGGAGGAGGCGCGAGGTCGGGTGCAGGGATGGCCCGTAGGAATAACTCGAGGGCCCTCGAGGGGCAGACGTTCGGGTCTGGGTGCCAGGAAGCGAGTTGGCGCTCAGGTAACAGTCTTGCTTCAAACAGGAACGTGTGGTCCTTTGCCCCGAGCACCTGCTCACGCTGCCCCCTCGCGCTCGCGGCGGTCGGCCGCCCGCCCGTCTCCCGGTGCAGGTGGGGGTGCCGCGCCCGTGCACGTCGGGCTCCGCGCGGCTCCCGGGCCGGTCCCGGGGCCCACCTGGCTCCGCTGCCTCCCGGCCGCCGGCAGTTGGGCGGCCCTTGGGCGCGCGTTACCGGCTTTCCCTGGGTGTCCGTTTGTGATCACCTCCACGGTGGGCTGGACCCACTCACCACATCGGACCCGCACAGTGAAGTGATTTGAGGATGGTTTCAAGAGATCCATCTCAACGGGGGAGCCCGTGCAAGCCGCCAGATAGGGACACACGCTCACGCGCACACCCTCGCTGGCGCCTCCCAGGCCTGCACGTTGGGGTTGGTGACACCCACGCGTGGAAACACAAGGCCGCTCGGCGCCGACGCCGGTCTCCAGGCAGGTGCTCCGGGCGAGCCCCTTTAGCCTCCCAACCCCACAAACATACATTTAAGTTCCGCCAACTTGAGTAATTACAATGAAATTGCCTATAGCCTGCGCCGGAGAATATTCGGGATGTCTGTCATCCTTCTATTACCTCAGGTAAATAACTGATTGACCTTTTTGGGGCTCTGATACTTTACTAATCAGAACCTGAAATCTGTATAACAACACTTCATTTACTTGATAGACAAAAGAACAATTGCACTTGAAGTAATGTGATTTCTAAATAGACACTGCCTGTCAAAAATAAATGCATTAGAAGTAAAATGTAGCTCAAGGAGACAATTAGCAAACAGAGGTGACACGGTAAACAGGTGCACCCATTATTCCCAAAGCTTGTGGCAATATATTCGCGTCTTTTGGAGTGATGGAAGATCATGTGACGGTTTGGTGAATTATCTCTCGGTATCATCTGACTGATGCAGCCGCCGCTGTTGCAGAACATTTAAAAATGCATCTCACAAATTACATGGTAGCTGGGAAAAAAAAATGCAGGTTTTTTTTTTTTTTAAGAACAATGCTTTTCTAAAGCAATGCGCTAGCATACGTAATTTTTCATTTGAAAGGATGGAGACCATTTCATTATGCTGGGTATACAGTCGGTTAAGGTTGTGCAAATTCATTACAGTGTTTGTTAATGTATAAAACATTTTCCATTCTGGTTTTAGTGACATTGGATTTTTTTTTTTTTATAATGTGCTGTTTCTGAAACATCTGCCATCCTTGTTACCTGTGGGCAGAGGACGGAGAATGTACTCTTTCTAAGAATGTTTATAGAATCTTTACCAAAATGGAAAATCTTGGAAGATGAGAGGGGAAAAGGACTTTTTTTCCTCGCCCCCCCCCCTTCCTTTTCTGTCGGTTGTTAGGTTTGAGTTTTCTGGAATAGAAACTTTACAAACGGGGGGGAGGAGGGGGGACCTGCCATTGGCTGCTGAACAGGCCAGGCTTGGAAAAGACCAGGCTTTCTCGGGGCCGCTCTGTCCCCCGTGTTTGCACGCCCTGCAGTGGGTTCTGCGCTCAGAGTGTGTGTTCTTGAAGACTTCCCTGATTATTTTTCATCTTTCATCTTTGCTCTTTTTTTTTTTTTTTTTGCTTGAGGGACCCATGGCTTTGGCATTTACTATTTCTTCTTGTTACCATAAGGATCCCAGGAAGACAGTGTGAAATATTTTTACTTGGCCTCCAGATCAGGCCACCCTTGACGCTTCTTGGCCTTGTCCAGAATAGCTGGAGAGCCTAACTTACTAGGGATTCAGAGGTGGCCGTTGTGGAGGACCGCCGCATTGGGATGGCACCTTGTGTCCCGGGAGAGAACTGAAGACAACACCACAACCCCTGGTCACCATCCCAACCCCACCCACCATCCCTCCCCACCCTGCAGGGGAGGTGGCTCGTGTCCTCCTTGCACCTCTGTCTGGTGCCTCATCGGTCCTTCCCGGGGCGTCGGGTTTCCATGTGGGAGACGCAAGGATGGGGCCGTGTGGGGATATCCCACCGGGGATGGGGATGTCCCACCGTGGATGGGGATGTCCCACCAGGGATGGGGACATCCTCCGGGGAGATCCTTTGCCAGGCTGTGTGTGGGGCAGCTACACCCTGAGCAGCGAGTGCAGGCCTGGCCGCCCTGGGCTCTGCTCTGGAGCCACGGGCCGGGTCACCTCGGGAGAGGAACCAACGAGAGCGACAGCGGAACCGTCGTGCACTCGAGTCAGGCCGGGGCTGAGCGAGCGCTCCAGCCGTGCGGCCTGCACCGCGCCCCAAGCATGATACGTGAAGAGCAGCCCGGGAGGCGCTCTGGGAGGCGTTGGGGCATCAGTCGCCAGCGAGGTGGTGGCCAGGACGCTCCGGAGGAGCCCTAGCCTCTGAGCGCTGGGGAGATGGCCCGCTCTGCACGGCGGAAGCCTTCCACTGGGCTTCTTCAAAGCTGCTCCTTCCCGCTTCCCTTCATTCTCTTGACACCAATACACTTGTTGTTTAGAGTAGCTTTGGGGGTCGAGAAAAATCGAGCGGGAAGTACAGCTCCCATCCCGCCCGCCTCCGTGTCCCCCCGTTATTCACGTCTACGTCAGGCTAGTGCGCTTGTTCTAATTGATGGGCCTACATTCATACGTGATCGTGAACCAAAGTCCGTCGTTTACATGGAAAGACCACTCTGCTGCTGGTGTGCGTTGAACGGGCCTGGGCAAGGGAGAGGTGACGGGCACCCGCCACTGTCGTTGCACACCGGATAGTTTCACTGTCCTGCGATCCCCCGTGCTCCATCATCTATTCATCCCTCCTCCCCTCGCCTCTTGGCAACCACAGGTGGGTTGTTTTTTTTTTTTTTTTTTGACTATCTCCTTTGTTTTGCCTTTTTTTCTAGAATGTCACAGAGTTGGAATCGCATGGGATGTCTTCTCTTGGGATTGGCTTCTTTCACTTAGTTATACCTATTTATGGCTCCGTCATGTCATTTCGTGGCTCGATAGCTCACCTCTCTCTGTCGTTGAGCGCTGCTCCATTGTCTGGAGGTGCCACGGTTTATCCGTTCTGTGATTGAGAGACATCTCGGGTGCTTCCGTGTTTTGGCAATCTCCAACAGAGCTGCTATGCACAGCTGTGTGCGGGTTTTTGTGCGGAGGTAGGTTTTCGCCTCCTCTGGGTACCTACCGAGGAGCAGGGGTGTTGGACTGGACGGGAAGGGTGTGTTTGGTTGTGTGCGAAACGGCCAAACTGTCTTCCAAAGTGGCTGTGCCACTCTGCGTCCCCACCAGCCGTGGATGAGAGATCCTGTTGTTCCGGGTCTTTGCCAGCATTTGGTGTCTGTGTTTTGGGTTTCAGTCATTTTAATAGGTGTGTAGTGGCATCTCGTTATCGCTTGCATTCGCATTCCCTGAATGCCACACGATGCCGAGCGTCTCCTCATGTGCTTATTTGCCATCTGTAGATCTCCTTTGGTGAAGCGTCTAGACTTCCTGCCCCTTTTTAATCGGCCTGTTTGTTTCTTGTTGTTGAGTTTGAAGAGTTCTTTGTATATTTTGGACACCGGTCCTTTATCAGATAGGTATTTACCTAAGATTTTTTTTTCCTCCCAACATGTGCCTTTTTTTCCCTTCTTAATGCTTTTCCTTTGTAATACGTGCATAATACTTAGCCAGCTGTTGGCAAATTGAACACCAATAAAAAATAAATTTATTAAAAAAACAGATAAAAATAAAGGAAACTCCATAAACAGTAAAAAAAAGAAAAAAAAAAAACTTAGCGCAGCCAGCGGCCTCTATTCTCATATGGCCGAGTAGCATCTACTTACACTTGAGACCTGGGGTTTTAGGACATGTGAAGTCAGAGACACACCTGCAGTGTGTCCTCAGCTGTGTTCATGAACTTACGCATGTATGCGCACGCGCGCACATATGCAGGAAAGAATAGGAAGAAATGTGCCAAAATACCAAAGCAATCACACCAGCTGATAGAACTATGGGTTGTCGTTATTTTCCTCTTTGTGGTTTCTCGTATGTTCCAGATTTTCTAGAAGTGAGCCTAGTATTACTTGAGTAATCAATTTTGTACGGGTAAAAGTAAATGAGCTGAAAAAAAAGCAACACCTGTAAGAGGAACTCCCAGAGTGGCTCAGTTAAAACTTGTGCAACTTTCACTTTGACTGCAGAGGATATCTCTGGAACCCACACGTCGAGTGATAGTGGTGACAATGCATTTCCTCTAACAGCCTGCTTCAGAAGACCAGGGGCTTTATTTTATTTTATTTTATTTTATTTTATTTTATTTTATTTTATTTTATTTTATTATGAGAGACACAGAGAGAGAGAGGCAGAGACACAGGCAGAGGGAGAAGCAGGCTCCATGCAGGGAGCCCGATGCAGGACTCGATCCCAGGACCCCAGGGTCATGCCCTGAGCCCGAGGCAGATGCTCAACCACCGAGCCCCCCGGGGCGTCCCAACAGGGGACTTCCTTATGGCCATATTTGGTGGTCAAAACAGCCTGATGTTTCGCTGAGCCCTCACTGGGCAGCATACAACGTAAACAGAGGGCAAACTACGCTTGCGTACAGTTTTAGACTTGTAGTAGCCACATTACGAGTGGCTAAGAGGGAACAGGTGAAGTTGATTTGAAGACTATATTTTTAGTGTATCCAGAATATCATAGCTTCAACAGGTAGAAAGTATCAAGAATGAAGCATTTTACGCTCTTCCGAATGTGATGTGTGTCTTAGGCCCGGGGCTCATGTCAGTCGGGCCGGGGGGTGCTGCTCAGTAGCCACGCGGGGTCGGTGGCCGTCAGATGGCCGGTGCGCTTGCTGTCATGTCCCGGCAGCGCCTGCCAAGCAGAGCACCTGAGCGGCCACGTTCCTGCGGTAAGTGTAGATGAAAGAGAGAACAGGCGCTTTGTGCTTTCCGGTTATTTCCCATTTCTCCCTCAAGATAAGCTACTCCATAGACTCCTTGTGATTTGTCGATGATACGCGGTCTCTTCCGTGGAGGGATAAATATTTTTAATTCGTGCGCTGATAGGATTTATTCCAGAGCATTTGCAGTTTGGGGGATTCTTTTTTTCTTTTCTTCTTTACCGTATCTATCCCCTGTCTGGGGGCCAGGGTGGTCCAGTTTGCCAGCCCCGTGGAGTGTTGCTCGGGCTGATACGGGACCTGCCTTCCCCGGGACGGGGTGAGAGCCGGGGCCGGGTTGGGCAAAGACATGGGGTGGGGGGGGGCGGTCAGAGAACAGCCTCGGGGCAGAGCTGGGGTGCCCCTTCTGGACGTGAGCCGCGTGGGAGCCACGCGCACGTGGCCTGTGCTTCTTACCCTACGAGCACGGCCTACAGGCTGGGTCAGAATTCCCCATCTTTTCTCCTTCTCAGGGCTGGTTTGACGATGAATTAATTGTAGGTTGGGGGACTTGCAAGCGAAATTCAAAGCCAACAAACTTCAAAAGCACGGAGTTAGGGGGGGGATGTGGTGGGTGTGTGGGGGGGGGACCGGGGCCGACTGGGGCCCTGGTGGCTGCGGGGTGGGTGGTGCGGGCTCTCCACGCGTCTTCAGAGGGGACACCGAGTGTCTCAGCTTGTCCCTTGGAAGCTCCGCTGCAAAACTTTGGGAATCTGGGTGAGAGGCGGCGGCCTCCAGGACAGCTCGCTGTCCCCTTCGCCAGCAAAGCGCGAGCCCAGTGGAACGCGGAGTTAAACTTGGAATTTCTTGGCAAGGGTTAATAATCAATGTAGATCTCCTAACAAAGGAGATGCAGCCTTATTATACTGGGAAAGTTTTTTTTCTTAACTGTCAGTGAAGCAGTACTAATTATTACTCCAGTGTAAATGAGGTCATTTCCTATTAAGAGAACAAAATGCTTAGCCTCGCCTTGCCAATTCATACCAACTATTTTTCACACATACTCAGCTTTTTAGTTTTTTTTTTTTTAAATTTTGATAAAATCCATTCATTTGTATTAGAAAAGTGTAAACCATCGCAATAATAGTTGCCCGTGATTACCCAGATGAGCTTTTGTAATGTGTGGGTTGTTTGAATACCATGTGTTAGCTATGGAACAATTAGGCAGCTGAATGGATCTTTAAAACAATCAGATACTTTTATCTCACTGAAAAAATACATTCCTTGGATGTGTACTGTTAAACCGTAAATTCCGGGCAACGTTGAACTCACGGCACGAGAAGAACTTTCGGGTATATGTCGATGGAGGACAAAAAGACATCCAAATATCTTGTCTTCGTGTTTTCGTTTTTTTTTTTATGCAAGCAAAAAGATTTAAGGAATATTGTAGCAAACAAAGGGTAATTGTTTTAGCCCAGATGTTCCTTTTGCACAACAAGCAGGTTACAATGTTCCCACAGAGCTGATGAGCCCAATCAGGGAAATGATTAAAAATTGATTTTGTCCCTGTAATTACAGTATGTAAACTACTTAGCTTGGATTGCAAAGGAAGTGATTTTCTAATTACGTATATACTCTGGTGTCTAATGATTGGTTTTTTGAAGTAATGAAGAGAGAGCACTAACGACTCCTTGGTGTTCTGTTGTTTAAGAAAGACCATCTTTAGAGTAAGCAGCAACAGACAAAGAGTTTAAATTGAATTTTCAACACTGTTAATGTGCACATGGATTTGTTTATTAAAGAGACAGGGAAGTAATTTGATTGGCTCTGAGCATCTTGGCTTTTTTTTTTTTTTTTCCGTGCTAAAGCATGTAAAAATACATGCACCGGGGCGCAGGCTGACGGGAGGAAGGCTCCCGCTCCTTTCATCATCCCAGCGCCCCGGCTGCCACGGCGGGCCTCAGGTTCCTGCGCGCGTCTCATGTCTGTGTATCCTGAAAGCGTTTAGATGGAACAGGTATCAGATGGCTCCTGCATCAAAGTTACCTTCGTTTTAAGACGAAAGAAGAGGCTTCCCTCGGAAGCACGTCTGGGCAGCCCGCGCTCCGCGATGGAGCGTTCGAGACATCCCACGGTGCCGAGGGCCCGCGCCCGGCCGCCCGGCCCACGCGCTCACCCCACGCGGACCCCGCGGGCCCCCGGGGCAGGCGTGGGGCCCGAGCGGCGGACAGGCTGGGGCCCCGGGGCTCCTTCTTCGGTCGGGACACTCGGGGGCTGATGACTTGTGGCTCCCGGGCACCTGTTCTGGCGGAAGTCAGAGGGCGGGGACCGACCCTCCGCGGGGGGCCGTGGCCTCCGAGGTGACCCCGGGGTGGAGGCCAGTGGAGCCGCAGGCACCTGCCTCCGGGAAAGACCGTTCCTTACTCGCAGTTCCTAAGGGGAGGGGGCGCAGCAGGTGGGGGGCTGCGCCGGGGCACCGGGCCGGCCACGCGGGGCGGGGAGGAGGAAAGGCTCGGAGGCAGGTCTCGGCCGGTTCGGATGCCCTCTGCAGGCCCTGGGCGTAGGGGCTGGGTCTAGTGTCCCGTGTCAGAGCCTGGTCTCGAGGGCAGGGGACAGTGGCCCGAATAGGGGGCTGGCAGAGGACGTGGCTGCTGGGGCGGGGGTAGGGCATCGGGGGCTCCCAGAGGAGCTGTTAGCTCTCCTTGGGGACCAGTGGGTCCTGCACGGGGTAGTCCCTGGGGGGCCACGGGGGCCCAGAGGCCAGAGCATCAGGAGCCCACAGAAGCGACAGCGGTGCCGTGGCCAGGGCCCTGGCCATGACGAGCACGGCGACCCCGCGTCCCCCTCACTCCTGGCGCCCACTCGGCGCTCTCACCAGCTGTATGTGGTGGGCACCCCGAATCCGCGTGCTTCCCGCCATCGGCCGGCTCCCGCCCCACGCCGAGGCCGCACCGCCTCTCACCTGGACAACTGGGCGGCCTCCGCTGGTCCCCCTGGGACTCCCCTCTCAGCCCTTCCGGTGTCCTCCCCATAGCAGCCAGCCTGGCCCCCGTACAGTGTGAATCACATCAGGGGGTTCCCCTGCCCAAAACCTGCCCGTGGCTCAGAATGAAATCCCAGTGTCCTCCCGCCTGGCCAGGTATGCCCGTCCCCTCCCACCCCTGCTCGCCAGCGCGCCCTGGGCGCTCGGAACATCTTGCTGCCCCTTGGATGCACCGTCTCCTTCCTACCCCGGGGCCTTTGCACTCACCGTTTGTACCACTTACAGAGTTTTCCCCCAGATTGTCACAATGCTCGCTCTTACTTTAGTCAGGATTTTTTTTTTACTCTGACGTCACCAGTTAGAGACGGTCTGTGTTACCTTATCGAAAACCGTCTCCGTCCACGTCCATCCTTTTCCTTGGCTTTTTTTTTTTCTTCTTACAGCGCGTTATCCACTGACATTATATTTTGCCTTTATTTGTCTTTCCTTTGAAGCTGCTCACTAAACACAAGTCCCACCCGGACAGGGACATGGCTTATCGCCGGGTCCCCAGAGCCCAGCCGAGGGCCTGGCACACTGGATGCACTTGGCAGGTCGTGCCCGAATGACACCAGTTCCCTGGGCCTCTTCCCAGGGCAGCAGCTCTGGCCGGGACCCCTGTCCTGGGGTCACATGCAGGGGCGATGGCTCTGCCCCCTGGGGACACATTCGACCCTGAGAGTTCACAGAGAAGGAGAGTGAGAATCAGGGCACATCGAGTCCATTTAGGGGAGCCATAGGCTTGTGGCAGGGTCCCTGCCCCTGGGCCCGCGGGTTCCTGAGCGCGGGGCTGGGAGGGGGACCGGGACCCAGGATGGGGTGCAGGCCGCACAGCAGGCCGAGCTCCTCCTCCGGCCTCCCTCCGGGACAGCAGGGCTCCCAGGCGGGCCAGGTCCCCCGAGGGCGGGGCATTATCTGCAGGTGCTCGGCCTGCGGAGATGTGGAGGGAGACCAGCTGGCCCCCGTGCCCGGAATCCTTTCCCGACGCTTCCCTGGCAGGAGAGGCCTGAATGTGGCTCCCATCTGCCCCAGGCCGCACAGGCGCCCCGGGCCCCCCAACACCCCGGGCGCGCGGGGGGCAGCGTGGGGGCCTTGGAGCGGAGCCCCCGCCAGGGAGGGGCCTTAGCCAGCTCCCTTCTCTGCATCCTCCCTGCTGCCCCTGCCTCCCATTCCCGCCTGCCCCTTCCCGCCGCCTCCTCCCCCTTCCTTTCCTTCCTTCCATCACCCCCGTCCCTCCCTTGGACTCCTGGCCCCTCTCCCCCTTCCTTCCTTCCTTCCTTCCTTCCTTCCTTCCTTCCTTCCTTCCTTGTTTCCTTTCTTCCTTCCTTTCATCTTTTCTCCCTCCCTCCCTTCCATCCTTCCTTCTTCCTTCCATTTTTCCTTTCTTCCATCTTTCCTTCCTTCTTTCCATCCATCTTTCTCTTCCTTTTATCCTTCCTTCTTTCCATCTTTCCTTCCATCCTTCCATCCTCCCTTCCTTCCTTCCTTCCTTCCATCTTCCCTTCCTTCCCCCCTTCATCCATCTTCCCTCCTTCTTGTCCCCATCCTTCCACCTCTACTCCCTCCCCCTCCCTCCCCCACCCAGCAGTTCTTGATTCACCCTCCACCAGAGCTTGGGGCGGGGAGGTGAGTGGGATACGGCCGTCCAGTGATCCGGCAGGTGACACAGGGACGGCCCCCAGTGAGCGGTAGCTCGTTACTGGGACGGCCTTCCAGTCGCGTGGTGGCCAGAGGGAGACAGGCGTGCAGTGACCACGGGAGGGCAATGGGTTGGCCCTGAGGAAGGCTCTTGGCGTCTAACTCGGGGCTCCTTGCCGGGGCCCTGGAGGTGGCGGGGCCACGTCTCTGCTCCTGTCTTGACCTGCCGGGCACCATCCCCTCCAGCGCCTGTGGGCTCCCGGCTGGGCTTCTGGCCAGTGAAAGTGTCCCTGCTCAGAGTCCCCCGTCTCCCCTGGGGGAGCTCGGGAGGATAGGTGTGCCCCCCCCGCCCCCTCCCCCCAAGGGACCGGGCCTCTGGGCAGCGCTGCTTTGCCCACTGGGTTGCAGGGATGGGGCTGCCGCGAGGGCCCACTGCGCCAGGCCCCCCCACCGTCTTCCTGGCCTCCCCTCTCCTCTCTAAAGCCCTCTCCCTCGAGGAGCCCCTCCCAGCGCCCCCGCCCCCTCTGTCCTCCGTGTCCCCTCTCCTCCTGCTTGAAGCTGCGTCCCCTGTGCTTCTTCCTAGAACCTGCAGGCCTGTGTGGCAGGGCCTCGGACCTTCCCCCTCGCCTCCATCTGTCTCCTTGGAGGGCCTTGCAGCACCGTCACGCCCCCGCAGGTGCCCCGGCCTCTGACCTTCCACCCTCCCCCCAGGTGCCCCAACCTCTGACCCTCCACCCGCCCCTGCAAGTGCCCTGGCCTCTGACCCACCGTGCCCCCAGACACCCTTGCAGGTGCCTCGACCTCTGACCTCCTCGCAGGTGCCCCAACCTCTACCCCTCCACCCGCCGCCGCAGGTGCTCCGGCCTCTGAGTGCCTCTAGGCCCCCTCCCGGGCTTGCCTGCTCTTCATGCACCTGAAGTGTGTGACACGCAGCAGACCTGCCCCCGGGCTGCCGGGGCCTGGCACACAGTCCCTGTGAGTCACTGAAGGAGTGGGGCTGAGCTCACTTTCAGGTGCCGGCGGCGGAGGGTGAGGTCGTGGGGCCTCACCTGTGTTTCACGGGAGAGCAGGGCTTATCGAGTTACAGTAGGTGGCATTTCAGGCCCTGGGACTTGTCTGTGCGCTGATTTTTTGGGGGGGTCGCCGCGACCCGCCTTGCCTTTCGCTGCTTCTGTGCTTTGCCCGCCCCGCCCTTCCTCACCCACCTGGCCTTTGGGCGCTGTCTCCTGGGTGGCCCCCTCCTCCGTCCCCCCAGCACGGGATCCGTGTGGGAGGCGGGGTCGAGGGGAGGCCTCATGCCACCGGCCTGTTTCTGGTTATGTCACCCTGTTCTCGCTAATGCGAGTGCCGCTTGCCCTAGGACAGCTGTTTCTTTCACTGAGTGAGGCAGTCAGTGGGCTGGCTTTCTCCTCCCCCCACCCCAGTCGAGAGCATCTGATGTGCCCACCTGCGCCCAGCCTGCAGTGACTGTGAGGACACCAGACAGGCGCAGCCCCTCTAGAAGGTTCAGGGGCACTAACTCGACGTCCTCTCCCGAGACCCCAGATGGCCTCTGAACACGGGCTCTGCGGCTCAGCAGCAGGAAGCTTGTAGGGCCAACCGTGCCCCGGCAGGCCAGCCACCTGTGCATGAACCCCCTCACTGCTCGGGAGCCCGTAGGAGGGCCCAGCCCCAGGCCAGCCACGGACCTGGTGCTGGGGCCTTGGCGACTGGAAGGCCGGGGGTCCCGTCACTGCCCCAACGGCAGATTGCAAGGGCCGCTGAGGTTGGGATCGGTGGTGTCAGGCTGGCCGGCACGTGGGTGCGGGACTCCCCCCGGTGAAGTGTCCCCGTCTTCTCCCCGTGGCTGGAATCCACAGAACTTCCGCGTGACCAGCCCCTGTGGAACAGTCCCAGGATCGTGCAGGCCGTGAGGCTGCATAGAAGATCTGAGCCTGTCCCCCGTCCCCAAACGTGAAGGGTCTTGAGAGCAAAGCACGTCGGTCTTTGCAGAGCCAGCGGGGTGCTGGGGTCTGCTCTGCGCATCCCTGGGACGGACCCGAGGAAGCACAGCATCGAGCACGTGTTGTCCCCTCTCTGGGTTTTGATGTTGAATGATACGGAAATAGCAAAATGCAGCAGATCACGTGATGGGGAGAAACGGAAGCGGGGTGGAGAGAGGCCTTGCTTGTGGCGGATGCGGGAGGCCTACACCTTGGCCGTAGGTCTCGAGACAGGCAGGCAGGGGTGTTTGCACTGATCAGGGTCCCTGCACACGCCGTGCACTCAGTCAGCACACGCCCTTGGGGTGCCAGGAGTCACCCTGGAGTTGGACGGGGTGTTGCAAGCCGTTGATTCCGTGTCCAGGTTTCAAGGTCCTGGTCCGGGGCTGCCCCCACGGGCTCTCTGAGTGTACCTTCTGGTTTCCCATTCGTAGGCACACCCTTGAGCCCCCCGAATTCTGCCTCTCTTAACACCAGAAGGTACAGCTTCGGGCTCGGCGAAAGGTAGCTCAGCAAGAGGGAGCTTTTGCTTCCCTGTAAGGTCCCTCCTGTGAATGGGGTTCCCAGCTGCACTGGGCTGGCCCCGAGGGGCGGCCTGGAGATCTCGGGCAGGGGCCTTGGCTTGATGACCCCTAGGCCACAGCTCGGGAGCCCCTGTGGGCAGGCCCCCCAGCTTCCCTGCAGGCCCCCGCCTCGTGCGCTGCTGGCAGAGCTCATCTACGTGGGGCTTACTCCAGTAATGGGACTGGGGAACAGAAAACGCCTAACTGGCCCCTGCTTTCCGGGTCTTGGTTCGGGAGGGAAGACTTGAGGTCACACAACACCCCCAAGCCTGGGGCAGTTGCAGGTTCCTGGGTCGGACTCCCTGAATGTCCCCCAGCCCCCGGCCACCGGACTGCTGTGGTCCCTTGAGATTTGGGTGGAACTGTGGTCTAGTGAAGGGGGCTCCTTAAACCAGGGTGGGGGAAAGAACCCCTGAGAACTTCCTCAGTTCCTCAACCTTCAGAATTCTAGAGAGAGGGAGAGAGAGAGGGAGAGAGGGAGAGAGGGCCCCCCCGCCCGTCTATGCTTATTTCTTCTGTCCCATCCGGACAAGAAGCGGCTCGATGCCCCGCCCCCGACTCTTTTTGCAGGTGGCAATTTCCCATTAAAAGGGGCTGAGCAAATTGGGTTTATTGCAGCAAAGGTCACATAGTTCCCAGTTTTAAATTGCTCCATGGATCGAGGCAGTGGGGCTATGAAATACTGTTAAGACTCTTGACTAGCCTGGCACATTGTCACCTTGGATGCATGCTGTGTACCTGTCTTGCTGACGTCGATGTGTCCGGCATGGAGCCTTGCTAACAGGTCCTGTTTTTGCAGTTCCCGCACACCACGGCCCTCAGAATACCCTTCAGCCAGGAGGGAGCTCCGTTGCTCTAAGACTTGCCTGGTAAGGAACGTCGTCTCGTAGTTCGTGGAAGTGGTGTCTGTCTGTGAGTCTGTGGGTTCTGGAGGCTGCCCTCGTCCTGGGGCTGCAGACCCCCCCCCACCCTGGGCCGGGTAGGAGCTCGCCCAGAGGCTCCCTTCTCCTCCCTGCACCGAGTCGGGTTGTGGAGAGGCTTCTGGACTCAACGTTCTCTGGGATCGACTGTGGGTCCCGGGGCTTCCAGGTGGGATGACTGTATGATGACACGCTCCGAAAGTCTCAGAGCGGGGTCACAGCTGGGGTCGCCGCTCTGCAAGGTTGACTTCTTTCTCTCTGTGTGACATCCTTAAGGGTCGCTGTCCGCCGGTGGGGCTGCTGCCCAAAGCCAGGCGGCCCCATCCAAGCACCACCTGCGGCCCGTGTCCCCATCACCCACCGTGCGGGTCGGCGGCCCGGGCCCAGGCTCGGAGGAAACTTGTCCCAGAGCAGCTTCGCGTCTGTCATCCCAGAGTCAACATCGCAGACTCAGTCACGGAGTGCTTTCCTGGCATCGAAGCTGAGAAAAACCCGCCGCGCCAACGAAGGGGCAGGGTTTGCATTTGATGCCTGCAGCCGCCTCATCAGAGCTCCCCGAGATACCGCCGTAAACCCACCCTCAGATCTCATTAGCCGAGCCCACCTCCCTCTGACCATGGGCCTCAGAGGTCACTACACAACCGGGGAAATTGATAGCGGAATTATGCGCTCAGAAATTAATTTTACGTTGCCTTGAATATATATTTTTTTTACTGTGACTTTATCTTGTTGAAAAAAAGTGCTTACTTCTGATTTTGTGGATATTACTGACCATGGATTACTTTTATTTTGGTTTTTACACAACAGTTATATTAGAAATTTGCTGTTTTATTCTTACCTTCTTAGTAAAAATCCTTTTATCACACAATGGGTAATTTATATCCATTACCAGGCCTTTCAATCCTTTTCAGTGGGGCTGTCAGCGCCGTTGGCACAGTAATGATTAATGTGATCTAATAATAGCGTGCCATTATATTACCTTAGTAAAACATGTACCAACATCCTATTCGGATCTACCAAATTCATAGCTTCCTATAATATTTTTGTTGAAAGACAGGATTACTATTTTTCAAAGCTGATTTTTTCCCCCTTTAACATATTTAATGAAATTCACAATTCTCTGTCTTAGTAATCCGGGCATGTGATTGGGTTCGGTGGGTGAATTTGACATCTGTAGGTAGCGTTGCGATTTGTCAGGGAGAGAGGTTGGACAGCCTCAGAGACCCGCCACCAGCAGATCCTGGGTTGTTTTGCTTTGAAAGAAAAAAAAAAAAACCTGCTGGGTTTCCAGTCTCTTCTGACACGTAATAAGGAAGGTGTGTTTTAGATCAAAAGGCAAAGGAGTAAGTAATTTGGCTCCGAGAGTCCTTTCTTCCTCTCCTGTTTTATCCCCTCTTCGATCACCTGCCTCGGTCTGCAGGTGAGCCAGTGGCAGCCGCTTCACGCCCCCCTTCAGGGGGTTGCCTCTACCCTCCATCTCTGGCTCAGCCTCCCTGCATTGAGGCTGGGCGACTCTGCTGTGGGGCTGTCCTGTGCACTGTTGGGAGTTTAGCAGCATCCCTGGCCTTCCACCACCAGATGCCAGGTGTATACCCAACGCCCCCCGACTGTGACAACCAAAAATGTCTCTCAAAACTACCAGCTGTGCCCTGGGAGGGGGGGCGGGCACAACCATCCCTGCCTGAGAACCACTGGTCCCATGTGACAGCAACACAAGAAGATTGGTTTTGTGTGTGTGTTGGGGGTGGCAGTGGGGGCGGGGGGAGTCCAGTTGTCCAGTTGGAGTTGCCGAGCTTGGTGGTGCTTCTTTGGGACACATCTGGCTTTGAGAGGGAAGAGGTGGGGATGGGGGCTGCACACTGCGTCCCTTTCCTGGCTGAAACCCAAGACATCTTCCTCCTCTCTCCTCCCTCCTCCTCCTCCGTCACAGAGCCTGGCCCCAACGAGGGTCTGAATTTTAGCTTCTTCCACTTAAATCCCATTATAATCACGACTGTGATTGATAACATTCCACCTTTTCAGAGGGCTTTCAGAATCTGTGTCAACCGAGGATGACATTATCGTAGCGCAGGCGAGATGTGTTCAAACAATTACACCCTCAAATCGAAGTGGGAAGGTTTGTCCTTCTATTCTGATGCCTTCGTGACGTGGCTTTCGCCAGCGCCTCGGCCCCCTCAGCCCCCGAAACCTTCAGCAGGAAAATACATGGGAAGGAGTAGGTTTTTGCCCTTGATGCCACTCAGCTCCGAAACAGTTTGACTATTTGGGCTTCTTAGGGCTCGTGGGTAGAGGAGGAAGGAGAGGTTGTTGAGCAGAGGAGAGGGAGACAGCGAGGGAGACAGAGAGGGAGACGGAGAGAAAGATCCTTGCTTTTGATTCAGAACAAAAATTACTGCTGCAACATTGGCTCGAAATATGCAATCAACTGAAATCAGGAAAAGTATTTTGAATACAAAATTTATATTGAAATACTTGAATCTTGATACGTGTGCACCCATATACATGTATATATTTAAATCAAGGAAGAGAAGGCAAAAAATAAAGCTTTTGTCATAAAAATACTGCCTGTAGTATTTGCCCTCAAATGATTCCTGCCACATTGGAATACATCTTGGTACCGTTAGCATTTCCATAGAAGACACTCTTGTTTGTTTTTACAACTGATCCTTGATGATGGCAACAAATGAAGAAATGGCTCTAACTTACCTTTGTTTTGGGAGGATTTCAAATACATTGTGATGCTTGGTGCAGGAAGCATTTTGGGGGCCCAACTCTTCTTCACTGGTTTCTGATCTGTCTGCCCCACGGCAGCATAAACCCAGTAGAAGTAGGCCTTGTGTGTGTTCTTCAGTGTTGCTTTCCATACTCCTGAAATAGTGTCTGATGCATAGTAGGTTCTCAATGAAACTGGTGACTGGAAGGATGGATGAGTAAGTGGGTGGATGGATGGATGGGTGGGTGGGTGAGTGGATGGATGGATGGATAGATGTAAGGATGGATGGATGGGTGGATGGATGCATTGATGGATGGATGTAAGGATGGATGTAAGGATGGATGGATGGATAGATGGATAGATGGGTGGATGGATGGATGTAAGAATGGATGGATGGATGGGTGGGTGGATGTATAGATGGGTGGTTGGGTGAGTGGATGGATGGATGCATAGGTGGGTGAGTAGATGGTTGGATAGATAGATGGGTGGGTGGATGCATAGACGGGTGGGTGGATGGATGATGGATGGATGGGTGGGTGGATGTATGTATGTATGTGAGGATGATGGATGGGTGGATGGATGAATGGGTGGGTAGATGGGTGGATGGGTGGATGAGTGGATGGATGGGTGGATGGGTGGATGGATGGATGTAAGGATGGATGGATGGGTGGATGGATGGATGGATGGATGGATGGAAGGATGGATGGATGGGTGGATGGATGCATTGATGGATGGATGTAAGGAATGACGTAAGGATGGATGGATGGATAGATGGATAGATGGGTGGATGGATGCATTGATGGATGGATGTAAGGATGGACGTAAGGATGGATGGATGGATAGATGGATGTAAGGATGGATGGATGGGTAGATGGATGGATGTAAGAATGGATGGATGGGTGGATGGATGGATGTATAGATGGGTGGTTGGGTGAGTGGATGGATGGATGCATAGGTGGGTGAGTAGATGGTTGGATAGATAGATGGGTGGGTGGATGCATAGATGGGTGGGTGGATGGATGATGGATGGATGGGTGGGTAGATGTATGTATGTATGTGAGGATGATGGATGGGTGGATGGATGGATGGATGTAAGGATGGATGGGAGGATGGATGGATGGATGGATGGATGTAAGGATGGATGGATGGATGGATGGATGTAGGGATGGATGGATGGGTGGATGGATGCATTGATGGATGGATGTAAGTATGGATGTAAGGATGGATGGATGGATGGGTGGGTGGATGTATAGATGGGTGGATGGGTGAGTGGATGGATGGATGCATAGGTGGGTGAGTAGATGGTTGGATAGATAGATGGGTGGGTGGATGCATAGATGGGTGGGTGGATGGATGATGGATGGATAGATGGGTGGATGTATGTATGTATGTGAGGATGATGGATGGGTGGATGGATGGATGGATGAGTGGATGGATGGGTGGGTAGATGGGTGGATGGCTGGCTGGCTGGCTGGATGGATGCAAGGATGGATGGATGGGTGGATGGATGTAAGGATGCATAGATGGGTGGGTGGATGGGTGGATGGGTGGATGGATGGATGGATGGGTGGATGGGTGGATGGATGGATGTAAGGATGGATGGATGGGTGGGTGGATGTATGTATGTATGTGAGGATGATGGATGGGTGGATGGATGAATGGGTGGGTAGATGGGTGGATGGGTGGATGAGTGGATGGATGGATGGATGGGTGGATGGGTGGATGGATGGATGTAAGGATGGATGGATGGGTGGATGGATGCATTGATGGATGGATGTAAGGATGGACGTAAGGATGGATGGATGTAAGGATGGATGGATGGATGGGTAGATGGATGGATGTAAGAATGGATGGATGGATGGATGGATGGATAGATGGGTGGATGAATGGATGTAAGAATGGATGGATGGATGGATGGATGGGTGGATGTATAGATGGGTGGTTGGGTGAGTGGATGGATGGATGCATAGGTGGGTGAGTAGATGGTTGGATAGATAGATGGGTGGGTGGATGCATAGATGGGTGGGTGGATGGATGATGGATGGATGGGTGGGTAGATGTATGTATGTATGTGAGGATGATGGATGGGTGGATGGATGGATGGGTGGGTAGATGGGTGGATGAGTGGATGGATGGATGGATGGATGGGTGGATGGGTGGATGGATGGATGGATGGATGGGAGGATGGATGGATGGATGGATGGATGGATGTAAGGATGGATGGATGGATGGATGGATGGATGTAAGGATGGATGGATGGGTGGATGGATGCATTGATGGATGGATGTAAGTATGGATGTAAGGATGGATGGATGGATAGATGGATAGATGGGTGGATGGATGGATGTAAGGATGGATGGATGGATGGATGTAAGAATGGATGGATGGATGGGTGGGTGGATGTATAGATGGGTGGATGGGTGAGTGGATGGATGGATGCATAGGTGGGTGAGTAGATGGTTGGATAGATAGATGGGTGGGTGGATGCATAGATGGGTGGGTGGATGGATGATGGATGGATGGGTGGGTGGATGTATGTATGTATGTGAGGATGATGGATGGGTGGATGGATGGATGGATGGAGTGGATGGATGGGTGGGTAGATGGGTGGATGGCTGGCTGGATGGATGGATGGATGCAAGGATGGATGGATGGGTGGATGGATGTAAGGATGCATAGATGGGTGGGTGGATGGGTGGATGGGTGGATGGATGGATGTAAGGATGGATGTAAGAATGGATGGATGGATGAGTGGGTGGATGCATAGATGGGTGGATGAGTGAGTGGATGGATGGATGAATGGGTGGGTGAATGGTGGGTGGATAAATAGGTGGCTTGATGGATGGATCTATAGGTGGGTGGATTGTTGGGTTAGTGGATAGGCAGATGGCTGGGGTTCTATCTCAAACCTGAATCTGATCTTAGAATAGCAGGCCTAGTAGTCCAAACGAAATCCTACTTTTTTTTCATCTTTTCACCCCTTACCCTCTTAAACATTTTTTTTTTTTACATTTAAATGGTCATTTATACAAAGACATTCTCATTAGCTCTTCTTTTCAATCCAGTTTGTAAAATAGAAAAATAGGTTTAGGACCGTGCCGGGCAATCTCTGTAAGCCGAAACCACACGAGTGCCTTGTTGCATAAACATCTTTAGACATCCATGAGGGCACATACACAGAGGACTGAGCCTGAACACCTGGAGGCGGAGCGGGGGAAGGTGACCTCTTTCAACGTGGTGCATGGACAAGGAGTTTATGAGGCTCAGAAGACCTCCTGTCCAGATGACTAGTTGCCTGTCTCCTGGGTGACACTCTAATTTATATTGTATTTCATGTTCTTCTAGAGGCTCTCGTGTGTCCTCTGAAGGTTTTCCATGCCCGATCTCCGTGAGCCCGGGCGGTGCCTGGCCCTGTGGGGTCAGCCATCGCGAGGAGACAGGCTGAGGCCCTCCCTGGTGGTGGGGCGCCCGAGGCCGGGCACGGCAGACACGGTCTATCGGAAAGCTTATTCCCAGCCGTGAGGGTCAAGAGTCACCACATGCTTGACTTGTAAATTATGGCACAGTGAACATGATGGCTGCACTAGTGTAAAGGCCACACAACGAGAAGAGATGAAAGACCCAGAGACCTGGCACCTTGTAGCAGAGGTACGGGCTCCGGAACCTCGGCTCCCTGGGTCAGACCGTGGCTCCCCCACTCACGAGCTGCGCGACCATGTGTCGGGGACTCCAAGTCCCGGGCCTCGGTTTTGTCATCTGTAGATTGGGAATGACAACAATGACAACCTAGTCGATCACACAACCGAGCTGTGCAACGTGCTTGAGACCGTGCCCGGCTCCAAGCAGCATTTGATACACGTGCGGTGCTGCAGTCTGTTCACATTTTCCCTGCTTAGCCCTAACTGTCCCCCACTCTCTCCATTTATTTGAGATTAAGGAAAGTATAGGCCATTTTTAGATAATGAGCCTTCCCCCGCCGGACTCCAGCGAGGAGCCCCCGGCGCTGCCAGGCGTGCGGTCTGGCCAGCCCCCGGGGCCCGTGGTGGTTCGCCAGTTCACAGGGCGTCAGGAAGGTGCTGAGTTCCCAAAGCCAGCTTCCCCTTTGTGAGGGAGCATTGTTGACACGCCACTGGGGTTGGGGATTTACTTGGTGTCGGGGAGCGCATTCCTGGGACGGATGCCACGCGGTCGTGGTGGGTGGGAACAGCCAGCTCCCGAGAGGAGGGGGTGCGGGAGCCTCGTGGCTTTTGTCTCCCACCCCTTGTGAGCGGGCCTGCTTGGCTTCGTGGCCCCGGGTTTGTATTTTCGGCGTCCGCTGAAATTTAACTGTTTTGCTTTTGGTTTATTATGTATGCGGGGATCTCGCTGATAAATACATGTGTAATTGTACCGTCGTAGCCGCTGCTAGTCAGCGACAACATATAATTAAACTCACCCTTGTAGTCGTTGAACTTTTCCGGCCCTGACAAGATCACTGACCACGCCGAGGAGGGTGTGTCTCCGTGTGCGAGCCACGCGCGTGCCCATGTGGCCTGCCCGGCCCGGCCCGCGGGGCGCCCCGGTGCGTGGTGGGGCACGACGGTGGGGTGCGGGATGGAAGGGTTGGGGTGTAGAGCTTGGGGTGCCTCTGTTCTTGTTGTCTGCACCCCGATGATGGCTGGGCCCAGAGCGGGTGCTTGGTAGACTTGAATGGATAGTGTTGGGAAGCCCTCTTTTCACATAGGACCTTGGTACCCTTCTCCTCATTTTCCTTTTTTGGGGTGATGCTCACTGCATTGCTTTTATGCCCTACGCCAGGGGTTGGTAACCTACGGCCTGCGGGTCAGACCCAACATCCTTTTTTTTTTTTTAAAAAAACATTTTTAAAGGGATCCCGGGTGGCGCAGCGGTTTAGCGCCTGCCTTTGGCCCAGCGCGCGGTCCTGGAGACCCGGGATCGAATCCCACGTCGGGCTCCCGGTGCATGGAGCCTGCTTCTCCCTCTGCCTGTGTCTCTGCCTCTCTCTCTCTCTCTGTATGACTATCGTAAATAAATAAATAAAAAAAAATTCAAAAAAAATAAATAAAACATTTTTAAAGACTTCTAAGAATCGTGATGAAATATGCACAACGTTTACCATCTCTTTCTATTAGGAATTTGACGTTTTTCGAGTGTCCGGTTCAGCGGCACGAAGTACACTCACGCTGTTGTGCAACCATCCCCACCATCCATCCCCAGAACGTTCTCGTCGTCCCAAACAAGTTCTGTACCTGCTACGCGGCAAGTCCCCATGACTCTCTCCCTCCGGCCCCTGGAAACTCCCCGTCTACCTTCTGTCTCTTAAATTTCTGCCTCTCTAACTTTGACTATTCCGGGTACCTCTGTAGGTACAGTCACACAGCACTTGTGCTTTGGGGACGGACTTGCTTTGCTTTTGGCGTAATATCCTCAAGGTTCACCCGCAACGTGGCACACGGCAGGACCTCCTTTCTTCTTACTGAATCATACTCCACTCTGCGTGTGTGCACGTGCGTGTGCGCGTGTGCGTACACATACCGCGTGTCGTTGATCCACTCATCAGTGGACACTTGGGTTGCTCCCACATCTTGGCGATTGTGAATAACGCTGCTATAAACATGGGCGTACAAATATATCTTCAGGACCCTGCTTTCGATTCTTTTGGCTATGGACCCAAAAGTGGGATTTCTGGATCATATGGTAGTTCTATTTTTAATCTTTTTTTTAGGCATCTCCATAGCTGCTGTGCCATTTTATATTTGCAGCCTCCGTGCGCGAGGGATGCAGCTTCTCCACGGCCTTCCCGACGCTTGCTTCCCGAATTTTTGATGGTAACCCTCCTACTGGGTGTGAGGTGGCGTGTTATTGTGGTTCCGCCTATTTTTGTAGAGCTTATGAGCTAAGAATGGCTTTCACATTTCTAAATGGTTGGGGAAAAAAAAATAAACCATGATAAACAATGTCCCGTGGCACGTGAAAAGTATACGAGATTCCGGTGTCGGGGTTCATACAGAAGGTTTTCTAGGGATCCAGGCATTCCCACGCGTTGGTGGATCTCCCGTGGCCGCTTCCACGCTGTAATGACAAGAGCCGGGCGGTCGGGGCGGAGGCTGTGCGCCCTGCGGACCCCACGGTGTTTCTCACCCGGCCCTTCACCCGACACGGGGGCCCACCGTGCCCCGTGCTGAGCACTTGCTAGCCCCCCTCTTGTTTAAATGCCCGTAGCAACCCACTCTGCAGACAGGAGCTGGGGCTCAGCAAACAGCTGACTCGCACCAGCGCCACCCCCGCACGTGGCCGTCAACCAGGATACGCGTGCCTGGCCCTACGTCGCACGCCCATCACCATCGCCGTGAACACGACCCCGGGGAGGATGCTCTGCTGCATGGAGAACACTCACTAGGGTTTTAAGTGAGCCTGAGGTCAGGTCCTGGTTGGGATAAACAAAACCCAAACGTACTTCTATTAAAATGTGATGTCGTCCTTGGGAGAAGTGGCAAATTTAGGGAGAAAATTTGCCAGGCGGGGCGAGCTCTACCCCTTTATTTCTTAGATTTGAATTATAAGACCTCTGCCCTGGGCGGCAGGGCGGGACGAGCTTTCAACTCCGCTGAAGCAGGAGATGGTTTCGGGATGCCTGCGCGTCTACACGCACAGCATTTCCTCGGGATTAGAAGGAGATCGATAAGTTCTTCTTGCAATAAAAAAAAAAAAAGTGAATTATTTTCCTAACCCAGAGGAGAGAAAGCCAGGGTGTAACAGGGGAAAGTGTTGATTGATTCTTTCCCCTCCGTTCTTTTGCTCGCACGCTGTGTGGCGTGAATCCCGGATACATATCTGTGGCTGGCCCCGGATCTTTTCCCTCGAACGTGAAGACCTGCGGCCCCGTTGCCCACGGGCGGTCTCGACGCCCCCTTTACTTCTGGCTCAGACGCTGAGCCGTCGCCACGGGGGGTCCACATACCTGCCTCCTCCCTCCTCGCTCCCCTCTCCGTCTGCCGGGACGCGCGGACCTGGTACCGGGAGCCTCCTTGCATCTCTCCATGCGGGGGACATGCATCTCCATGCATGATGGACGTAGCCCATCGATCCAAGGTTTGGGGATGTTGTGGGGAGGCTGCGGCTCCAGGGAAGGGGTGGCCTCGGGTCTGTCGCGAGCCCAGCAGCGCGGCTCCCCTGCTCTGTTTGGGAATGTGAGGCATTTCCTCCCCGTCACTACTGTATTTCGACGACGCGAGGCTTCGCGCCGTTGCAGCACTTTCCGAGAACTCTTGGCCGTGGCGTAGGCCCAGCGGAGCTGGACCCCTACCCGTGCAGCTTTCCGGCCCGATTCATCCTGCACGAAGGGAAGTACGATGACCTGAGCTGTGGGAGGCAACGCGAGCGGCGTGTGATTAGCACGCTGCAAGACGGCCGGCAGTGGCTTTGGATTTTTGAGTTTCCAGTGTGAAGATGAGCAGCGGCGCCTTACGCAAGGGGCCTGCGCCTCCCGGTGCTTCGGAAGCCTTCACGCAATGGATTGTTCTGGAAGTGGCTTTGTGGCCGAGAGCCGGTGGGAGAGCACAGGGATGATGGGCTTTGGAAATGGGAATGTCTGGGACTTATTTTTTTCTGTTTAAAAGAGTAAGTTTGGATCTTGGCCTGGTCTGGGTCTCTGGCCGCCCATCGCCCGGTGGGCCGTAGTGGGATGGTCCACAGACACGTCGGACTTTGGGTGTCCTGCCTCTTCTGGCTCTGCCTGGCCTGTTCTCTCGGTCGCCCTTGGGCTCACCCCAACCCCCAACACTGAGGAGCTTGCAGCCTGGAGGGAAGGGAACTAAGTTGGCAGAGACGGGGTTGCGTGCGTTTGCGGAGGCCGTGGCGCCGGGCGGGGTGTCCGTGGTGAATTTTCCCCTTCCCCAAAGACATTTTCACTGTCTTCACGGAGTATTGCGAGGAGATGATCCAGTTTTCCTCGTGTTCACGTGTGGGGGGTGTTTCGTGTCTGAAAAACAGTCGATAACACAGGATGAGGCTCGTAACGAGTGCGCTGGCCTCAACGGTGTACTTTTTGTTCCTTAACAAAATGTGACTTAAGAAAATATTGACAGTAAAATCCTAAGTTGGGTGCATGCTGGAATCACCCCCGAGTTTCCGTTTCTCCCCTCTAGGCCCCAATGTGTGTGTTGCTTTTTTTTTTTTTTAAGATTTTATTCATTAATCATGAGAGACACAGAGAGAGAGGCAGAGACCCAGGCAGAGGGAGAAGCAGGCTCCATGCAGGGAGCCCGAGCCGGGACTCGATCCCGGGACCGCGGGGTCACGCCCTGAGCCCAAGGCAGATGCTCAACCGCGGAGCCCCCCCCCCCCCGCCAGGGTCCCGTGTGTGTTTCTAGACACGTCCCATCCGCGGTGTTATCACCGTCCCGTAACGAGATGGCGAGCGGCAGAAGTCTTCATGAGCGGCAGCCCCCTGGGAGTCTGCAAAATGCCCGGGGGAGGCGGTGCCACCGCAGACCCCACTGAGCACCTGCCTCCTCCTATGGGGCAGCTTCCCTGCCCCCCGGACCCTCTCTGAGGCCTCAGACTGAAGGCTGGGAGAAGGTTCCAGGGGAAGGTTGGGGCAAGCGCACGTGGCTGGGGGCTGTGTGGGCCGAGGGAGGAGGGCCAGCCTGGGCGGGACGAGGCTCTTAGACCCCCCACCTGCTGCGGTCGCCAGGGTGGCCTGGGGAGTCCCGGGCCCCACCCAGCCTCAGGCTCCCCCCATCGGGGTGCGGTTGAAGAGTTTGGACCACACGGTGTCGGCGGTTCTTTGGAGATCTTGACAGAACCGCCTAGACCAGTAATACACACGGCGCGGGGGTGGCGGTTACATGCGGATTCTGACCTGGTGCGGGGGACAGAGGTCCGCACACCTGACGGGCTCCGGGCCGCGCGGCTGCTGCCCCTGGGACACGCCCCGGGCTGCCAGGGACCGGGGGGCGGTGCGCGGCCCACGCCGTCCGGACCCGCGCGGAGCCATCCGTCAGCCGTCCAGTCAGGTTGAGCCGTGGGGGGCTCGCGTTCACCTGGGGGGCGGGGGACGACAGGAGCCCACAGCTTCTGGGAGAAGGTCCGAGAACTTGGACCTCTCGCAAGCTCGAGGCGATGTCAATGCTGCTTCTCCGTGGATGGAACTTTGCAAACCGCCGGCCGGGTGTCATCCAGGAAGCCCACGGTCACTACGTGGGCCACGCGGGCGTGGGGGCCGGGGCTCTGGGATCCACTGGCCGCTCCGTCCGGGCCGCTCTGTGCCTCTGCCCCACGAGCTTCCTTGTCGAGGTTCCATGTGAGAAGGATTCCTGGACAGAAATCTCTGAAGTCGAGGCAGGACTTGTGATGGTGGGATGGTGACCCAGGCAGGCTGCTCGGCCTCCCTGCCCCGAGGCCCGCCCCATCCCGCAGCCAGGCCCTCCAGCGCGACTCCGGGCCTTGAGGGGCCTGCACCTGTAGGGGGGTCCGGCCGCAGCTATCCGAGGCCGAGGGCGGGCAGCCAGGGTGCCTGGGGACCGTCCCCCGAGCGCCAGCCGCCGTTCTCGTGTGCATGCGTGGGCTCAGTTAATTCTTGTAAGGATCCCGAGAAATAGGGACTGTCATTATCTCGTGTTGTGCGCGTCCCAAGTGCTTGATGCCGCCTCCCGGATGGAGGCTGAGCGGACCCCAGGGGCGGCCCTTTAGGCCGAAGGGGCGTGAGCTTCTCTGGGCCCAGGGGCGTTTGGGGAGGGGAGCAGAGCAGGGCCCCGTGTCCTGACGGCGCGGGGGACGGAGCCCGGGGCCCTGTCGCCCCTCAGAAGAAGTCCCCGGGGCTGTCCTTCTCGGTCATGTCCCAGGTGGCCAAGGGTCGCCGGCCAGTGAGTGGACTCCCTGTCGGCCAGTGTCGTGGGGAGAGTCTGCGAGCCAGCCAGGGGCAGGGGTGCGGGTGGAAGGCTCCGGGTCCAGATCCTGCCGCGTGGCCGCCGCCTGTCCCCACAGAGGGACCCGTGGGTCAGCCCCCCACTCGCTGTGCGCCCGGCACCCCAGAAGCCAGGCCAGTGTCCTGCACCCCAGCTCCTCACCCAGACGTCCCGACAGAGCTCGTTTTTGCTCCAGGGCAGGGCTGGGGTGGGGCCGGGGGCGGGGAGGCACCGGGTGTTCCCGCAGCTCGGCCCCTGGGGCTGCAGGACCCTTTAGTGCTCCCGTGGTCGCAGCCGCACTGGGCACCACCCCCCCACCCGGCGTGAACCTTGGTCTTGGGCCTTCACCGAGGGGCTTCCAGGGAAGGCGCGCACGGGAAGTTCACCTGCAGGGTAACGGGATTTCCGCAGAAGTCATTTTCTTAACAGAGCACGGTCGACCCCAAGCCACTTCCCTTCTGCACCTTGGAAGGTTTCATGCCTGAGCTTTAGAAGGTGGTCGAGTCGGGGTGGCTGAGGCGTCCTGGGCCGGGGCGCGCCCTGGGAGAGAGGAGGGAAGCCTTCCTGGCAGAGGCGCGGAGCAGGGGTCCCCGGGGCCACGGAGCCCCACAGGGGGCCACGGGGACGCAGCTCAGATGTCCCCGTGGGAGGGAGGCAGCTCGGGGAAGGAGCGGCCGCGTGCTGGGTGAGGCTCCCCAAGTGGCTCCTGGGGCTCCACGGACCCTCTGGTCTGTGCTTTTGTGAATATGGACACATGCGCGGGGAGCTCAGGGCGCCCTGAGAGAGCGGCCCCCACGGCTGAGCGTTTCACACCCACGTCCCGCTCATCAGCAGCCCCCCCTTTAGATTCTGGGGAGCGGAGCCGCGTGCCACGCTCTCTGAGTGAAGCCTGGCCCCTGCCTCCGGAGGGCGTCCCCAGGGGGTCCCACCCCATGCCACCCACTGTGCACAAGGATGGAGCTCGGGCTTTACCCTGCAGAGCACCAGGGGGCAGGTGCAGCGTGGGCCTGGGGCTTCGTGCGCCCTTCTTCGCGCCCCAGGGGAAGGTCTTACCCGTTTCCACCCCCCCACCCAGTCTCTCAAACACGGATTCTCCCGCCGGCCTCTTGGTTGAGGGCTCCCCAGGGCTGGTAGCTCCAGGGTGGGGACCTTGATGACCACGGAAGGGGAAAGGCCGGCTTGCGGACTCCTTGCTTCCTCCGGTCTCACCCCAGAGACGCTCTTCTGGAATCTAGGAGCCCCGGGGCCAGGGGACACGCAGTAGTGGTGGTTTAGGAATTACCGGGAGGACCTGCTCCACCTGCAGGTGCCCAGGCCCAGACCTGGAGGTGCGCTGGTCTGGAAAGGGGCCTGGGGCGGGGGGGGGGATCTCTGTGTCTCACAAACCCCTTTGGCCGTGCAGCGCCTTGAGATTATAGTAATGTCGGACCTGAATTTTAGCAGGTGGGCATCGCCCCAGCCTGGACCTTGGACGACTAGATGCCCCGGGAGCTTCTTTCTCTGGGTCAAACCTCTGGAGTTCCCGGATCTCAATTTTCTTACCAATAAAAAGAGAAACGAGGTCTATGTGTTTCCTCAGAGTCCTTCCAATTCAGAAGTTCTAGCACATTAAAAACAATCTGCATTTTCGGCCTGGCAAGTTACAGTTTCCCCTGGAAGGAGGCCCACGAAAGGGAGAGAGAGTGGGCGCTGCGGTGTGAGGCCGAGGTTACGAGGGCGGCCCCCGTGAGAGCGTCGTTCCTATTTATTGAAATTGCTGATTCTAATCGCCCCGGATGCTCCCTTGCTAAAAAAAAAAAAAAAAAAAAAAAGATTATAATCCTCTGTAAATTATGAATACCTTGAAACTCACAAATTCTATCACTTTTGTGATTGGCAACATTAAACGACAACAGCTCATTTAAATAAGCAACATCTGGACATTATTATTTTTAGGGATCTTGTTTTTTTTTTATTTTTCATCTGTTGACTTAGAAATCTGGGGCCTTTATGAATCTTGCATGAATATTCTTTTATATTCACATCTACCACCGAGACACAAAGAAATAGCCCAAAAAATATCGTCCAGTGATTCTTTGATGCAGCGCATGTGTTTTTTAAACAACAAATCCATTGTGAACGAGAGAAGATATGGAAGAGCCTGCCTGGGAGTGTAGGTGGAAGGAGCGGCTTGATCTCCTAAGAGCCAGAAAAGCCCGACGATTCAAAGCCACACGAGGAGGAAGGTTTTGGTTTTATATGTGGTAATAAAACATTTTAGAATAACAATATAATTTTGGACCGATGATATCAGAATATGGTATTCACAATTTCTCAGAATAATCCAATTTAGAACAATGTATTCTGAGCAGGTTTGGTAAAAATAGGTCTATCATCCCATGGTATAAGATAATGCATTAATTTTTATGAGTGACTTATGGAGATGTACGCGTCGGTTAAGAGTTAGGATAAACATAATATTCCTTAATTAATCCATTATGCCATGGTACACATGTGCCGTTTTTATTACCTCAAAAATGAAAAATGTCAAAAAAGGAAATTGCTGCCTTTTTTTTTATAACAAAAAAGCCTTTTTTGAAAAATCATAAAATGTCTAATCTGATTCACCATATAATACTAATGAGCTCAACAAGCCATCTCAATGCACAGTTTAGGATGAAAGGTCATCGGTTTCTGGCAGTCAAATTCCAGCACTTTTTCAGACGAGACAAAACCTTTCAGCACCAAATATCGGAAATGGCATTTGTGATGAGAAGCGTTATTAACGTCGTAGAGTTTTAGAAATTCGCATTACAAACCGCACCCCCCCCCCCGGCCCGCCGCCCCCGCACCCCGTGTTTGCTGAATCTCAAGGCGGCAGATGCCAGGAGCATCCACGCAGCTCAGGCCCGTCCGCCCGGCCCCCCAGGATGTGTGAACACGTCGCCCACCCCGGATCTGAGTGGCGTCGAGTCGGGATCACACGTGCACACGCGCGCACACACGCACACGCACGGAGGAGCTCGCCGGCCCCTCCTGCCCTGCGGTCCCTCCACTTGCTTCCTGGGCTCCGTGCCCTCCAGGCTGTGTCCGCGTCCTCTGGATGTGTCCCCGTCTCGGGCCTGCTGGGTCTTGCGTGTCCTCGCAGCCGGGGCCGCCAGGAGACCCGTCCCGCGCCCCCCGCAGTGGCACTTGGTGGCGGCGATCAGCCTTGTTATGGAAAAGAATTGCCGGGCGGGTTGGGGGAATGGCCAACAGCGGACCGGAATCATGAAGCTGAAAGTAATATTACCGACTGGAGGTCATTTTTCCCAACTGAGGGGCAATAGTTTGCCACTATAAACTGCACATTGCAGTCAGTATATGTTTTATTAAACCATTTAAGGAACTTGGGAGCCATTTCATTTAAACTTGCTGCTTGATGGAGCTCGGGGCCGGGCCGGAGCAGCTCGGGAAGGCGGCCTGGAGGCCTCTGCAGGGGGGAGGCCCCGGCGCGGCGGGAAGCGGTGGTGGTGGGGGTGGGTGGGGGTGGGGGCCCGGCCGGCGGACCTTGAGCGTGTGCGTGTGTGTAGGTTCGGGTCCCAGCTCTGCACTAACCAGCTCGGTGACCTTGCTCGCATCGCCTGTCTCTGCGGCACACGCTCTGCTACTGCAGAACCAAGGCCTTGGTTCGACGCGAGGGGCAGGGTCCCCTTCAGCTCACGGATTCTCTGAGATGCGGGCCTGTCGGGGTCCCCCTTTACCCCCGCCACCCATCACATGGGTGCCCGCCGTCATCCCTGCCCGAGCAGGCCTCCAGCCGTGGTGTTCTGATGGGCTCTGGGGACTGGGGCTCTCCTGGCCCAGCAGCGCTGTGCGGGGGCCCAGCGGATGGTGCGTGGGGGGCACCAGCACCTGGTTCTCAGGTTGATCACCACCTTTCCAGACATCAGTGCCTGATCTCTGCAGATGCTCTTGTGTCTGGGGACGTAGGAGCTGTGGTGGGCACATGCCCGGGTCAGAGCACAGGGCTCCAGGCCCACTCTGACTGTGGCCCGGTGACCCACTCGGAGCCTCAGTTATCCGGCCTGTGCAATGGGACGACAGTGATGGTGCTGCTAACACTCACCCCCACCCCACCCCCAGCCTGAGGAGGCCCAGTGCTTGGGCCTCGTAAGCTGTAAAGTGTAATGGAAATGATGGCTTTTAGCACTGTTGATAACGTTCTGGTCATGATTTAGCTCTAAACGCCCCCCTGAATCGCACGCCCGCGGATTCCGTGTCCACAGCTTGTGCCCGGTGACTACAGGAGCCGAGGAGCTGGCCCTGCTTTATCTTTAAAAGTAATTAACAGGATGGAATCCGGCATTTTGGCTTTCTCAGCCAAAAGCCGGTGGTCTCTAGTAGGTGGCCTTAATTCTACAAAGTTATATAACCAAATCTTTTGTCTAATTGGTAACTATATTTAGGAGGTAGAGAAATATGTGAGCTATTCGTTTCGATTAAATTTTTTATTATGCACTCTGCATTTGGATTGACAACTATTAATATTAAAGAGCTTGGCCAAATTGAAATTTGTATTGCTGGAGAGACTTAAATATAATGTATGATGCTGGAAAAAAAAAAAAAAAGCCCGGGGAGTAAGGGAATTACCAGGCTGGGTGCAGACAGGTCCCTGCCAGGTGCCGCGTGCGCCCGGCGAAACCAGCCCCAGCTCTGCCGGCTGCAGGGGGAGGCGTGTGGAGGGGTCGGGGCCGGGGCCACTTTCAAGGAGGAGGCTCAGTAAAGATGGAGAGCCCCTGTGAGCACCGTGTACGGATCATTTTTTTTCTGATAACTGTTTGTATAGAGTAGTTTCCCCGTCACTAACGAGAGGGTCTGGGGGGAAGGGAGAAACGGTTCCACGTGTCACCCGTGTGACGAGGGGGCTCGGCTTCTTCAGAAGCCCGGACACAGGTGTGTCGAGGTTCTGAAAGCCTGTGGGGAGGTTGACGGCTCCGTCTGTCGGCAGGTGGGAGGACTCAGGGCCACGGCCACGGCCACGCGGGGAATGCTGGGGCCGGGGGGGGGGTCCGGTTCTTTTTTTTTTAATATTTTATTTATTTATTCATGAGAGACACAGAGAGAGAGAGAGAGGCAGAGACACAGGCAGAGGGAGAAGCAGGCTCCATGCGGGAAGCCCAAAGTGGGACTCCAGGATCGCGCCCTGGGCCAAAGGTGGCCCTAAACCGCTGAGCCACCTGGGCTGCCCAGGGGGTCCGGTTCTAACTCTGCTGCAGACACGCCCTGGGGCTCGACCCCGGGTCATTCTGTCTTTGGGGCTCTGTCCCCCGGGCAGGCCTGTGGGCTTCTGCAGCGCACATGGTGATCTCACGCAGGATTGTGGACGATTGGCACCAGGGCCTGAGAGGCCTGCAGCGATGGGGACTCGGGTGGGGGGACGTGGGGTGCGTCTGTGTCCACGCAGCCCCTGAGCAACAGACCCAGCTCTAGAACTCAGTTTGGGACAGACTCTCAAGTGAGAACATCCTCTTTCGGAGCCTCCAGCTCCAGAGGGCCGAGGACGAGGCCGCAGCCCATGGGCCACGGGCTTCTGTTAGCTGGGGCTCGCATACTCCGGGCAGCTCCGCCTTCTGCGGGGGTCCCCTTGCTGTGCCCTAGGTCTGGGAGGTCACCCTGTTCCATTCCCAATGTGCAGGCAAACACCCCGGTGGCCCGGGCTGAAGAGCGTCCCCGTGCAGGGTCCCCGCACTCCCCCGTGAGATGCTGTGCCCGAGGCCGGGCTTCGCTTTGCACACGCTGTGCCCCCGGGCCGTGGGGCTATGCCGCCCATGGCCGTCTCGCCCCGTGTCCCCCGCCGCTGTGCACAGAGGGCACTCGGTGTGTCCACATGCCCCGATACAGCTCAGCAGATCTGGCAAAGGAAGGACGGGTGATGACGTCACACTTGCTGCCGCGGTTAGGTTTATGCCATTCCCCCCGACCCCTCCCCGGGTTATGAAAGAGACTCCTTTTCACCTGTGATGTTTGCAAAACCTTTCCAGACGTCGGGGGCTGGAATATGTAGGCAAACCTCCGTTAACAAGGACGTGCAAAGGACCGGCGGTTCTGGCTCATTGGATGATACGGACACTTGAGGTTTTTACCTGCCAACGTCTCGGTTCCAGACGCTTCGGTTCTGTGTGATTTTTTTTTAACCTCCAGGAGGTCTAGGTGGAGAAATGCTTTCTGGAGCCTGACGGGTGTCCCACGCCTCTTGGAATGGGGGGAAGGGCCAGCCCCTTGTGTCCTCGCTGTCATCGCGCCCGCATCGTCTCCCACAGGTGACCCCAAGCTCCTGGCGGAGGTCGGCGGGGGGCCTGTTCCGCCCCCGCCCGTTACTCAGCGGCCGGTGCACGTGTGCTGCCCTGACAGGTCCCGTGTGGTGAAGACACGCGGCCGGGGCTGCAGGTGGGTTGGCTGGCCCCAGGCCTGCCCACGACAGCCCACCGGAGGCGTCTGTTTCTCACTAAATGTCCGCCATCAGCTGGGCTCACGGTGTCTCTGGAAAGCTGACAACCTCGGGGTTGTCCGTGAAAATAGAATCCGGTTCCTGTTTGTTTCTCGACAGCAGCGTGGCCGGGTCTAGTGGCCCGCACGTCCCCCGCGGCTTCCCAAGGCAGGCGTCTGCCTCTGCCCGGGGCCAGGGGTGCGGCCCCCAGTGTGGGGGGGTCATGCCTCTGGGGCACCCTCTGTCGGTGCTGGGTCCGGGCTGGTGCCGGGAGACCCCGGCCTCTGCCTGCCTGGGTGGGGACAACCTGGACTGGGTGGTGCCGGGGTCTCGGGGCCGCGCAGTGGGCCGGGGGCCGGGGGGGCCCTCTGCCCAGTGCCCTCCTTAGCCGCTTCCCATTGGCTTCCTTCCTTCGTTTCCCTCTTCCCCGCTGGCCCCGACCAGCACTTCCTGGGATCACCTCCCACACGGACGCTGCTCTTACAGCTGTATCTTAGGGCCTCTTCTTAGGAGACGCAGCCTGAGGCCCTGGGGTGGCCTGCACAACGGATGGACGCTCTCCAAGGCTGGGTGGCTGATGCCTTCTTCAGCTGGGCCTTCCAGAAAGCCCCGAAGGGAGGAAGTGGAGGTCATGAACCCATTCTCCGGGTGGGGAAGCATAAGCCCAGGGAATGGGTCTGAGCTGGGACCGGATGTCGCTGCTCGGTGGGCCCTCGAGGCCTCCTGCAGCCCGTGCCCAGCTAAGGGGGAGGAGGAGCGGCTTCCACGGGGCCGCTGGGGCTGACAGGTGAGCTGACCAGGTGAGGCCCCCGAGAGGTGCTTTGCTCCACTAGGTCTGGAGGGAAAGTGGCGGGTGACAGGGGGTGTGGCTGCCACTTAGAGCGGGTGACAGGCCTGCCCTTCTGTGGAGCAGCCAGCCTGGAGGTGGTTGGCCCAAGCCTCGGGTCTTCCTCCCTGGCAAGGGGAAGTGGTGGGCAGCAGACTGGCCCGGGTGCCCCTGGTGGGGCGGGACAGGGCAGGGAGGAGCCAGGCCCGGTTCTGACCCGCCTGCCAGCTGGCAGCGACGCCTCCCCGGGCGGAGGGCTCCGTGGCCCCCGGGGGCTCCCGGCTCTCCCTTACCTCTGGCCGGGGAGACTGCTCGAGGCTGACAGACATCGCTGTCCCCAGCACATTCGCTCATTTGAAGCCCGAGAAAGTACCCGGAGAAGAGCGGGGAGGCCCGAGGCCTAGGAGGCAGCAGACCGGGGAACGGGTTTCCCATTGGTTCCAGGGCCCAAGGCTGCACTCCCTTCTTTCTGGGTCTTGGTTTTTGCGAGATCGGGGTGGACGGTCCGAGCCCCCCGCTCCAGTCAGGGTGGCGGGGGAAACCCGAAAGGAGCCGGGCCGGCGGGGGGCACACAGAGACCGCGTGGAGGAGACTTGGTGCCCCTGCTGGACCCCTAGAGGGCCCGGTCGGACCGCCCCAGCTGCCAATTAGGTGGATTTAGGGCTCTGCCAGTGGAGCTGAGCATTGGCAGTGAGCATCTGGGCATCGGGGCTTGATGTGGGGGGAGCACCAGCCCCGGGTGCCCAGGGTCTGAGCTTCAAGCCCCTCAGATACGCCCTGTGCCTCAGCTCCCTCCACCACAGACACGTTGCTGGTGTTTTCTCGGCTCCTGCCAGTGCCCAGCTGGGGGCTGAGGGCTGCTCTGGAGCATCTGTGTTGGGTGAGGCCTGCCCCCCGGACTTCTGGCCATGTGGGGTCCATTGGGTGACCCCAGGCCTGGGCCGGAAGTCAGGGAGCCCACCTCCCGTCACTCGGAGGACCCTTCTGGCAGGGCTGGGTCCGTGGCCATGTGCCTTGGGCCCTCCTTGACGCTGGCTGGGCGGCAGGCCTCAGTGGCCCCAGTGCACGGGGAGGGGTCGATGCCCCTCGGTGCCCTCCCCTTGCTCGGTCTACCGCGGCGGGGGAGGCCAGACGCAGAGTAGGTCCTCGTAACGTATGTACCGATGTGATGTGGCCGCGGGTCACATCAGCTTCTTTCTTTCCCTCCAAATTTTAACGTCAGATGCCTGTATGGTGCCGACTCCCACTGCCAAGTGCCCGCATCATTCACCCATTTATTCATTTGCTCATGGAATCTGTGGGGTGCGTAATCGTTATGCCTCATTGGCAGTTTTAATTCTATATTCTTTTTTTTTAATTCCGCCCCCCCCCCCCCCCGAAAGGTCAGTCAGTAGCTCGCTAGCTGACCAGGCCAGCGTGTGCATTCCCCGGAGAGACATTTTGGTGCAGAAATGCTCGTTTGCATTGGTCAGACTTCAGCTTTGCCTTCCTGTCCTCTCCTGCCTTGAATCCGTGTCTTGGAACTCCTAGGACTCACTGGGGCGCCCTCCCTGTCTTTTGCCGTCCTGGCTTCACCCGTCTTTAAGATCGGAAGGCCCACGGGTATCAAATGGGGTGTGGATGTCTTGGGCTCGCAGGGCTCTTACCTGTGATGTTTCCATAGAACAGATGGACACCCCGCAGGGGCCCGGCGTAGGGCGTGCGGCGTCTGAAACCCCTCTAGGTTGGGTTTTGGCTTTTGCCTCGAGGGGCACGAGACCCGTAGTGCATTTTCAACCCGTGATTTTGATTCGCAAGTCGGGGAAGGCGGTTACGAGCTTGTGTCAGGAAGAAGCGTCTGGAAAGCCTAGTTTCAGTGAAGTTACTTCTGAGCTGAAAATGTTCAAAGTGCAGAGATCTATAGTCTCGTGGGTTATTTTATGGTAACTTTCTCTATGCAGCTGTGTTTGCTGCAAAAACTCACATTTCTGTGTGGAACACTGAATGAAATATGAATGTGCTTTTTACAATTTAGTACTTTTAATAAAGGATTTGTGAGCAAAGAGCTTAAGTACAAGAGCCACAAAACATATAGATAAAAATATAGCCATAATCACACATCAGCCCCCAGAAAATTCATTACGTAGAGAACATCAGTAATTGAGAGAAGTTGAGAGAACCGACAGGAAAATAATATATATGCCCGGAATTCTAAAGGCATGAATCCTTTTAGCTGGGATCAGGGCTTCTGAGTTCTCTGGGGTGGGTGTTTTATTACAGCGGATGCTTTACTTGGAAGGATGTAATTTATTATCATCGGATTCACATGGCAACATGAATTTGGATTTGGGTTTCTGGGAGAAGTTTACAATTAGTTCCCTCATATATATTTATGGCTTCGAAAAACACTTGATGTTAAAATAATTTAAATACTTTACCTTTTTTTTTTGATCGATCGGTGAAGTATCGCCATTCTATATTTTTGAGCCCCTCCCGCTTGCCCCCCAAACTAGCTGCTGCTGAGTGAGGTGTGGCTGTTGGGATTGGGTGGGCACTGTTCCCAAGGCCGGAGGACATGCAAAAAAAAAAAAAGAAAGAAAGAAAGAAAAAAAAGAAATAAAAGAAAAATCCAGCCCCCTCTGCTCGGATATCCAAAAAAAAAAAAAAAATAAATAAAAAATAAATAAATAAAAGAAAAATCCAGCCCCCTCTGCTCGGACATGCAAAAAAAAAATAAATAAAAATAAAAAATAAATAAATAAAAGAAAAATCCAGCTCCTCTGCTTGGACATGCAAAAAAAAAAAAAAAAAAAAAGAAAGAAAGAAAGAAAAGAAAAATCCAGCCCCCTCTGCTCGGACATGCAAAAAAAAAAAAAAAAAAAAAGAAAGAAAGAAAAAAAAGAAATAAAAGAAAAATCCAGCCCCCTCTGCTCGGACATCCAAAAAAAAAAATAAATAAAAAATAAAGAAATAAATAAATAAATAAAAGAAAAATCCAGCCCCTCTGCTCGGATATCCAAAAAAAAAAAAAAAAAAAAAAAAAAAAAAGAAAATAAAAGAAAAATCCATCCCCTCTGCTTGGACATGCAAAAAAAAAAAAAAAAAAAGAAAGAAAGAAAAGAAAAATCCAGCCCCTCTGCTTGGTCTGGTACATTGGTCTTCATTGAGGGATGCTTTTCCGTTTTTTTTTAGATTTCCGTTGTTTCCTCATTGGGAATATTGTTCGGGGTGCTCAGAGCAGACCCCCAGAGGGGACTTAACGGGTTAGCCGGGAAGGCGCATCCCCGCGACCTTACTCACCCACCCGGAGGCCCCGCTCCTCCCGCGCGTCTTTCCTTGGCTCCCTAACTTTTAGGACTTGTCAGCGGGCTCTTGATCCGTGTGGTTTTCGCTTTTCTTCTATTAAAACACAGTAAGAACTTGATTACGTGTTTCAGTGTTTCTCAGCCTGACCCACGAGTAGGACCGGCGACAACGATGTAGTTACTGGCTCGTGTTTATTGCCAATGCAGTGGGGTTGCGGCGTCTGACATTTTCTTCTCACTATGTTGAAGCTTTTAGCGAGCTGCTCTCCTTACCCAGAAAGCAGCACAACTTGGCCTCTCTTTGCAGATGGGTTACACATTCCTTTAACACTGGCATGCTCCCCTAACCTCCCTGGGTGGCTTTCGATGACTTAAACACAGTAATTGGCATGGAGGGCTGAAGCTTTATTTTATGATATTAAATCATTCTCTTCTGGAAACGGAAATCTGCAAAGCATACCGTTCATTATGTGAAGGCCTGTGCTCACTCGGGCCCCGGCTGACGGATGGCGGCGTCCCGGAGAACTTAACGAAACCCATCGCGAGGGGGGTGCCCTCTCTCACCTTGGAGGCGAGCGTCAGGACGGAGGGCCGGACCTGGGTTCCACCTGCTGCCTTCCAGGGACAGAGGTGCTCGGTGCACAAAGGGTGACATTACCCTAAAAGTACTCAGAACGTGGACTGAGATGAACTTGACCGCCACGGCATTATTTTGGGGGGACTTGGCGATCTCTCCACATAATCTTGTGAACGTTTTTTTTTTTTTCTCATATGAACCGTGCCTTTCTTGACACAAAGAGGATTATCAGTCATAAGTTCCAAAGACTGAAATAGGGTGGGAGAAAGGTTTACAAAGAGAAGTGTTTTTTTATTTTTTATTTTTTTTTATTTTATTTTTTTTATGGACTTACAAAGCTGGCACTCAACTCCAGCTGGGGGGCAGTTCTTGAGTTGGGTGCCATCTTGGTTTTCTTGCTCCATTGGTGGGGGGGGGGGAGGCTGGAACTTTCTAGGCCCCGAGTGCCCTCATCGGTTAAATGGGAACTGGTAACTGCAGCTGGTGGAGGGAATCGAGGCCTGCTGGAAAGGCTGCAGTATGGTCAGAGGCTGCTGGGTTCTCAGGGTCTCTCTTCTCCAGACAGCTGGGCAACTGGAAGTTTCTAGAAGTCTCTCTATGATCTCAGCTGAGCTCAGACCTGGCTGATGGCCGTCCCTTGACTCCTGGCCGCCGGTCCCTTGTGCAGCTTCACCCCTATGCCACTCTCCCCCGATCGCTGCGGAGGGGCTGGCGGGGGGGGGGGGGCAATGGGTGGGTCCTTGGCGGGGAGGCCACCTTACGGAGGGTGGCACCTGAGGAGCCTCCGGGGCACTTCAGCCGCCCGGCGATCCCAGGCTACCTGAGGGTCTTCCCCGCCCCACGTCTCCTGGCTGACCCGCCGCACCCAGCAACACCTCGCGGCAGCCCTGTCCCGAGACTCGCACGGACGAGGGCAGCAGTTCCCCACGCCGGCCTACGGGTAAAGCGTCGAACAAGACGGAGGGAGGGTCCACGGGGACACAGAGGGAGTCAAACCCATCACAGGTGCTCCACGGAAATGCAGGGACTCCGGAGGTGGCCCACGTCACCAAGCCGCTCGCTCGGGCGGTCCCCGATTGCTCTCTGGGCTGTGTCCGTGGCACGGTTCCGCGGGAGACGCGGGCGGAAGGGGGGACACCAGGCTTCCGGCGGGCGGAGAGCCGCCCCGGTCAGCGAAGCCGCGTCGGGCGGGCGGGTGCGGACTGGCTTCCGTGCCTCAAAATGATTTTGTTAGTATGTAGGTCACATTACTGTACTGTCTGGTTATTGGACGTCGCCTTAGATAACTGTTTGTGGCGTATTAAATGGTTTTGCTGCCTCAGCACACTTTTTAACTGGTATTTTTCACACAGTTGTGCTGCTGAAAAGGCGCAGTGCTGCAGCAAAAATCAATTTATCTTTCCCTCTGCTACTTGTGTATTGTGAGTCCTCGTAGTGTTTTACCGTTTGATTAATTGATATTCTTTGTGTTGGGTATCATTTGTAACGCTGCCGTCCGACTCCGGGGCCTTAAAAACTTTCATAAGAACGCTACATTATTTATGGGAGACCTCCTCATGACAAAGTACAATGGCCAGATACAGAAAGAAAAATTAGATCCGAATGCTTTGGGCTTATAAGTTTATTAAGGGCGTTTTCCTTCACTTCTCTCCGCCCGCCTCAGCCTCCGCGCTGCAGAGCGGCCTCGACGGGCTTCGCCCCGGAGAGTCGGGCCTTGCAAACTTCTTCCCTTCCTTGACTGTTACGGGGCTGCGGGGAGGAGGCAAGGGGAGGCCGCGCCGTCCAGGCCCGGGAGGCCTCTCGGGGCCTCGCCTCGCCCGACGACGGCCGCGCCGCGATTGCAAACGGCGCGTTTGTATGCGCCTCACACGGCGCGGGCCCTTCCGGGGGTCACATTAATATCTATTTTTGGAGCGAAGGACGCGGCGGCCGAAGGTGCGCGGGCCCCGCGTTACTAAGCCAGAACAATACCGTCGCCTCCCCGCGTCATTATGAAGTTTCTTTGACCCTGTGGTTTATTTTCAAACATTCAAGTTATTTGTTCTGGTGTATTCTTAAACAGGGGTTGTTTTTCCTCCCTTTCAGAAAACGAGCACAGATGGTGATGGATTTTTCAAGTGCTGACATCCCTGCTTGAGAAAATGTTCCCACCTTCTTTGTGCCGAACAAGTCAGGCAAACTAACATGATGATACGATCATCGGTCTCATGCAGACATGCAGAATTGATTGACAGGGGAAAATTTAACAGAAACCACACATTCTTTCAGTGCCTTCAATTTCTTAATGATGTTTATTTGTTGGATATTAGCGGCGGCAGGAATTTCATTTAAGGCGGAAAAGGGTTTGTGGGGGGGGGGGGGCGGGGGGCGCCGGGGAGAGAAAGAAGTGGGAGCAAGGGGGGAAACTTGTTCCAGGCAAGCAGGCCGGAGAGGAAATTTACTGCTCTGGTTGAGTCTCCATCAAAACAATTTGTAGGCGCTCCTCGGAGCCGCGCGGAGCCGGGCTGTCAGCGCCTAACTAGCCATTCTCAGACCATTGCTCCTGTTTGCGTGACTAAATACAGACAATTAGAGCCGAGCACTCTCATTCTCGGCGAACTCATTGTTAGCCAGGGTTCAAGTACTCAGATAATGGGCCACGGGGAGCTGGGGTGGCGACGGGCAGTGGCAGAGGGCCGCTTGCAAGGCCCGCTCCTCGGCGTCGGGTCCAGGCCGCCGCAGGCCCCGCACCGCCTCCCTCCTGCGCGGGGGCTGCAGAGACAGGGCCCGGAGACCCCGACGTCGGGCGCCCCTGCCTGGTGATCAGACGGGGCCCGGGGAGAGGCCCCTCCGCTCTCGGGGCTCCCTGAGGCCATGGCCGTGGGTGCGGTGCCCCCGCAGGGGCGGCCCGAGTGGCTCCGTGGCCTGGACACGGGCTCCCGAGAGGTGAGGCCCCTTGCATGGGAGACAGCGCGGGACCCGAGCGTGAGGGCGGCGGAGTGGGAGCAGGTTCCGGTGTCGGCCCTGGGCGACGGTTTCCCCCTCACCCTTTGGGGTCCACGCACCCCGCGGGTGCTCCGCGTGCTCCGTGCACGGTCCTCCCTTAACTTACTCCCCTTCCCGTGTGTCAGCCCTGTCCACGCCCTCCCCAGGAGGCGTTGCCCTCAAGGCCGGTTTGCATCAGCCTCTCGCACCCGCCGCCCCAGCTCCCCCTGCCCGAGCCCCATCCCTCTCCACCTGGGACCCCGTGCCTTTGGGGGCCGCTAGTGCTTTCCCCGGGACACGAGAAGGCCGACGCATCACTGTCACACGGGCGTTTTAAAAAGCGCGTCTCACTTCTCACCACCCGCGGCCACCTGGCGCTCTGGACACCTGCGACACCTGCCACACCCGCATGCGCTCCGCTGTGGCCGTCGGGGGGCTGGACGGACAGGTGCCGGCCTGGGGCTGTGCTGGCCGTGGCAGGGGACGGACGGCTGTGCCCACAGCGCCGCCAAGGGCGCGGGGGTCAAGGGCTGGCTCCCGTCCATCTGTCCTCTTGCCCCCTCCCCTCCCTGCCCCCAAACACAGAACCGTCCGTGCCCCCAGTTACAGCCTCCGGAGCCCCCAGAGAACCAGAGAAACAAGCTCCCCGGGCTTCTTGGGATCTTCTTCTTCTTCTTTTTTCTTTCTTAGACCTGTAGAGTTTCTATAAGAATGCAGATTTTTTTTTGTATGAAGCCAGTTTAAAATAATAATAATAAATATAAAATACTAACAGCAAATAATAAAATGCAAAAAAAATTCTGTCTTTGAATGTCTCTCTCTTTTCCACCTGAGCGCAGCACCCAGCCCAGAGACCCTGCGTGGAGGGGCGCGCGGAGTGTCCCCGGTGCACCCCTGCGACGCCGTGTGGGGCCTGGACCCGTGGGCTGGGGTGCACGGGCCCGAGAGCCAGGAGCCTGGGACCTACCAGTGATGCCTGTTGCCTCAGGGAGTCACCCTCCCTCCTGTCTCTGTGACGTGGGTGGGGACGTGGCGCCTGCCCTGACCCTTTGCAGGGCTGGGGCTTCTGTAGGTCCCCAGGGATGATGACAGCCACACTTCCAAGGCCTTTCTCCTCCTTATCAGAGGAAGGCAGCAAGTAGGCCTGATAGCAGAGCGTGCCAGGTGTCATCTGTGGTTCTCAGATGTGGCTGAGTGAGGGGGACAGCGCCACGGCGGCACGGAGCCCTGGGTGCCCGTGGGGACCTCGTCCTGGAGGGGTGACCGTCTTTGCACCCCGTGGAGCTTGAGTGCAGGCCGAGCTAGCCCAGATAGCGGGGTGGGCTGCTTCCGGTGCCTTCTGCGTATTGAGCTTTCTGGTCCACTCTCCCCCGGGGCCCCTTTGGAACTCGGGATGGGGACTGGCCTGCCCCGCTCGGGGCTCCTGCCCTGTTCCCCCACCCCTGGTTTCTGTCTCAGCCAGGGCAGGTGGCAACCCCAGCGGGGCCGCACATAGCCGTGTTTCCAGGAGCCGGGGAGACGCCTGGCCCCTCCGCACCCTCTGTGGTGGCCCCGGGCTCCCCTCCCCAGGACCCTTCCCCGTCACCCAAGCCACAGCCTCCCTGAGTGACGGGAGTGAGGGCCTCCTGGCCTCAGCACCCAAGCAGCAGGTTCCAGCATCCCCGGGGGCCTCGGCCACAGATGGCTTCGTGGGGGTCCTTGGTTTGGCGGGACTGCTGGCCTTGGGTCCAGGTTTTTCACCGGCCTGAGTGCAGGTGGACCCCCTTCTTAGAAAAACCAGGAGGTAAAAATTTGAGTCTCCCAAGGAAAGGTCTTCTCATGGGGCCAAAGAAAATGCTGGAGGCCTGAGCCCTGAGAAGGGAGCGCCCTGTCCCTGGCTCCCAGCCGTGGGGGCCTGAGGTGTGGGAAGGCCAGCAAAGGGCTGGTGTTGCCACGGCAATGACCTTGATGCTCTTTTGGAAATAACAGCCCCTATTATTTGTTTTGAATGCTCTCGTTTTGGGGTGACTGCCTTGCTGGGGTCCTAGGCATATGTTTTCTTTGCCCTTGGGGTTCCCCACTGTTTTCTCAGGCCCTCCTGTTGCACGGACTTCAGAGTGCAGGGGTGGCGACCCTGGTCCCCCGTGGGAGGCCAGTCGACCGAGCTGAAGTGCACCGAGGGCTCCCGGCGGGTGGAGTCTGGGGCAGGCCTGGGCGGCTGCGGGCTGCATGGTGTGGGGGCCGGGGCATAGGTCCTGCTCTTCACAGGGCTCCCTGTTTCGGGGGCTCTCAGCCCCATTGGGTGGTTCTGTTGCAGGCCGGCCTGAGCTGTGCCCTCAGGTGCCTCCTGCTGGACGGCCCAGGCCTCAGGGGACCCGCTCCCCAGAAGGCCACCCACCCCGTAACCTTCCACCTTGTCTGCCTGCCCCCCGGGAAAGGGCCACACCATGTGCCCACAGAGGCCTGCGGGGTGCGGGCACTGCAGGTGGTGCAGGTGCAGGGCAGGGAGAGACCTGCGGGGGGGGTGGTACAGGAGGTGGGAGAGGCCTGTGGGTGTGGGGGGCACAGGGGGCGGGGAGAGGTCTGTGGGTGCAGGGGGCACAGGGGGTGGGGAGGGACCTGCGGGTGTGGGGGCCACAGGGGGCAGGGAGAGGCCTGTGGGTGCAGGGGCCACAGGGGGCGGGGAGAGGCCTGTGGGTGTGGGGGCCACAGGGGGCAGGGAGAGGCCTGTGGGTGCAGGGGCCACAGAAGGCAGGGAGAGGCCTGTGGGTGTGGGGGCCACAGGGGGCAGGGAGAGGCCTGTGGGTGCAGGGGGCACGGGGGGCAGGGAGGGACCTGCGGGTGTGTGGGCCACAGGGGGCGGGGAGAGGCCTGTGGGTGCAGGGGGCACAGGGGGCAGGGAGAGGCCTGTGGGTGCAGGGGCCACAGGGGGCGGGGAGAGGCCTGTGGGTGTGGGGGCCACAGGGGGCGGGGAGAGGCCTATGGGTGCAGGGGGCACAGGGGGTGGGGAGGGACCTGCGGGTATGGGGGCCACCAGGGGGCAGGGAGAGGCCTGTGGGTGCAGGGGGCACAGGGGGCGGGGAGAGGCCTGTGGGTGTGGGGGCCACAGGGGGCAGGGAGAGGCCTGTGGGTGCAGGGGCCACAGAAGGCAGGGAGAGGCCTGTGGGTGTGGGGGCCACAGGGGGCAGGGAGAGGCCTGTGGGTGCAGGGGGCACGGGGGGCAGGGAGGGACCTGCGGGTGTGTGGGCCACAGGGGGCGGGGAGAGGCCTGTGGGTGCGGGGGCCACAGGTGTGGGGAGAGGCCTGCAGGTGCGGGGGGCTGCAGGGAGAGAGCTGCTGGCTCCGATGTGCCGAGGAGGCCGCACCCCATGCTTCTCAAGCCTGGAGATGGGGGAGGTGTCACTTAGGTGACAGCGGGGCGCCCTGGGTGCTTCTGAGAGGGGCCTGTGCGGGGGCCTGCTGGCCGCGCCCCGCTCCTCCTTGCCCTGCGTGGGGCCGCCCCGGCCACCGGCTGCTGTGTTCGCCCACACACGGCTCCCCGGTGCCCGCTGTGCCTGGCGCTGGCCGTGTCCTCGCCACGGCGCCCCCAGGAGGCCTCTGCCCACCCAGTGCTCCCGGGGCCCTTCCCGTGTCCTCCGCGCCCTTCTGCTCCCTCGCCTATTTCTTCCTGTAATTCCCCCTCACGTGCTCTCGCCACGTTTCCGTGACCCCGCGTCCTTGTCGGGGGAGGCGAAGGCCGGCTCCGTTTTCCCTCCACGTCATGCTTGTGCCGCAGTGAACCAGGTCGAGTATTTCCGTAGGATGGGCTTCTAGAACTCCTCTTTCTGGGTCCCCCGATGTGTATGTTAACTTTTAGGTAGATATCACCAAACTGCCCTTCAGAGCGTTACCGTATGTTCGTTATTTCCGAGTCTACCCATATTACGTGCGTAGCACTCGTTTCCCAAAACCTCACCAATACTGAATATTACTGCACTCTTATTATTTTTTTATTTTTTTTTATTTTTAAAGATTTTATTTATTTATTCATGAGAGAGAGAGAGAGGCAGAGACACAGGCAGAGGGAGAAGCAGGCTCCGTGCAGGGAGCCCAGCCCGACGCGGGACTCGATCTCGGGTCTCCAGGATCACGCCCTGGGCTGAAGGCAGGCGCCAAACCGCCGAGCCCCCCGGGCTGCCCTATCCCTGCTCTTTTAAATGATTACCGATGCGAAGGATACAAACTGGTATTTTCGAGTTGGATTTCCCTCCTTAGAAGTGCCACTATCTTCTCATACGTGTAATGCCCGCTCCAGTGTTTTCTATAAATTACTTGTCAGTCGTTTTTCTCATTTTTCTTTTTTTTGTGTGTGTGTGTGTGTGTAACTGAATTTTAAGAGTTCTTTACATATGCTGGGCATATGTAACCCTTAGTTGCACATATTTTAAATATTTTCTTGCGATGCTTTAGAGCAAGGGGAGGGGTCACAGAGACCAGGGCCACAGAAACCGCTATCATGTAGCAGTCTGGGCGTGAGACAGTGGGCTGCGGTCACCGTCTCACCTTGTGGGGCCGTGTGTCTCATTCCGTGGAGGCATCCTGGGCATGTGTTGAGGTAGTTTGGAAGGTTACAGAGACTAAATTATTTGCCTTTTGGGGCCTGTGCAGGCCTGTGCATCCTGTGCTGACTCCAGCCGTGGCCGTTCTTGGTCCAAGCGGGATGATGCCACCATCCTCACCTGCTCCGGCATCTAGGAGGCTTGGGAGCCTGGCTGTGGACCCAGGGGAACCTGAGGACGTAAAGCCAGGGACGCAGCTCAGGGAAGCCAGAGCATGGCACCGAGCAGAGCCTGGGCCGGGCGTAGGTGGGGTAGGTGGCTCTGGGCAAGGCCTCACTTGGCCCCCTCCAATCTGAGGGTCAGCCCCTGTTGTCTTTGAGGCCTGCAAAGCTCTGATACAGAACTTAACTTGGAAAATATATATCAGAATACGATGGTTAAAAATGAGCCCCTTCCCCAAAAGGACCCCGGCCACTCCATAGCAAAGGCAACTCTAGCACAGTTAGAGTTCTGGTTCTAACTGGTTCACTCGGTCCTAACTCGGGGAGCCTAGCTCCCTCTTGTCCCACGGAGCAGGCGTCATTATTCTGGTTTCACACGCCGGGACACTGAGGAGTCCGGGCTTAGGGTCTTGCCTGAGATTTGCCAGCCAGCGCCTGTCCCAGCTGGGACTGGACCCCAGTCTCAAGGTCTCAGGCCACCCCCCACAGGTGTTCGGAGACCCTCTTGCAGGTGTCTCTGGGGTCACAGCAGACCTATGGCAGGTGATATTTCTCCTCGGGCCCAGGCCCCAGGGTCCTGCACCTGTGCCCACACGTCCGGGTGGGGAGACAGCCCTGCCAAAAGCCCAGCAGCCCAGGGAGTAGGTGCCTCTTCCTCCGCCCTCATCCCCACTGGGGGTCTGTGCTCTGGGGGCTCCGGGCAGGTGTGTTTGAACAGTCTTCTCGCAGGCGGCTGGGGTGGGCCTGGGCCGCCTGCCTCGGTGTCTTGCCTGCTAGTGGGGTGTTGGCGACCCCCCGGGAGGGTGGGGTGAGCTCCCGTGACCTCTGACCGTCGTCGTCTTTGGAGGATTTACCTTGTAACCGAGCGTTGAGTCCACATTCAGAATTAAGAGCGGGAAGGTAACGTTCTAAGGAGTTGCCTGAACTCCCAGACGCCCGCAACACCTTCAGCACTTAGGCAGCGATTTCTGTCCTTGCGGCTAAGGGCGGCCCATGGAAAACACTTGAGTGCAGATCGTCTCTTTTTTTTTTTTTTTCCAAATTTTTATTTATTTATGATAGTCACAGAGAGAGAGAGAGAGAGAGGCAGAGACACAGGCAGAGGGAGAAGCAGGCTCCATGCAGGGAGCCCGATGTGGGATTCGATCCCGGGTCTCCAGGATCGCGCCCTGGGCCAAAGGCAGGCGCTAAACCACTGCGCCACCCAGGGATCCCCCAGATCGTCTCTTGATGGCATTTACTGACATAAACATTTGCTTCCTAGAGGCCGTGTTGCACCAAACGCCCGCGCGGAGGGCCGGGCAGCTGGGTGCTAGAGGGACGCAGGGTCCCCCGGGCGCAGAGCTGGTGTCCCGCCCTCGCCACCGTGACGCGCAGGGGCCTGGCCGCGTGTTGGCGGGTCCGGCCTGCGTTTTCCGAGGACGTCGTGGTTATTTCTCAAATGAGAAGCAGCATCTTTGCCAGCCTCCCGCGGGCCCCCCCCCCCGAGCTTGCCGGGGGCCCGTCCCCGCAGCCTGTGCGGTCGCCCGCGGGCTCCCCGCGCGCCTGGAGCTGTGCTGCGACAGCCTGGGGGGGGGCTCCCGAGGCACGAGGACGGGGTAACCCGCAGCCAGACCTCAGTGGCGGCTCCTTGGCCTGGCGCGATGTCCGACGAGAAGGAAGGAAGTAGCAGACCGGACGTGGGCCTGACAAGAGCCAGCGAGACGAGCGCGCCGTGGCTGCGGCAGGCAGATGCTGCTGCAGGGGAATCGGAGTATTTTTAACCACGGGCTTATGTCAAGTAATTCTAAATATCGCAAAACTTCGCCAGAGCCAAGGGCTGTGGAGAGGTCCCGGAGTTTGAGAAAACAGGATTTGATGAGCTCGAGCCCTTGCGTTCACCTCTGTCTGTGTTTGTTGGCAGCAGCGTGGGGCCCTGGGGCTCACGGAGGTGGGGGGGGGGATACTGTGCGTGCACGCGTGTGCATACGGTGCACGCCGGCGTGTTTGCCCACGTGCGTGCGTGCACCCCCCGCCTCTTAGGGCGATGACCTGTAGCGCGTCCCCCGGGGAGGAATGGGCGGCCCGGGTCCCCTGTGCCCCGCTGTCCCGTTGTGGGCGAGCGGACTCCCCTTCTGAGGCCAGCTTCTGTCGCCCAGGGGGGGCCTCCGCTGTGGCTGGGTCATGCCGGGTCCCAGGCAGCAGGCCCTCTCCCCCGGCGTCGCGAACGATGATGGCAGCTTCTGCGACCCGAGTGGCGCTGGTTTTAACAAGGAAACTGATGCTAACTGCCAGCTCCTTCGGCTGGACGGACGCGAATCAGCTTGAGCGAGCGAGTGGATGACATATCAAAGACTGTGTTGAGTGATCCTTTCCCTGTCTGAGAGCGTTTTCCAGATCGTAGACAGATACACTGGAGGCGCTTAAAATAGAAGTCCCGGCGTGGCCACGAGTGTATTCTGGGGAGTTTCGGGATCTACGTGCTGCAGGCAGGTGAGTATTTATAGGAGGTGCCTTGAAGCGGGGGACGCCGGCGGGGAGCCCTCTCCATCGGAGGGGCTGATTGTGGCAGGAACACGCTGGCATGCTGTTCTGCCTTTATTTATTATTTGCCACCAATGTGACTATCTTTTAATTTTTTTTTAAACAAATAATTTAGTTGTAAAGCCTCAGACTGATTTTTTTTTTTTTTTGGCGAAATAGTTCTAGTGAGCTAATTTATTTTTCAACTTTAAAACATCAGCATTTTATAGATCTGAATTTCACAATGTGAGGATGATTGCTACGTACAATTTGCAAAATTGTGATTAGCCAGCCCTTGCTTTGAGTTAGTTCTCCCTAATTCACAAAGGCTTCCAAGAATAGTCTGCACAAAATTCAGTTTGCAAATTGCAGGGCAGATTTTTAGAGGGCAGTTTAAAGAATGAAGTCCTAAGGGTTTTATCTATATTTATATCTCTTGTTAAACCAAACTCTTATGTAAATGTTACAATCTGTAAATAACTAGCAGGGCTGCCTCCTTAAAGGCAAGATTGCATCTCCATTTTTGAGATTTAGCAAAATTATTAAATGGCAGAGTTGACTAAGATGCAAGTATATTTGGAACGCGCTAATAAACATTAATCAATATCGCCAGCTGTATTTGTGGGGCTGAACGTGTGGAGACCTCTCCGCTTGCGGGCGAAGGTCTCGCAGATTAAAATGACATAAGGCACTGCCCCGAGCGGTGTTTTGGGGGAGGAAAAAAAAAGTGGAGATGGCTTTGTGTGTTCGTCCTTTTTATAGCCACTAATGTTCCCGTAAACCCGCGCGACCGCGTGCGGCCCTCTTATTTTCCACCCTCCGCCGTGGGCCGGGGACGAGCTCGCGGGTCCCGTCCGCGTCACGGGCCCTCATCCGTCCCTTCCCAGACGTCCCACCGACCTCGGGCACGCGGAGATCGGCGGGAGAAGCTGCTCCGGGGGGACGTGGGGGGGAGGAGGCAGCGCGGCCATCGAGGCCCGAAGGAGCTTCCAGCGTCGTCTTGGCCTGCGCGGCTCGTTGTTCCGGATTCTAGAGAACTTCTAGAATTCTTTTTTTTTTTTTTTTTTCTATCGTGCCTAATCTCTGCTTTACACTGAACTAGCGGCTTCTCATGTTGAGATAGAAGTAGAGCGGACTCGTCCCAGGCCACCTTGATCGAAGCCTCTGGGCTCCCTTCCAGGGCAGCGCTCTTCTGGTCCTAGAGGAGTCATGTCCTGCCCTGCTCCTCAGTAGATCTTACTTTCTCAGGCCATTCCGGTCTTCTCCAGGCCCTGGGTCCCCAGCAAGAGCACCCAGCATCGGGGTGAGGGGAGGATCAGAGGCCAGAGCACCCAGCATCGGGGTGGGGGGAGGATCAGAGGGCAGAGCACCCAGCATCAGGGTGGGGGTGGGGGGATCAGAGGTCAGAGCACCCAGCATCCGGGTGGGGGGAGGATCAGAGAGCAGAGCACCCAGCATCAGGGTGGGGAGGATCAGAGGTCTGAGCACCCAGCATTAGGGTGAGGAGAGGATCAGAGGCCAGAGCACCCAGCATCGGGGTGAGGGGAGGATCAGAGGTCAGAGCACCCAGCATCGGGGTGGGGGGATCAGAGGCCAGAGCACCCAGCATCGGGGTGGGGGGGATCAGAGGCCAGAGCACCCAGCATTGGGGTGAGGGGAGGATCAGAGGCCAGAGTACCCAGCATCGGGGTGGGGGGAGGATCAGAGGTCAGAGCACCCAGCATCGGGGTGGGGGAGGATCAGAGGTCAGAGCACCCAGCATCGGGGTGGGGGAGGATCAGAGGTCAGAGCACCCAGCATCAGGGTGGGGGAGGATCAGAGGCAAGAGCACCCAGCATCAGGGTGGGGGGAGGATCAGAGGCCAGAGCACCCAGCATCCGGGTGGGGGAGGATCAGAGGGCAGAGCACCCAGCATCGGGGTGAGGGGAGGATCAGAGGCCAGAACACCCAGCATCGGGGTGGGGGGAGGATCAGAGGCCAGAGCACCCAGCATCAGGGTGGGGAGGATCAGAGGTCTGAGCACCCAGCATCAGGGTGAGGGGAGGATCAGAGGCCAGAGCACCCAGCATCAGGGTGGGGAGGATCAGAGGCCAGAGCACCCAGCATCGGGGTGGGGGGAGGATCAGAGGGCAGAGCACCCAGCATCGGGGTGGGGGGGATCAGAGGCCAGAGCACCCAGCATCGGGGTGGGGGGGGGGTCAGAGGCCAGAGCACCCAGCATCAGGGTGGGGAGGATCAGAGGTCAGAGCACCCAGCATCGGGGTGGGGGGGGATCAGAGGGCAGAGCACCCAGCATCGGGGTGGGGGGGATCAGAGGTCAGAGCACCCAGCATCAGGGTGGGGAGGATCAGAGGTCAGAGCACCCAGCTTCGGGGTGGGGGGAGGATCAGAGGGCAGAGCACCCAGCATCAGGGTGGGGGTGGGAGGATCAGAGGTCAGAGCACCCAGCATCCGGGTGGGGGGAGGATCAGAGGGCAGAGCACCCAGCATCAGGGTGGGGAGGATCAGAGGTCTGAGCACCCAGCATTACGGTGAGGGGAGGATCAGAGGCCAGAGCACCCAGCATCGGGGTGGGGGGGGATCAGAGGCCAGAGCACCCAGCATCGGGGTTAGGGGAGTATCAGAGGTCAGAGTACCCAGCATCGGGGTGGGGGGAGGATCAGAGGTCAGAGCACCCAGCATCGGGGTGGGGGGGATCAGAGGCCAGAGCACCCAGCATTGGGTGAGGGGAGGATCAGAGGCCAGAGTACCCAGCATCGGGGTGGGGGAGGATCAGAGGTCAGAGCACCCAGCATCGGGGTGGGGGAGGATCAGAGGTCAGAGCACCCAGCATCGGGGTGGGGGAGGATCAGAGGCAAGAGCACCCAGCATCCGGGTGGGGGGAGGATCAGAGGGCAGAGCACCCAGCATCCGGGTGGGGGAGGATCAGAGGCCAGAGCACCCAGCATCAGGGTGGGGAGGATCAGAGGTCTGAGCACCCAGCATCAGGGTGAGGGGAGGATCAGAGGCCAGAGCACCCAGCATTGGGGTGGGGGGGAGGATCAGAGTCCAGAGCACCCAGCATCGGGGTGAGGGGAGGATCAGAGGTCAGAGCACCCAGCATCGGGGTGGGGGGGATCAGAGGCCAGAGCACCCAGCATCGGGGTGGGGGGAGGATCAGAGGACAGAGCACCCAGCATCGGGGTGGGGGAGGATCAGAGGTCAGATACCCAGCATCGGGGTGGGGGGAGGATCAGAGGTCAGAGCACCCAGCATCCGGGTGGGGGGAGGATCAGAGGGCAGAGCACCCAGCATCCGGGTGGGGGGAGGATCAGAGGGCAGAGCACCCAGCATCGGGGTGGGGGGAGGATCAGAGGGCAGAGCACCCAGCATCAGGGTGGGGGTGGGGGGATCAGAGGTCAGAGCACCCAGCATCCGGGTGGGGGGAGGATCAGAGGGCAGAGCACCCAGCATCAGGGTGGGGAGGATCAGAGGTCTGAGCACCCAGCATTAGGGTGAGGGGAGGATCAGAGGCCAGAGCACCCAGCATCGGGGTGGGGGGGGGATCAGAGGCCAGAGCACCCAGCATCGGGGTGAGGGGAGTATCAGAGGTCAGAGCACCCAGCATCGGGGGGGGGATCAGAGGCCAGAGCACCCAGCATTGGGGTGAGGGGAGGATCAGAGGCCAGAGCACCCAGCATCGGGGTGGGGGGAGGATCAGAGGGCAGAGCACCCAGCATCAGGGTGGGGGTGGGGGGATCAGAGGTCAGAGCACCCAGCATCCGGGTGGGGGGAGGATCAGAGGGCAGAGCACCCAGCATCAGGGTGGGGAGGATCAGAGGTCTGAGCACCCAGCATTAGGGTGAGGGGAGGATCAGAGGCCAGAGCACCCAGCATCGGGGTGGGGAGGATCAGAGGTCTGAGCACCCAGCATCAGGGTGAGGGGAGGATCAGAGGCCAGAGCACCCAGCATTGGGGTGGGGGGGAGGATCAGAGTCCAGAGCACCCAGCATCGGGGTGAGGGGAGGATCAGAGGTCAGAGCACCCAGCATCGGGGTGGGGGGGATCAGAGGCCAGAGCACCCAGCATCAGGGTGAGGGGAGGATCAGAGGCCAGAGCACCCAGCATCAGGGTGAGGGGAGGATCAGAGGCCAGAGCACCCAGCATTGGGGTGGGGGGGAGGATCAGAGTCCAGAGCACCCAGCATCGGGGTGGGGGGGATCAGAGGCCAGAGCACCCAGCATCGGGGTGGGGGGAGGATCAGAGGACAGAGCACCCAGCATCGGGGTGGGGGAGGATCAGAGGTCAGATACCCAGCATCGGGGTGGGGGGAGGATCAGAGGTCAGAGCACCCAGCATCCGGGTGGGGGGAGGATCAGAGGGCAGAGCACCCAGCATCCGGGTGGGGGGAGGATCAGAGGGCAGAGCACCCAGCATCGGGGTGGGGGGAGGATCAGAGGGCAGAGCACCCAGCATCAGGGTGGGGGTGGGGGGATCAGAGGTCAGAGCACCCAGCATCCGGGTGGGGGGAGGATCAGAGGGCAGAGCACCCAGCATCAGGGTGGGGAGGATCAGAGGTCTGAGCACCCAGCATTAGGGTGAGGGGAGGATCAGAGGCCAGAGCACCCAGCATCGGGGTGGGGGGGGGGATCAGAGGCCAGAGCACCCAGCATCGGGGTGAGGGGAGTATCAGAGGGCAGAGCACCCAGCATCAGGGGGGGGGATCAGAGGCCAGAGCACCCAGCATTGGGGTGAGGGGAGGATCAGAGGCCAGAGCACCCAGCATCGGGGTGGGGGGAGGATCAGAGGGCAGAGCACCCAGCATCAGGGTGGGGAGGATCAGAGGTCTGAGCACCCAGCATTAGGGTGAGGGGAGGATCAGAGGCCAGAGCACCCAGCATCGGGGTGGGGGGGGGATCAGAGGCCAGAGCACCCAGCATCGGGGTGAGGGGAGTATCAGAGGTCAGAGCACCCAGCATCGGGGGGGGGGATCAGAGGCCAGAGCACCCAGCATTGGGGTGAGGGGAGGATCAGAGGCCAGAGCACCCAGCATCGGGGTGGGGGGGGGATCAGAGGCCAGAGCACCCAGCATCGTGGTGGGGGGGATCAGAGGCCAGAGCACCCAGCATTGGGGTGAGGGGAGGATCAGAGGCCAGAGTACCCAGCATCGGGGTGGGGGGAGGATCAGAGGTCAGAGCACCCAGCATCGGGGTGGGGGAGGATCAGAGGTCAGAGCACCCAGCATCGGGGTGGGGGAGGATCAGAGGTCAGAGCACCCAGCATCGGGGTGGGGGGGGGATCAGAGGTCAGAGCACCCAGCATCGGGGTGGGGGGGATCAGAGGCCAGAGCACCCAGCATCGGGGTGGGGGGATCAGAGGCCAGAGCACCCAGCATTGGGGTGGGGGAGGATCAGAGGTCAGAGCACCCAGCATCGGGGTGGGGGGGGGATCAGAGGTCAGATACCCAGCATCGGGGTGGGGGGATCAGAGGCAAGAGCACCCAGCATCGGGGTGGGGGGGATCAGAGGCCAGAGCACCCAGCATCGGGGTGGGGGGGATCAGAGGCCAGAGTACCCAGCATCGGGGTGGGGGGAGGATCAGAGGTCAGAGCACCCAGCATCCGGGTGGGGGGAGGATCAGAGGCCAGAGCACCCAGCATCGGGGTTAGGGGAGTATCAGAGGTCAGAGTACCCAGCATCGGGGTGGGGGGAGGATCAGAGGTCAGAGCACCCAGCATCGGGGTGGGGGGGATCAGAGGCCAGAGCACCCAGCATTGGGGTGAGGGGAGGATCAGAGGCCAGAGTACCCAGCATCGGGGTGGGGGGAGGATCAGAGGTCAGAGCACCCAGCATCGGGGTGGGGGAGGATCAGAGGTCAGAGCACCCAGCATCGGGGTGGGGGAGGATCAGAGGCAAGAGCACCCAGCATCCGGGTGGGGGGAGGATCAGAGGGCAGAGCACCCAGCATCCGGGTGGGGGGAGGATCAGAGGCCAGAGCACCCAGCATCAGGGTGGGGAGGATCAGAGGTCTGAGCACCCAGCATCAGGGTGAGGGGAGGATCAGAGGCCAGAGCACCCAGCATTGGGGTGGGGGGGAGGATCAGAGTCCAGAGCACCCAGCATCGGGGTGAGGGGAGGATCAGAGGTCAGAGCACCCAGCATCGGGGTGGGGGGGATCAGAGGCCAGAGCACCCAGCATCGGGGTGGGGGGAGGATCAGAGGACAGAGCACCCAGCATCGGGGTGGGGGAGGATCAGAGGTCAGATACCCAGCATCGGGGTGGGGGGAGGATCAGAGGTCAGAGCACCCAGCATCCGGGTGGGGGGAGGATCAGAGGGCAGAGCACCCAGCATCCGGGTGGGGGGAGGATCAGAGGGCAGAGCACCCAGCATCGGGGTGGGGGGAGGATCAGAGGGCAGAGCACCCAGCATCAGGGTGGGGGTGGGGGGATCAGAGGTCAGAGCACCCAGCATCCGGGTGGGGGGAGGATCAGAGGGCAGAGCACCCAGCATCAGGGTGGGGAGGATCAGAGGTCTGAGCACCCAGCATTAGGGTGAGGGGAGGATCAGAGGCCAGAGCACCCAGCATCGGGGTGGGGGGGGGATCAGAGGCCAGAGCACCCAGCATCGGGGTGAGGGGAGTATCAGAGGTCAGAGCACCCAGCATCGGGGGGGGATCAGAGGCCAGAGCACCCAGCATTGGGGTGAGGGGAGGATCAGAGGCCAGAGCACCCAGCATCGGGGTGGGGGGAGGATCAGAGGGCAGAGCACCCAGCATCAGGGTGGGGGTGGGGGGATCAGAGGTCAGAGCACCCAGCATCCGGGTGGGGGGAGGATCAGAGGGCAGAGCACCCAGCATCAGGGTGGGGAGGATCAGAGGTCTGAGCACCCAGCATTAGGGTGAGGGGAGGATCAGAGGCCAGAGCACCCAGCATCGGGGTGGGGGGAGGATCAGAGGGCAGAGCACCCAGCATCAGGGTGGGGGTGGGGGATCAGAGGTCAGAGCACCCAGCATCCGGGTGGGGGGAGGATCAGAGGGCAGAGCACCCAGCATCAGGGTGGGGAGGATCAGAGGTCTGAGCACCCAGCATCAGGGTGAGGGGAGGATCAGAGGCCAGAGCACCCAGCATTGGGGTGGGGGGAGGATCAGAGTCCAGAGCACCCAGCATCGGGGTGAGGGGAGGATCAGAGGTCAGAGCACCCAGCATCGGGGTGGGGGGGATCAGAGGCCAGAGCACCCAGCATCAGGGTGAGGGGAGGATCAGAGGCCAGAGCACCCAGCATCAGGGTGAGGGGAGGATCAGAGGCCAGAGCACCCAGCATTGGGGTGGGGGGAGGATCAGAGTCCAGAGCACCCAGCATCGGGGTGGGGGGGAATCAGAGGCCAGAGCACCCAGCATCGGGGTGGGGGGAGGATCAGAGGACAGAGCACCCAGCATCGGGGTGGGGGAGGATCAGAGGTCAGATACCCAGCATCGGGGTGGGGGAGGATCAGAGGTCAGAGCACCCAGCATCCGGGTGGGGGGAGGATCAGAGGGCAGAGCACCCAGCATCCGGGTGGGGGGAGGATCAGAGGGCAGAGCACCCAGCATCGGGGTGGGGGGAGGATCAGAGGGCAGAGCACCCAGCATCAGGGTGGGGGTGGGGGGATCAGAGGTCAGAGCACCCAGCATCCGGGTGGGGGGAGGATCAGAGGGCAGAGCACCCAGCATCAGGGTGGGGAGGATCAGAGGTCTGAGCACCCAGCATTAGGGTGAGGGGAGGATCAGAGGCCAGAGCACCCAGCATCGGGGTGGGGGGGGGATCAGAGGCCAGAGCACCCAGCATCGGGGTGAGGGGAGTATCAGAGGTCAGAGCACCCAGCATCGGGGGGGGGATCAGAGGCCAGAGCACCCAGCATTGGGGTGAGGGGAGGATCAGAGGCCAGAGCACCCAGCATCGGGGTGGGGGGGGGATCAGAGGCCAGAGCACCCAGCATCGTGGTGGGGGGGATCAGAGGCCAGAGCACCCAGCATTGGGGTGAGGGGAGGATCAGAGGCCAGAGTACCCAGCATCGGGGTGGGGGAGGATCAGAGGTCAGAGCACCCAGCATCGGGGTGGGGGAGGATCAGAGGTCAGAGCACCCAGCATCGGGGTGGGGGAGGATCAGAGGTCAGAGCACCCAGCATCGGGGTGGGGGGGGATCAGAGGTCAGAGCACCCAGCATCGGGGTGGGGGGGATCAGAGGCCAGAGCACCCAGCATCGGGGTGGGGGGGATCAGAGGCCAGAGCACCCAGCATTGGGGTGGGGGAGGATCAGAGGTCAGAGCACCCAGCATCCGGGTGGGGGGAGGATCAGAGGGCAGAGCACCCAGCATCCGGGTGGGGGGAGGATCAGAGGCCAGAGCACCCAGCATCAGGGTGGGGAGGATCAGAGGTCTGAGCACCCAGCATCAGGGTGAGGGGAGGATCAGAGGCCAGAGCACCCAGCATTGGGGTGGGGGGAGGATCAGAGTCCAGAGCACCCAGCATCGGGGTGAGGGGAGGATCAGAGGTCAGAGCACCCAGCATCGGGGTGGGGGGGATCAGAGGCCAGAGCACCCAGCATCGGGGTGGGGGGAGGATCAGAGGACAGAGCACCCAGCATCGGGGTGGGGGAGGATCAGAGGTCAGATACCCAGCATCGGGGTGGGGGGAGGATCAGAGGTCAGAGCACCCAGCATCCGGGTGGGGGGAGGATCAGAGGGCAGAGCACCCAGCATCCGGGTGGGGGGAGGATCAGAGGGCAGAGCACCCAGCATCGGGGTGGGGGGAGGATCAGAGGGCAGAGCACCCAGCATCAGGGTGGGGGTGGGGGGATCAGAGGTCAGAGCACCCAGCATCCGGGTGGGGGGAGGATCAGAGGGCAGAGCACCCAGCATCAGGGTGGGGAGGATCAGAGGTCTGAGCACCCAGCATTAGGGTGAGGGGAGGATCAGAGGCCAGAGCACCCAGCATCGGGGTGGGGGGGGGGATCAGAGGCCAGAGCACCCAGCATCGGGGTGAGGGGAGTATCAGAGGTCAGAGCACCCAGCATCGGGGGGGGGATCAGAGGCCAGAGCACCCAGCATTGGGGTGAGGGGAGGATCAGAGGCCAGAGCACCCAGCATCGGGGTGGGGGGAGGATCAGAGGGCAGAGCACCCAGCATCAGGGTGGGGGTGGGGGGATCAGAGGTCAGAGCACCCAGCATCCGGGTGGGGGGAGGATCAGAGGGCAGAGCACCCAGCATCAGGGTGGGGAGGATCAGAGGTCTGAGCACCCAGCATTAGGGTGAGGGGAGGATCAGAGGCCAGAGCACCCAGCATCGGGGTGGGGAGGATCAGAGGTCTGAGCACCCAGCATCAGGGTGAGGGGAGGATCAGAGGCCAGAGCACCCAGCATTGGGGTGGGGGGGAGGATCAGAGTCCAGAGCACCCAGCATCGGGGTGAGGGGAGGATCAGAGGTCAGAGCACCCAGCATCGGGGTGGGGGGGATCAGAGGCCAGAGCACCCAGCATCAGGGTGAGGGGAGGATCAGAGGCCAGAGCACCCAGCATCAGGGTGAGGGGAGGATCAGAGGCCAGAGCACCCAGCATTGGGGTGGGGGGGAGGATCAGAGTCCAGAGCACCCAGCATCGGGGTGGGGGGGATCAGAGGCCAGAGCACCCAGCATCGGGGTGGGGGGAGGATCAGAGGACAGAGCACCCAGCATCGGGGTGGGGGAGGATCAGAGGTCAGATACCCAGCATCGGGGTGGGGGGAGGATCAGAGGTCAGAGCACCCAGCATCCGGGTGGGGGGAGGATCAGAGGGCAGAGCACCCAGCATCCGGGTGGGGGGAGGATCAGAGGGCAGAGCACCCAGCATCGGGGTGGGGGGAGGATCAGAGGGCAGAGCACCCAGCATCAGGGTGGGGGTGGGGGGATCAGAGGTCAGAGCACCCAGCATCCGGGTGGGGGGAGGATCAGAGGGCAGAGCACCCAGCATCAGGGTGGGGAGGATCAGAGGTCTGAGCACCCAGCATTAGGGTGAGGGGAGGATCAGAGGCCAGAGCACCCAGCATCGGGGTGGGGGGGGGGATCAGAGGCCAGAGCACCCAGCATCGGGGTGAGGGGAGTATCAGAGGTCAGAGCACCCAGCATCAGGGGGGGGGATCAGAGGCCAGAGCACCCAGCATTGGGGTGAGGGGAGGATCAGAGGCCAGAGCACCCAGCATCGGGGTGGGGGGAGGATCAGAGGGCAGAGCACCCAGCATCAGGGTGGGGGTGGGGGGATCAGAGGTCAGAGCACCCAGCATCCGGGTGGGGGGAGGATCAGAGGGCAGAGCACCCAGCATCAGGGTGGGGAGGATCAGAGGTCTGAGCACCCAGCATTAGGGTGAGGGGAGGATCAGAGGCCAGAGCACCCAGCATCGGGGTGGGGGGGGGATCAGAGGCCAGAGCACCCAGCATCGGGGTGAGGGGAGTATCAGAGGTCAGAGCACCCAGCATCGGGGGGGGGGATCAGAGGCCAGAGCACCCAGCATTGGGGTGAGGGGAGGATCAGAGGCCAGAGCACCCAGCATCGGGGTGGGGGGGGGATCAGAGGCCAGAGCACCCAGCATCGTGGTGGGGGGGATCAGAGGCCAGAGCACCCAGCATTGGGGTGAGGGGAGGATCAGAGGCCAGAGTACCCAGCATCGGGGTGGGGGGAGGATCAGAGGTCAGAGCACCCAGCATCGGGGTGGGGGAGGATCAGAGGTCAGAGCACCCAGCATCGGGGTGGGGGAGGATCAGAGGTCAGAGCACCCAGCATCGGGGTGGGGGGGGGATCAGAGGTCAGAGCACCCAGCATCGGGGTGGGGGGGATCAGAGGCCAGAGCACCCAGCATCGGGGTGGGGGGGATCAGAGGCCAGAGCACCCAGCATTGGGGTGGGGGAGGATCAGAGGTCAGAGCACCCAGCATCGGGGTGGGGGGGGGATCAGAGGTCAGATACCCAGCATCGGGGTGGGGGGGATCAGAGGCAAGAGCACCCAGCATCGGGGTGGGGGGGATCAGAGGCCAGAGCACCCAGCATCGGGGTGGGGGGGATCAGAGGCCAGAGCACCCAGCATTGGGGTGAGGGGAGGATCAGAGGCCAGAGTACCCAGCATCGGGGTGGGGGGAGGATCAGAGGTCAGAGCACCCAGCATCGGGGTGGGGGAGGATCAGAGGCCAGAGCACCCAGCATCGGGGTGGGGGAGGATCAGAGGTCAGAGCACCCAGCATCGGGGTGGGGGAGGATCAGAGGCAAGAGCACCCAGCATCGGGGTGGGGGGGAGGATCAGAGGTCAGAGCACCCAGCATCGGGGTGGGGGGAGGATCAGAGGGCAGAGCACCCAGCATCGGGGTGGGGGAGGATCAGAGGTCAGAGCACCCAGCATCGCGGTGGGGGAGGATCAGAGGCAAGAGCACCCAGCATCGGGGTGGGGGGAGGATCAGAGGTCAGAGCACCCAGCATCCGGGTGGGGGGAGGATCAGAGGTCAGAGCACCCAGCATCAGGGTTCGGGGAGGATCAGAGGCAGCGCCCTGCCTGCAGAGCGGAGCCCCCTGGGGTGGCCTTGGGGACAGAATGGCCTGAGCGCCCACGGCACTGGGGAGATTTGGCCCAGGGAGGAGCGACGGCTGCCCCGGGCGGCCCGGTTACCCCAACGAGCTCCGGATCGCGTGGCCCGCGAGGCGGCGTCAGACCACCCGGTGCCGGGCTCCCCGCGCTGTCGGGGCCTCGGGCCTGGCCTGGGAGTTGCGGGGCGAGCGAGGCCCGTCGTGGTCCGTATCCTCGACACGCAGCTGTAGTTCAGCCACTGATCCACGTCGTGGGTACAGGGACCGTGTGCTAATTGCCGGTGTGTCGTCAGGCCGTGGCGCCCTCCCGGGGTGCAGCAGCGCGCCCCGGCCCCGACGTGCCTTCCTCCTCTGCTGCCCACCTCGTGTCTGCAAATCGCCCCTCCTCCAGGCCGGCCCCACCTATTCCCGGGCTTTCCGCCCCTGAACCCCCCGAGGACCCGCTCCCCACGTTTGAGGTCCCGAATCCCACAGGAACTGTCCGTGCGGTGCCCCAGGTTGGGCGCTGGAGGGAGCGGCCCCGGAGCCGCCGAGCACCCCTCGCTGCCCCACCCCCACCCCACCCCGATCCGTGGGCTCACCTGTGGGTGACCTTGCTTTTTGCTCCTCCCGCCTCACGTACATTTTCTCACTGTACGGTCATCTCGTAACGGTAATAACCGGCCCCGTAGTTTTGGATTCTTCTCGTGCTAAATGCCCGCGTGCTTTATGGCCACGCTGCTTCATCGCCACGGCTCGCCCTGCGACGGACGGGCCGTAATTTACTTCACAATCCCCTTTTTTATTGACATTCGAGTTATTTCCAATGGTTTCTGGTATAAAAAATACCGCGACGAGCATCCCTCGTACGGAGAGATCCGTTTTCCTTCCTTCGGGCTATTTCCTTAGGCCCGAGTCCCGGGGGGGCAGTCCGAAGGCTCCGCGCGGTTGGGGCCCATCTCACAGGTCCCTGCGTTCGTGGGCCGGACGCCGCCCTCCCGCCCCGGTGGCTCTGCAGCCCCTCCGGGAGCTGACTCCCACGCTCGCGGCCAGGGCCCCCCTTACACCTCGGCCGAGCCCCCCGGAGTGACCCCAGGCCTCCCGAGGAGCTGCCTCCCCCGAAACCCCCACTTGGACCCTCTCACCAATGCTCTGTGGGTGAAATAATTGACGTTTTGGGGGCTCACACTGAGTTTCCGGAACTTTCTGTTGCCTGCTGCCCGAGACAGCCCTGAACCTCCTGCTGTCCCGCCACACGCAGCCTCCCCGACCCCAAGCCCCATCCCTCGTTCCCAGACGCCTGCAGGTCGGGGTTGGGGGGGCGCCGGGCGGCGGGCTGCAGCCTGCCCGGTGGTTGAGGCCACTGTGCTTTGGCTCTTGGCACCTCCAGGGCTTCACAGGGTCCCGCCGGGCCTATGGGGTCAGGTCTGGTGAGGTTCGGGCAGTGGGACCGTCCTGGTTCCTCGGGGCAGCACACGTCGGGGACCAGTGCCGCAGCCGGGGAACAGGCGAGAGCAGCAGCCCCGGGCCCTCGAGGCCCCTCCCGTCTAGGGGACCCGGAGCCCCCACTCACCCCGCCAGAGCTCGCAATGTTCTTTGGGGTCTCCGGGCCGGATCTGCTGGCCGGGCCCCCCCCCCCCCCCGGGATGCAGCTGGAGGCGGGCACAGGACGGGCCGGGAGGGCCCCCCACGCAGCCCCGCGCCGCCCGTCCCGCCCTGGCCCATCCCCTGTGCCTTTCGGCCCGTGCCCGCCTGCACCCCCGCCCCTGCTCGGGCGCTCCGCTCCGGCCCAGCAACACCTCCCACCGCCTGCTGGCATCTGGACCTTTCTTGAGCTGCTAATTCACCCACAATCAATAATTTTATTCTTTTAAAGAAATTAGAGAATATTTCTAAGTGTATGCGGGGAGAGGGGAAAAGCACAGTGTGTGTCGTTCTGGATTTGATGTGTTCTGGATTTAGAAGTGCTGAATAATTCATTCCTGTTTAAAAAATAAACATACTATCTCCATCAGGACTTGCCTGGGGACTTCATAAGGAATCGGTTCCAGGGGGGCCGGGCCCGGGTCGGCGGCGTGAGCAGGGAGGCAGGCTCCCTGGGGAGAGGCTGTTCTCCTGCCCGGGCGGGGTGCGCGGGGTCGGGGCGGGGGCCGTGCTGCCTCTCAGGGCTCGCACCTGCCCTTTGAGCCTTTCTCTGCCCCCGACAGCGTTCGGTCCTCAGGCCCTTCCGTCCCCACTCTCCTACCCGCTGCCTTCCACGTTTCCTTCCCGCCCTCCTGCTCCCGGTCCGCCCACTTCCGTCGTCCCTCTGTCGACCTAACATCTCCCCTGCCCTTGTCCCCCTCTCCGTCCGTCTGCCCGGCCTCTCCCTTTGTTTACTCACCCACCCCTGGCCCACCTACCCTCAGCCATCTTTCCCTTTCCATCCCTCCCTCCATCCCTCCATCTGTCCATCACTCCCTCCACCTCCATGCATCCCTCTCTCCATCCATCCATCCCTTCATCCATCCATCCGTCCACCCCTCCATCCTTCCATCCCTCCCTCATCCCTTTATCAATCCCTCCATCCACCCATCCCTCCCTCCATCCTTCCATCACTCCCTCCCTCCCTCCCTCCCTCCCTCAATCCATCCACCCATCCCTCCCTCCATCCTTCCATCACTCCCTTCCTCCCTCAATCCATCCACCCATCCATCCCTCCATCCTTCCATCACTCCCTCCCTCCCTCCCTCCCTCCCTCAATCCATCCACCCATCCATCCCTCCATCCTTCCATCACTCCCTCCCTCCATCCCTCCCTCTATCCATCCATCCCTCCCTTCCTCCATATCTCCCTCATCCCTTCATCAATCCCTCCATCCACCCATCCTTCCCTCCATCCTTCCATCCCCTCACCCCTCCTTCATCCCTCACTCCTCTCCATCCCTCCCCATCCCTCCCTCCATCCCTCCCCATCCCTCCCTCCATCCCTCTCTCCTCTCCATCCCTCTCCTCCATCCCTCCCTCATCCCTCCATCCATCCCTCCATCCACCCACCCCTCCCTCCCTCCATCCCTCCCCTCCATCCCTCCCCCATCCCTCCCTCCATCCCTCTGTCATCCTTCCATCAACCCCTTCCATCAACCCCTCCCTCCATCCCTCCCCTCCATCCCTCCCCATCCCTCCCTCATCCCTCCATCCATCCCCTCATCCACCCAACCCTGCATCCCTCCCTCATCCCTCCACCGTCCATCATGTCAGGGGCATCTCCACAGTGCAGCCCATGCCTGCCCTCATAGTCCAGGGAGAGATTCAGGTGGGGGGCTCCCGGACAATAACGTCGGTGGCCACTTCCTGTTGGCCGCACCCCCCACCCGGTCAGAGCTCCTTCCCCCTGACACATTTACATCTACCACGACTTCTTCCAGAAAATCCCTTCTCTCCTTCTAGTGCTTCCCAACGTGCTGGTTCACCCCAAGGGTTCGTGGTGGACAGCAGTCCGGGTGACACCTTCTGGTCTGCTGTGCACGCAGGAAAGGAGGCCCGGGGGGCGGGGGGGGGGGACACGTCTGCCCCGAGTCCTGCAGGGAGCAGTGCTCTCGTCCTCGACTCACACGCATCAGCTCCTCGGACTTGGAAAAACTTTCTGGTGTCGGGGTTCGTGCCTTCCTAACCCACAGAGGGTAGCAGTTGGCTTGGCAGTGACGGGTTTTTTTTGGGGGGGGGGCTGGTGTGAACTCGCACATATGTCCCCCCTCCTCGCTCCCTCGCCCTCCGCCGTCCCCGGAGGACAGAAGACGGCTCTGGTTGGAGGTGATTTGTGCGCGGCTCTCACCCCCACCCCTGGGGCCAGTGGGCGCCCTCGGCCTGGACGCTGGGCCTGGGACCTGGGCGGAGGGGAGCTGGCACGTGGCCACAAGGTGAGCGGCTGGTAACCGGCTGCGGGGCTTCCTTGCGCGGTGTCTTCATCTGTAAAACGGGAAACAGGCGCTCGCCTCCGCTTTGTCCTGCCGGGTGGCTACGGCGGGGCCTGGGAAGGCCGAGCGGCGAGCGCTGCGGGGCGGTAAGGGCGGCCGTAGGCGTGGGCGCCCGCGGACTGTGGCCGGCGAGGGGGTCAGGGGCGCGGAGTCTTGCGCGCCGGCCCCGGAGGCTCCGCTTCTGCGGACGTGGCCTGGGTGGAAGCGAGTCCCGGAAAGGCCCGGCCCGGTTGTCCTCAGTGAACACGGCGTCCAGCTGTGCCCGGAGGGGGGCGGGGGGCGAGCCAAGCCTCGGTCCCAGGTGCCCGGCTGCCCCGCGTGCCACCTGCTGGCCCCGTGGCCGTCGGGCTCACGCCCCCGGGGCGGCCGCTCCCGCCGTGGAGTGGGCTGGCGTCCCCGCTGCGGACTGAGCGGCGTGCCTCGTCTCCCCTGGGCTAAATCACAAACAGAAATTGAACCCGGGGTCACGCATGAAGTCATGAGTGTAAGTTTATTTTTTACATGTGGCGTGTTCTTTATTTACGGCTGAAATCCCCTGAAGATTACACTTTAAAAAGATTTAATAGTGCGGGGGTCGGCGGGGCCCTCCGGCTTCTCCTCGGGATCCTCTTAAAGGTGCTCGCTGCCGGCCTCTGAGCAGAGGGGCCAGGGCTGCTGTGCGTGAGCTGGTGGCCCGGTGACCCGGTGGCCGCTGCCGTCTCGGGCGCACCTGCGACGACCCTGTACACGTGGCCCTTGGAAGACGCGCGACTCTTTTTTTTTTTTTTCTCAGCTCAGCTATTTGGAAAAACAAAACAGCACTTTCCCCCCTTACGCAATCTTAATCTCCTGTTCCCCGACAGCTTTTAGTTAAAAGATGCGTTATTGCCGCAGCGAGTGCGGGAGGAGCGTTGTCCCCTCCGGCCCCCCGGGGGACCCGGGGGGTCCTGGGGTGCAGGCGAGATGGGGGAGGCCGAGCCCGCTCGAGGGCCGGCCCTGCCCCGGCCGGTGTGGTCCAGCCCGGGCCGGTGCCTCCGGGAATCCAGGCTCTCCTCGGCGTGCAGTTACTTTATGAGGAAAGTGGGGTGTTTTCCAGGCCTGCGTTCGATTTTCGCTTATAATTATCTCCACATAAGTCTTCAATTTGGGATTTTGAATTGGAGACACATGAACCCGGCTATGCATGTTAAAAGATCAGTGACAAAAATCACATGATATTTGCATGCTCTAATTACTCCCCCAGCCTCCTCGGCGGGCTTTGTTCGGGAGTCAGACCTGCACGCGCTGCGCGCCCCCTTCCTTGGGGGGCAGCTTTGGTGAACTGGGTGCGCGTTCGCGTCTCGAGCCCCCCGAGGCGGAGCGAGCCCGTGTTCGGTTGTCCTCAGATCACCGTCTCCCGCCTCCCAGACGCTGGCCCCCGTCCTCCCGCCTGTGGCAGGGGTTGTCCTCCGCCGGGTGGCATCGGGGATCGCGGTGACCCTGAGGTTTGTATCAGCCGGCGAACTCCTCGTAGCGCGGAGGGTACGGCTCGGACGACCCGCGCGATGTCCCAGGGTCAGGGTGCCGGTGGGCAGCGTGGACCCCGGCTCCTCGGGCCTCCGTGACTCATGGGGATGGGCAGGCCCCTCCGCCTCTCAGGTGAGGGTGGCAGTAGGACCCCCGTGTGGGGCTGGTGTGGAGGAAATGACGTGATGCAGGTGGAGGACCCGGCCAAGCACCTGGCACATGGTGGGGGCTGCCTTCGTAGAATTAGGGCGATGACCGTCCGTCAGACACTGACCTAGGGGAGGGCTTCCGGGAGCCCCCCCTGGGGATGCGGGAGGCACCTGCTGGTGCCCGGAGGGTTGGACAAAGGAGGCGAGACCCGTAGAGCCTGCCCTCAGGCTGCGGCTGCGGGGGGCAATTTCACCTCCTCCGTGGGGCTGTGTCCCTGTGGCTGCAAACCCTCCAGGACCCCGAAGAGGCACCAGTGATGAGCTCATGTGCTCTGAGGAGGGGGCTCCCCGGGTCCGGCCGCTCCGCACCTGCCCCGGGGCCCAGCGGGGGTTCTGCTCTCTGGCTCGCCGGGCTCTCCGCCGTCGCGCACTCAACAAACGGTGATGCATCCTCGGGCCGTCCACGCGGCCTCGGCTAGTCGCTCACGTACCCCCAGAGCCGTTTTGTCGTGCAAATAGTTACTTGTACACGTGTGCTTCAGCTTAAGGTCTCATCCGGTGAGTCCTCCCTGGAGGAGGGAGAGATGCTTGCCGGACCCCAAGGGTGCCTTTCTCTGGGCAGGTTGTTGGGTGGTCACCGATGTGGAGCCGGGATTCCCTTAGGATTTTGCCGCCGCTCTTGGAGCCAATCTCGCCAGGTGTCTGGCGTACTTTGGATCTAGTTCGGTGGCCTGTAGAGCCCCAAGAGCATCCCAGGGGACTTAGGAACCTCAGCTGCTCTGCTCTTGTGCTTGTGCGTCCCGCACTCCCTCTCGCCTCCTTCCATCCCCCCCGACGAGGACAGAATGTTGGGGTGCCGTCGAGACCAAGCTATGGGAGTGAAGACCGTAGGCTCTTACCCAGAGGACCCTGTCTCACGCTTACAGAGATGGATCGGGGTTGCAGGTGTGCCTTCCCAAGGTCGTGATGTGGGCAGCTTCGCGCGAGAGGCCCCGTGGCCGCGGGAAGGGCCGGGCCAAGGCGCATCCGCGGCCTCTCCGTAGACAAACCCGTACGGGGCGGGGGGGGGGGCACCCGAGCGCACGGTCACACGTCCGCAGGCCCGGAGAACAGAGCCTTATTGAGGAAAGTCCGAGGGGACCGGAGCAATCAGCTTACAGAGAATATTTTGGCTTCAGAGGAATGTGGTCCTGCTTGTTGAAAAACATATCCTTTGCACGGAAAACACGCATAATCCTAGTCCAACTTTGCCCTTTGAGTAAAAAAAAAAATGCTCGGTTGGAATTTTGGAGGCGAGGGGCCAGGGAATAGGAGATGGGGAGGTTAGCAGACTCTCTGCTCATAGGTGGAAGCTCGGCGGGGGTTACCTTCATGGGGTTCTGTTCTGTAAAGGGGGACCAAGCCGTAACAGTAAGACATCTGTCGAGGTGGGGATCAAATCACATTTCAGACGGCGCCTGATTTATGACCCTTAGAAGTACTTGCTGGAGCTGTCTTGTGCACGGACCCTGGAAGAACCAGGGCAGGACGCACGCAGAACGTTACGGGGCCCTCTTGCCCGTCCAGCCGCCCCGGTTGGTCCGTCTGCTGCTCTCAGTTCCCAGGTCATCAATATTCCCATGAAAACCCACACCTTTTAAATGCAGATTTATTGCCAGCAGGATATTCCGCTCTGGGGCGTGACTTGACTTACTGGGGTCTGCCCTTGAGGGAGAGACTTTCTCTGTCAAATTTCTGAAGAGAAATCAGAATTGATCTCAGTGTTATTGAACCGTGCTCCTTGGTTTTTTTGAAAACTATCGATGGCGTCGAACCGACCAAAATATTGCAGAATGGTGTGTTTTTGCTGATGTTTTGTCGTCTCATGGCTTACATGAGATGCTGTGTTTGAGAGCACTCCGTCGCGGGCCTGGGGTCCGGGAGGCGTCCGTACCCACGGCTGCGGCTCAGTCGTGACCACCCTCACCGCCAGCACCACCAGCAGCAGCAGCACCATTTTTCCGAGTTGGGTAAATAGTAATATATTGCATAGTTTACTTTAAAAAGTATTTTATTTATTTATTTGAGAGAGACAGAGAGCATGAGTTCGGGGTGGGGCAGAGGGAGATGGGGAGCCCGACGCGGGGCTGGGTCCCAGGACCCCCGAGATCATGACCTGTGCCGGAGGCAGGTGCTTAACGGGCTGTGTCCCCCAGGCACCCCTATTGCGTACTTTATTGATCACACTGCCAGGAGGCTCCGGGTGCCCACGTTAAATATTAATTGTACTACGTCTGATCGTACTCAAGTGTGTGGCCGTTGGTATTATATTAAAATAAATTCAGTAACGTAAGCATCTTGGGCAGCAGTCGCAGAACTGGGGCGAAACCCACTCTTGGTGTCAGTTTGCTGCACGCTGGGGCTTGCGGGTCCAGGCTGGTTGGGGGCCTTTTAGCTTCGTACCCGCCTTGCAGGATTCTGGGCTGGGGGTGGCCCGAGGGACCCAGAAGGCCTTGGCTTTGCAGCTGGGAGTTGTGAGGCCTGACTCAAGGCCTCGCTTTGCCCCCTGAATAGGGTTAGAAGAGTGGCGTTGCCGCTCTGGGCCCTAGATTCCCGTTTCCAGGAGGCGTACCTGGGAGGGCTCCCTGGGTTGACTTCTGGGTGCCCGGAGATGGTGCCCGTGACACAACCCGGTGGGCAGGCCTCACGGACCCTCACCTGCCCTCGGACGCAGCCCCTGGAGGCTGGGGCTCTCTCAGGATCAGAAGGGGTCAGAAGCAGGTGTCCAGGTGTCCTCCAGGCGTGCAGGTGAGCCCGTTCAAGGACCCCAAGGCTTCCCGCCGGGCGGAGGTTGACCTGAGGGTCAGTGGGGTCCGTGCTTGAGCGTAGTTCCCGAGGTTTGCGGGGCTCAGAGCTGGAGGTCTCGGCGCGTCCTGCTTTCCCAGCAACGGACTGGGAACATCAGGCCGAGGTCGGGGACCCAGGAACTCCTGGGCCACCCCTGGACGGAGCGCCGTTTCCTGTGAGGTGGCCCCCGCGTTCCCGTGGACGTTGCGGCTCGGCGTCGGCAGGAAGCCGTCTGGGCCCCCGCGGTTCCCGGGCCGCGCTTCACGGGGGCTTCCTGCAGGGCTGTCGGCCGCGGTCGCTGCCCAAGGGTCTCGAGGTCTCTGCTCCCCTGACCTTCTCATCTCCGGCAAGTTTCCTTCCACTTGACCTTGGCCGTCCAGCCCACGGCCCCTGAGGTGTGGCCTCCGCCGTCCTCCCTTCTCCCACCGCTGCCTTGTCTTCCAACTCGCTTTCCGTGGGCCCTCGACTGTCCGCCGACACGGCTGCCTCACCGCCCCGTCCCCGCCGTCCTGCTCATCCTCCCCCGCTGCGAGGTCACGTCGGCCCCTCCTGTCCCTTCCGTGTGCCCCGGCCTCCTCCCCTTCCGTCACGGGCACCTGGCAGAGCTGCGGCCCCAGGTGAGCTCACATCAGCGCCTGGTCTGTGATCGTGGCGCGCGTCTCACTTTACAAAGTAGCACCGTGGGGCGGCTGGGTGTCCGCGACTCCACGGTGACAGGCGTGCGGCGGCCCCGGGCCTGCTCCCCAGGCCTCGCCCTCCAGAGAGGCCGCTCCGTGCCCCCGCCGTTCCCTTGCTTCTCGCCGCCCCTGAGACAGCAGAGCTCTCGGGGCCTTGCTCATGCGACCGGCCCCCATCGCTGAGCCTTGGCCCCTGAGCTTCCTGGCCACGAGCCGTACCGGCGACCCCTGCCCCCCGGTCCTTCTCAGAGGAGCGGCCCCTGGCGCGTGTGCACGTACACCGCACGTGGCCCGCACGCCCTTAGCCTCCGCCCCGCTTCCTCCTCTTGCCCTTCTGCTCCTTCGCTGGAACCATCCTTCCCCGAGGCCTTGGCTGGGATGTCCGCTCCTCAGAAAGGCCTTGCTCGGCCTCCCGGCCTCTGGCTGTCCCTCACCCCGTTGGTTCCCTCTGTAACACGTTCTTACGTCCTGGAATCATCCTAATTTGGCTCCCATCCCCCCCGCCCTCCATTTAAGTCCCGTGAGGGAAAGGGCCGAATGCGCCCTGGTCCCCGCTGTAGGCTGGCACCTGGCTTGCTGCCTGACGTGCAGGAGGTACCCAGTCTTTGGGGAGAGCGGGCCTGCTTCCGTGATGCAGCCTCCCCTCCCTGGCCTGCGCCCCAGCCTCCTCTCTAGAGGACGATGCACCCCGGAGAGTCTGGAAATCCTCACGGAGGACCCCGGGATCCTGTGGCCGCCCAGGTGGGGCTTGGGCTCTGGGAACAGCACGGCCCTGGGTCCTCGGGCTCAGAGGCTCCTCTTCTTGTCTTCCTTATCGTCGGCCTTCCCTCTGGAGCTTTCTGGAACTTTTCTGGGTAAAGCCTGCTCGCTGCTGCAGGCCTGCCTGACGCCCAGGGCAGCGTCCCATCGGGAGCTCCCACCTGACCTGACCTGACCTCGCCGCACCCTGAGCCCTACCTCTGAAAGGTGACCTATGACTCTGCCCCCGACGCACCCGCCCCGCCGCCGGACCCCACCGAGACTAAGCACAGACGACCCACCTCCCCACCCCCAAATTAGTGGACTGTGTCTGTGTTGACACATCCATTCTCACCCTAATGATATGTTTATTTAACTGATGACTGCTGTCCTCATTAGGGACTCATTGTTGAGCCTGGAATAGTGATTATTTTTGCTGATATTCCTTCTCTGCAAAGATGATTTTTTAAAAAAAAAAAAAAAAAACATCGCTCTTTGGGTGTGCTATGAATCCTTAATGAGGATAGTTAAATTTAAAAGAAACCCCCAAACCACCCTTCAGGTTGAAAATAGAAGTGTCTGCACAAGCAGGCTGCTAATCTGCTGATTATTGATGGACATGATTGGTGACAGACCCACAACTTTCAATAAAACGAGAGCGCCGTGCGCGCATTTGAGTGCGGTAGCAACCAGAAAAAGCAGCAGCCTGACCAATTGGCGCTGAGGGCTTGGGGTTCCAGAACATTCTCTTCCCTTTATGTGGAGTCATAATTCCTGCGGTGTTGGGTGTTGACACTGACATCCAAGTTGGACCCAGAGCCGCGCGGTGCTTGGGGAGGGATGGAGAAAGACGTTCATAAAAGCTTGTCCGCGGAGTCCTCAGGAAGTCCACGAGTGAACCTGCCGGCCCCTGAAGCCCGTCTTTCTCTTTCGGGATTCTAAGCAAATTCCCGGGTGGCAGGTGAGCGTTAGAGGACCAGGTGGGGCCGTGAGGACCGGAGCAGGGTCAGGGCGTGCGGGCGTGACAGCAGGTTAGGAGGAGGCGCTTCCCTAGTCGTGGCAGGGAGGTCACGGTGAGGTCACAGTCCCCTCGCCCCCGTCCCCTCCTGCGTGTACTGGGCTGGCTGTGACGATGCCGGTGCTATGGGAGCATCACATGGTGGCCCGACGTGGTGACGCTGAGATTCAGGGTGAGGACCGCGAGGTCTCCATAGGGCACGTGGGACTGGGGGCGGGGGTGACACGAGGAAGCCACGAGGGAGCAGCGGAGGCAGGCGCGTGCACAGGTTAGCGCAGCCGAGAAGGGAGCGGCCTCGGGAGCTGGTCACGGGTTCCAGTGTTGGCCGTGTGGCCCCCGACATGTCACTCGACCCCTTGGACCCTTGTGCATGGAAGGCAGCGGGGCTCAGTGAGACGGTGGGTCTCAGGAATGAAGCTGCTGGCTCGCCGCCACCTCCCGCCAGGTACACGTCCTGTCTGGCCCCCCAAGTGCGGCCTCTCCTCTCGGCTGGGGTCCGTGAGCTCCTGGAAGCCTGGACCCCCCAGCCCTTCCTTGCGAGCCGGCCCCACCTGGCCCCAGCAAGTGCTCAGTCGGTAGCAATGGGTTCTGGTCATCGGCCTCCCTCCCAGGGCCTGCACGGGCTCCTCCCTCGCCTCTGGGCTCCCGACTCTGGGGGGACACCCTTCTCCTCTCGGCCGACACGTGCCCTTAGGCTGGGGGACCACTTCCCGCACAGCACCCTGGGCGGTCCTTGCACGTGGACGCAGTCTTCCTCGCAGGTGCTGCCCCCGGATTGTGGTCTTGGAAGCATTTCTGCTTGTGCGCTGACTACCTGGGCTTCGGGTGTGGCCTTATTCTCTGCCTTGGTCCTCCACGGGTCCCCTCCAGCATCGGGCCAGCCGGTGGGCCACGGAGCCCGGGGCGGGCTGACACCCGTCCACTCGGACTGTCCCCACCAACTGAATCCCCCCTCAGTGTGGCTCCAGGAGCTCCTCTACCCAGGGGCAGAGCCGTGGACGGACAAGGGAACACGGGCTGGCCAGCCCCGCCTGTGTCCCACACTGGTTTAGGTTCCAGTATGAGCGTGGGGCAGGGCCCGAGCGTGGTGGACCGCGTCTGGCTAGAGGGACCCACCGAGTGCTCACTGCTGGGTTTCCCATCTGTGTCTCTGGAAGGTGCCCTCCCGGAGGCCAAGCACCAAGTCTGACCGTCCGCGTTGCTCTCTGGGCGTCTGGCACGCAGCAGGTGCTCCCTGGAAGCATTGCGAATGAATGAATGAATGAATGAATGAATGGATGAATGGGACGCCCATGGGTGGGATGCGAAGGGCACCTGGAAGCCAAGGGGGGAGCCAAGGCAGCCTTGCCTGAGGGATGGTGGGGGCCACGGCCGTGGAGTTCAGTGGCTGGCCGCGGGCCCACGAGCCTTGGCCTGTCGGGGTTTCTCCGGAGCCACGGCGCTCGGGCTGCCCTTCGAGGCCCCGCTGGCTGGGAGCGGGGCGTGCACAGAAGCGGGGGGCGGCGGGGAGGCCTGGAGGCGGCCCGCGGGCGCGTCCGGGCGGCGAGGTGGACTCGGGGGGCTGCAGGAGGCTGCGTGCCTGCGCCCGGGGCGTGGTGGGGAGCGTCTCGGCGAGGTCAGCGGAGGCCAGCGCCCGGGCCGGGGAGTTCAGCTGTGACCCCTGATGTTATTTTAAGGTGGTGGCTTTTTCATATTTAATTATGAATGAAATTGCATTTGAGGATCGCAGCTGATGACGGCGTGTGGTTATGCTGTGTGGGCTGCTTTCAAAATAGCTCACCCCAAACTTCATTAGTGATTAGTTCGAGGAAAGTGCAGCCTGACCCGCCAGCGTTTCTCATGCCGTCTGTACCCGAGCCGTGGGAGCTCGGGAAGGGCGGGTGGCCGTGCGGCCCCTGGCTCCTGGGTCTTGTGCCTGCAGCCTCGTCCTGGGGACCTCGGTGACTCCCTTGTGATTCTGCCCCGCCCCCCCGCCCCGGGAACTAGTCTCCGCGATGGGAGCTTGGACCACCCTGAAGGGGACCGATGGAAACCCCTGCCTGTGGCTCCGCACCACCAGGGAGGCCGGGCCTGGCGCTGGACGCGCCCCACCGGGCCGCTTGGCCCACTGAGTTGGGCCGCTGAGCCGAACGGCTGGCGCCCCCAGTCTCCCGGCTTCTCCTAAATATGGTCAGTGTTTGTCGTGCCTCCTACCGCCGTCTGCATGAACTGGAGATCTGGGCTTGGCCCCCCTCCTCTCTCTAGACTTAGTGTAAACCCTCGTCGCAATCGAGATTAGCCTCGGCGAGCAGTACGCACGGGTTGGCAACAGCCGCGGGTCCCAGCAGCGTCCCTCGCGCGGCGGCAACCACGACACGCCAGCGCTTGTCCCCGCTCCTGTTGTGAGACCCCCTTCCCGATCCGGGCTGGGGCACCGCGGCGGCCCGGGCGGGGTCCGGGGTCTCGCCCCTCCCCCCCAGCCACCCCTCCCACCTGCTGCAGTTCCACGGGTTGACCTTTGGAAGGTGGAGCATCCCCGAGCCTCTTTATTTTCCCAGTATCTGTGTTTTGGGGATAAAGGGGACGATAGAAATTAAATGTTGCGAAGGGACTGAGCACCATCCGGGCTCCCACGAGACCCCGGGGTTGGCCTTCGGCTGCCCTGGTGATGACGGTGGCGTCGACGACCCACAGGTGGCTTAGTGGTGGGGACCTTGAGAGCCGGGCCTCGACTCCTAGTCCTGCCACTTCCTGGGGACTCAGCCTCGGGCAAACGCCTCACCTGCCCGTCTGATAGCGTTTCGGGGTGAGGGTGCCAGCCCGCCCACGGCCAGCGTTATCACCCGCTGGTGACCGTGGGCTCCGATGCTCAGGACTGTGACTCGGTCGCCCGAGTGGCTGTGCGACCTTGAGCAGGGTGCGTGACCTCTCGCAGCCTCAGTCGCCCTACGATGAAGCGGGGTGCCCGGCCCGAGGGGCGCCCGCGCGTGAGGACGTGGGGCCGCCGTGCTGTCCCCCCCCAGGCCACCCAGCTCCGTAGCTAAGTAACCCTGGCTGATGTGTGGCTCTGACGGCGGTGCTCGCGGGAGAGCTGCGTGTGCCGCCTCCTCCTTCGGGTGACAGCTGTTTCCAGGCAGATGCCTCCCCCGTGTTCTGGAGCCGTGAGGAAAGGGGAGCGCGTCCCAGATTTAAATTTGGAATGTGCACAGGATCACGCCAACCCGCGGGGCCCACGGGCTGGGGGATGTTCGGGCTCCGGGCACCGGGACATTGGGCCTGCCGTGCGGCCTGGGCCGGGGTTGGGCTCTAGACGCACCAGGGGCTGGGGGTGGGGGGGCACCCAGAAGGGCTTGTGGGGCCGGGCAGCGGTCGTGTGCGGCCGTCGGGGGGCTCTCCGGTGTGACACTAGGGGGAGGTGTGCGCGCCTCGGGAGAGGGGGCAGTGTGGGGTCAGGTCTGCATCCCAAGGGTCCCCCTGCCCCCCCGCAGTGCCCTCTGGCCTCGGGGGCCACCCCAGGACCTTGCTCAGCCCTGGGCACAGATCTGCTCAGGACGTGCTGGCCTTACCAGGTCCGGGTGAGGGGGCCTAGCCCCGAGCAGGCTTCCTCCTCGGAGCCTTGAAGCCGCTCACAGAGCCGCTCACCTCCCCGGGGGAGGCCTGTAAGGCCTCTGAGCTGTGGGGTGGAGGGAGGGGCCCTGGGACATGGGCGGGAGGCTGCAGAGAGGCGTGGGACGGGGTTGAGGGGGCTGCTTGAGGGGTCCTCCCCTGCCCTGGGCATATGCGTAGGCCTCAGGACTCCCATGTTGGGGTCCGCGGGGCCGCAAGCTGCATGAGTCCAGTGCAGGTCGTCTCATGTGCGTCCGTCACCCCAGGAAGGGCGGCCGGACCCCCAGCCAAACTGGCCCCAGGCCCCGGGCGACCCTACCCGCCCTGTCCCCGCTCCAGGAGCATCTGCTCCCCTAAGGGGCAGCAGCGGGAAGAGGGGCCTCTGGTCACACCCGGCCGAGGGGCTGATGCACTGTCTCCCTCGCTCTGAGCCTCTCCTGAGGTGGGAGACATTCAGACCCCCCTGCACGCACCCCAGGCCCAAGTAGCTCCTTCTCAGGGGGAACAGGGGCCAGCTCGCCTCCCAGGAAGTCCAAAGCCTGTGGCCACACTGGAGGTTATTGGTCCGAGGTGGCCTCAGGGGATGAGGGCAGGTGCTAAGGGGCCCTCCGGGACACATCTGGGGCGGCAGTGCCGTCCCTGATGGGAGACTGCACTGGACCCAGCATCTCCGTGCCCCTCCCCTCTGCGGGCTGCAGTGTCGTCAGAGCTCCGGGATGGCTTCCCCGCGCCGCCTCCTCCGGCTCCCTGCCCCTCATGCATCGGAGACGGACCCTCCCAGGGAAGGACAGTTTCCCTGTCGCATCTTCGAGGGGTCTTTCAGCTGCCCAGGCACCCTCGCGTCCCCGGGGACCCTCGCGTCCCCCGGGAGCAGAGGGGAGGCGGCAGTCTCTAGGTTGTCGCGGCCTCGTACCTGCGTCCGTACACAAAAATAAGCCCGAGCGCTTTTCCGCGCCGTGCCATTTGCTGTCTGTTTTTAACTCGTGCAACGCAGGGCCCCAAAGAAAATTCTGCGAGGAAGTAAGAGCGTATTGAGGTCGCCGATAGACAATCACCGCAAAACCTAAGGTAATTGCGGAAATGACATCCCTTCTAGAAGGAGAGTGTCTGGGAGAGAGGGTCACTTTTGCAACAGGCACCGCGAGCCTTCGCCGTCGCTCGACTCCCGCCGCCGCGCACTTAATTCGGTTCCAGCCATGTCAGGAAGACTTGAGGGAGGAAAAAAAAAAAAAATCCCACCATTAAAGACGTGCTCTTTGTTTTTTCAATCTGTGACCCCAGAAATCTCTTTAGCAAGCCATGGTTCAGTGAACTGGCACACAGCAGCCGTTCAGCAGTGGAAAAAAATCATAAAACAGATGGAAGCTTTACATTTTTGTTTAGTTTTTAAGAGCAGTTTTTATAACATCGCTTAAAACCATTCTGATGCATCATAGTGTTTACACTCAAAGCTTTGTAGCTAAGATGTTTACAGTATGGAGAATGTTTTAAGATATTTTATAGTTATGATATTTGGATAATTGGCAAGGAAAAAAATAGTTTGTTGAGATTGCAGTGATGCTGGTGATCGTGAAGTAACTTATGAGTCTCAATAAATATGTCCAGTTTGGTGGAAAGTACAAACTCACTTAAAACAAAACAACACAAGAGGGAATATCTTTTTAGTGAAATCATTTCCTTTTCTTAATCAAAGGATGACAGGCAAGGCTTTAGAACTCCCATCTGCGCGGCACCGCGCCACGGCCCCGAGCCCGCGGCCTCTCCTTCCGTGATTGATAGCTGCTTCCCATCGGCCCGTTGCTGTTCCGCGGGAGTTCGTGCAAACACCGAAGTTAATAATAAGGCTCCGTTCAGGCCCGGCCACCTTAAGACAAACCCCGGGTCCCCCACCCCACCCCACCCCACCCCCCGCCCCCATATCTCAGGGCAGTGGAACTTGCAAAAGAGATTGTTTTTAATGTCAAAGAATTTATGCAGAGCTAGGATTTGGAACTCCTTTTTTTTTTTTTTTAAACTGCCCAAAATGGCATTAATCAAAAACAATAACTCCTTTTAACTTTTCTAAGTGCTCCAGAGGAAAGTATGAAATAATCTGTGTGTGGGCCACGAATGCGGAGAATGCAAACATTTCACAATAAACATGTTTAAATGAAAGTCCCTGGCAAGATAGTCTGAAAGATAGTACATGCTGGGTTAATTAATGCAGACTCATAAAAATAAACCTCACTTTTAAGATTTGACCAATAAAAATCATTAGCATATTTGGATCAGATGACTTTATGTATACATTGAACTTCTCCACTGCAAATTGTCCTTGGAACGCCTGGAAACAGATTTCAGCTTAAAGCCTGACCCCCTCTTCTCTATCTGCTGTTTGTGCTTCCAATACGGTGATACGATGATTTATTCAGGTTTTATCTGTTATACCTGCAATTGATCTACCGGTGATGGGATGAGATTTATCATTTTGGTTGTATAAATCATGGTCAGATAGCCAGAAAAATGTTTAGCCGCACAAAAATCCCTATCGTTTGCTTACAACGTTTGGCACGTTTGATTTTTTTTGTTATAATCAAATTACGATAGCACATTATTTTCGCTCTCGAGGCAAGTTCGCTTGTGCCGCCCTAAGGCGAGTCACTTCGGCCCGTCCACGGAGGCTACCTTATTTTTTTGAGATTTATTTGTTTTATGATAGACATAGAGAGAGAGAGAGAGAGAGGCAGAGACACAGGCAGAGGGAGAAGCAGGCTCCATGCACCGGGAGCCCGACGTGGGATTCGATCCCGGGTCTCCAGGATCGCGCCCTGGGCCAAAGGCAGGCGCCAAACCGCCGAGCCACCCGGAGATCCCCAAGGCTACCTTTTTAAAACAAGTGTTTTCCTGAAATCGTGCCGGCAAACGAATGTTGACTTCGGGGTGCGGATCGGGCAATGTTCTGAGCTTCTGCTAAATTAGGAATCACCCGGTTTTTCTAGAGCCTGATTACACTGCGGAAGGGTCCGGCGTTGCGCTGTGCTCTCCGTACAGGGAGGGACAAACGGCCACAAAGACCCCCCCCCAGTATGACGCTCACCGCAAAACGCAGCTCATTTCAAGGCCCTGAGCCTGGAATCGCTGGGCCCGGGAGGAGGAGGTCGGGACCGTCCGCGCGGTGCAGGTCTGAACCCAGGAGAACGCCGCACCTGAAATCCTTACGGGAATAAAAACAACCCGACACAGGTTATTGAGGGAGAAGCTCCAGGATGAGTTTAATCGTATCCAACTTTACTGGCAGCTTTTTTTGAACTAATGTGCGGTAGAATTGCCCAGCAGAACAACTCAGAGGGATGAGAAAACACATTTTTGCCGTTGTTGGTTCCTTGCTGGTTTGCTCTCCTCGAGACAGCGGGCCGAGCGCAGCTGAAGAAGTGGCTGGGTCGTGGGCTCGGCCGGGGGCCGGGGGGCCGGGGGCCAGGCCCGTGCGGGGCGCCGGGTGAGCCCTTCTGTGGTCGCGGCGCGCTGGCTTGCCCGGAGCCCCACGCGTGCCCGCCCCCAGCAGCGCCGCTCCCACGCAGCTTTCTGGACGAGGCCTTCCGAGTCCGAGGGGCCCGCCAGACTGAGCAGCGTGGCCTCATACCCTCCATCCGTCCCAGACACTCAACATCGCCTGTTTTAGGGAGCGCGTGCTTCCGCCTCCCAAGTGGACCTCTGCGCCCGCGGGAGCCTCTGCGGGTGACCCTCAGCGCACGCTCCTCCCTCCTCCAGGGGAGCCCCTACCCCGGGGGCCGGTGCCCTCCTGCAGGCGAGGAGGGAAGGGTCCACGTGCGTCGCCGTCGGGGGACCCAGGGGAGGCCCGAGCCTCGGGGCGGTGGGGCGGAGGCTCCCACACGCTCGCGTGGATTGGCGTGGATTGGCCGTGGCGCAGGCCCAGGGTCCCCACCACGTTTTCGAGGGAGTTCCTGCCGACCTAGTTTGTGTCTGCGAAGCGGATGGACTCTGGAGGTCGGACCCTTAGATGCAGAACCTGCGAGGTGCTGACCTGTTCCCGGAGAAACCGGGTGCTGCCCAGGACCCAGGCATGAACTTCTGCTCCCGAGGAGGTGGCACCCGTGGGTGCTGGGGGTGGGGACTGGGAGGAGGCAGGAGGCAGGTCCCCCCCACATGCGCCGTTTCAGGACTTTTCAAGGGGACATGTCGATGTGGTGGTGGTGGTGGCCGTGGGCGAGGAGCGTGGAGGGCATGAGCCGAGGCCAGGGTGGGACTCGGGAAGGAGTCCGGGGGGGCGGCCCAGCCCTCGGAGCCCATGGCTCCCAGGCCCCACGCACGAGGCCTTCCTCCAGCTGTGGGTCTCAGACCGGGGACCCAACGTGCGCCTCCTTTGCGCCAATGCTGGGCCTCGTGTCCCTCCCCCTCTGGGCTGCCAGCACCTGCCACAGCCGGGAAGCTGGTGCAAGTGGTCATCCACCTTGTATGGGCCTCGGGGACTCAATTCCCCCATGGCCTCTGGGTTTGATCCCCAAACTGTACACTGGGGAACACCCAGGCGTGAAGGGAAGAGACTCTGGAGGTTGACGGTGGGCGGCCGGACGAGGACCCCCTGGCCTTGCCCCCGTGCCGCTCTGCTTGCCTGTCTCGGCGTCTGTGCGCCCACGTCCTGTGGGGGACACGTGCTCGATGGCCAGGTCAGGGAGACCCCCCTCCTGCTGGCGGATCGTTTGGTGTAACAACAGCAGCGGCGGCCAACTCTGTGCCGGGCACGTTGTTTCAGTTAATTAATCATGAGTTAATTATCTCACTTAATGCAACTCTTGCAACAACCTTTTAGACAGGTGCTACCGTCACCCCTCACTTTAGAGCTCGGGACCCGGGGACCCGGCCAGGTTTTAGGTGCTGGAGTCAGAAATGTGGTGCAGGAGGATTCTCCCCCGGGCGCCTCCCCCGCAGTTGGTGCGTCCTGGGCGCGCCCTGCACTGTCTCCCCCGTGGCGGGAGGTGACTTCAGATTCAACGTGGCTGTCGGTACAGCAGGACACCCCCAGCCCTTACACATTAAGCGAGGAGTAAATAAATACTGTTTTTTTTTTTTATTATTTAGGGCACTGGTATATGAAATTTCCCTTTGAAACACATTGATTTAAGGAGCCCTGTGAGTCAATTTTAAGAAAAAAATCGCAGCTAGTTAACGGCACAGGTGTAAGCAGGGGTGGCCAGGTGAAGGTGGGACTCAGGTGATGGAGATTTGGGCCTGGTAGTCGCTCGTCTAGTTAAGGTGGGAGGAAAGGGGGAAACGCAGGAGTTCCCGTCTTCCGTCTGGGAGGTGACCTCTGACGGGGTCTTATGGCCAGTTTGTTTCGGGGAGGGTCGCAGGTGTCCACGTTTTCCTAACGTGTGCCTGAGGCAGCAGCTCTCGAGCTGCCCACAGGGGCCGCAGACCCAAGGAGCCTGTCGCCTTCGCTAGGGCTCATGCCTGGGTCTGAGTCTGGCTGCCCCGAGGGGAGCTGGCCCCTCGCTCGGGATTAGTGGCAGGGCCGGAAGCAGAAGAGAGGAGCCGGTGGCTGATCCGGGCTGGAGGCGCCTCTCTAGCTCCTGGGCCGCAGCGCGACACCAGGTTGACGAGGTGCTGGTGACCGTCCCGGCGTGGGCTCGTGGGCCTGCTGACCACCAGGCATCCGGGACGCGTCTCCCCGTGTAACCGTGACTATTGCCGTAAAGAAACGGGTCCCTGGCCGTCCGGAGGTTGCTAGCCTGACTGTCCTCAAAGTGGCTTCCACGGCACCCCGGGAGTTCCAAGGAGAGCCGGTGAGAGCCGGAGGAAGGGGAGGAGGCCCCGGGCTCTGCCCGGCAGCCCCGCGGGAAGATCTCCCTGGAAGGGGACTATGCTATAGGAAGTGCTGAGAGACCACCGTCGAGACCAAGTTCTCGGTTCCATAGATAGGAGACCACGTTCCGCAGAAGAGCAAAGACCTCAAAGGTGAACTCTGGGTCGTCGTCTTGAGTAGAAAATGTCCACATCCAGGCAGATCATGGAGCTTGGTAGAGGACGCACCCGAAGGGAGTCAGGAGGGTGCCTGCGGTCTCGTCCCCTGCTTCGGAGAGCCTGGCCCCCGGCACCTCTGGTAGGGCGGGATGTCCGCCTCCGTGGGCAGGGGACCCAGGACCCCGAGGGCAGATCTGCTCGGCGCCCTCGACCACGACGGCCAGTAGTCGAGGGCTACCTGGCGCCGGACCCTGGGCTGCGCACTTTTGGATGCGTTATCTCCGTTGGGCGGATGAAGCAACGGAAGCCCGGGGGATGGTGTGGCTTGTCCACTTCGGTGTGCCCGGGGTGCAGGCGTCAGACACACCTGACCGGCTTCTCTCATCCCCCAGGTTCAGCCAGGAGGCGGGGAACACGCGTCTCCCTCGTGAGCCTGGGGGACTTGGTGCACAGTCGTGCGGGCCGCCCCACCCGGCTCCCTGGGAGTCCGTGTTCTTTGAGATACGGGAAGGAAGCCAAGGATGGGTGGCCAAACCCCGTGACCATAAAGACCTCACGTACTGTTTCTTCTCCGAGGTCCCGCCGGCTGGGCGTGCGGGCGCGTGGGAGCACACGTGCTCGGGACTTAGCTACCAGTGGCGTTCATCCATCCCCTCGGGAGGTGCTTTTTCATTTACGTACGTATTTTTGCCTGGACGCGTTAATTTATGCCTTTATTACTTTTTGAAGACTCTTTTCGCCCTCCCTTCTCTCCCCACCCCTGCACCGATGCGTGCCCTTGTGCATTCACTCGCTTCTTCACCCGTCCGCTCGTGCATGCGTTAGTTCGTTCATTCAACAGATGAAACACTTGGGAATGAGTTCAAGCCTTTGCGGGGAAACGTGGACTAGTTTAACCACGACCCCCGGTAGACCCCGGGCGTCTTTCTCATCTTTGGGTGTGTGGCACCCAGTGAAGTCAGATGCGTCGTGCCGGGGGCCCCGAGAAGGTGAGGTGACCCTGAATCGTCCTTGGGCTGCTGCTGGGATGTGAGGCCAGGTGAAATCCCTGGCGGGGAAGCGATGGGCCGTTCTGTCCAGGAAGCAGGACCGTGGTGTGACACGGGGCACGGAGAGGCATACGTGGAGTGGGCAGGAGATACAAGGAAGGGCGTCGTGAGGATGAAGCAGATACCAGGGGCCCCGTAGAACTCGCATTTCCTTCTCCCGCCGAGGTTTCCGTGCATTTTCCCTGTTTTGAACGTCGCGTTACCAACGATCGGTGGGTGGGAGGAAGGCCGCGCGGGGCCTGTTTCACTGGCTGAGCTTCTGTATCTGGAAGCACAGGAACCATAAAATGCAATGCATAGGCGGGGTGAGATTTCTAGCAACAGTCGTGACGTCGTGTGCAAGCCAGGCTACGGGCGAGAGCGCTTTGCACTTGGACGTGGAGGATGTGGGGACGGCCCTGCCTCCGCCAGGTGGCTGAGGATTGGACACGGCCTCTGCGCCTGAGTTGGAGTCGTGACCTGGCCGGGCAGCTCAGATGGTTTAATGCGGACGTCTCGTGGTTTGCTGAGAGGCCCGCTCGCTGCGCCACTCGGCGTTCCTTACTGTGCACGACTCCAAACGCACGGAGGTGTTTTCCGGCTTTCCAGGCGGTGTTTCCGGGGTCCGGCTGCACGGATCCCTTGGACGCGTAGAGCGTCGGCCGATGGCTTTTTTTTTTTTTTTTTAAATTTTTATTTACTTATGATAGTCACAGAGAGAGAGAGAGGCAGAGACACAGGCAGAGGGAGAAGCAGGCTCCATGCGCCGGGAGCCTGATATGGGATTCGATCCGGGGTCTCCAGGATCGCGCCCTGGGCCAAAGGCAGGCGCCAAACCGCTGCGCCACCCAGGGATCCCCGGCCGATGGCTTTCATACAGGCCCCTTGTGTGGGGCGTCTGTTGGTCCAGGAAGGTGCTTCCAGCCCTTCCCACGCTGTGAATGCTTCCCTGACTCCACGGAAGGCGGCGCGGGTGGCCGGCTGGAACTCCCCCTGCACCCGGCACCCTGGACTGTGCGGACCTCCCAAACGCCGTCTTGCCCCCCGGTACTCCCGAGCCCCCCACCCCCCGCCACCCCCGGGCAGCCAAGCCACTACTAGGTGGCCTGTGGGACCCCTGTATCAGAACCCCACCCCTTAAATCTCAACTCATGGCCAATGGAAAGAGTTCTTACTACCGCCGGTTCCCTAGGCAACCAAAGCGTCTCCTTGCGAAGGACTCCGGGAAAGGGGAAGAAGATGCCCAGGCTCGGGGTCCCCCCCCCCCCCGCCGCCCGTGCATCCATCCTCCACGCACCTGGGCGCCCACCCCTGCCCTCCCCGTCCCACCGTCCCTTCGCTATTGCTCTGCTTGGTTTAGAACACACAGCCATAACCGCTCGGGGCAGCCAGCAGCATGGCCGGATGTAATATTAATTTCTTTCCTGGCTTATTTGTGAAGGAGTCAACCATATAAATCACTTTGAGCCACTAAGAAAGTGGAATCGCGTCTTGAAAGGGAGAAGCCTGGCGCGTCACCATTAAAATCTCAGAAGAATATGCGATGGGTTTGAGGTTCCTCACGTGGGTGTAGTTCTGTTAACCTCGCGTTAGATCACGTGAAACGCTCAGAAAGTTTTTTTTTTTCTTCTTCTTCCCCACCCCCTTCTCCGTCTTAGTGGGAAGCGTTGGGTACCCATCAGCGGCATATCATTAGAAAGTCTGGTGTCTGCTGGACAGTCTCCTTGTAATGCCATTTTTCATGACTTGTTTAATTAACAACCATTTTTGACCTAGACTTGTTATAAAAGTGTTACTATTCTCTCCTGCTAAATTATGTCTAATGAACATATTTGCATGTTATCAGATCTAGCAATATATCATTTCGAGTTTTGGCGTTTAAGCCTGCATCACTCAAAACAGCTTTTGTGGATTAGTAAGCAGGTGAAATAAAAAATCTCATTTCATATCTGACATTAATAACTTTCAGGGGGAATGAGCATTGGCATTTATGTCTGGACCAGAATCGAGCCCAATGTCCTAGAAACACAAGGGCAGCAGACAAACCTACTCACCAGATAGGAAAATAAATCATGCATAATGCAGAATTTCTACCTTACATGTTAATTAATGTGCGCAATCAATTACTGATGTTACAATATGAGAAAGAGACTGGTAGGGAATGGGGTAATAAAAAATACCTATAGATTTATCTGCTTCTTTTTTCTATTTAAACAAATAGTCTTCAAGCCTGTGAATGCTGTGTCGAGACATGCTCTGAATAATAAGCATCATAAAATCTAATCAGATTTATAAGAGGAATTGATTGTTGTGGCAGGAGGAGAGGGTGGAAAATAAGCCGAAATTTAAGTGTTAATTTTTATGCTAATCCACAGTGGCTTCATATGAAGCAATTTTGTTCTGCGCCACAAATATAAAATTGTCCCTTGCAGAGAAATGTCAGCTTGCTAGACCTGAAAGCAGTAATTTATTAGGTATGTTTCTATTAGTATGTGTCACAGTTGTTAGCAGGCTATACACACAATGGTGCTTCATACTTATCCTCCGAGTCTCAGAATGTTTCAGCTCAGTGGCTGGAACGTGGGGCATTAATACATTATCATATGCGGGGTGGTCTGTGCCCTGTGGACAAAAGGCTATTTAATACAATTTAATGTCATTCTGAGAAGAAGTGGAAAAATAAAGACGGGGAATAAAATGGCATCTGTGTGTTTCACAGTGCACTCATGCACAAACCCTCAGTTTAAGAGGTATGACATTTCTGCCAAGAAAAAGAATAAAACTGGGGCATTTTTTTTTTCTTTTATAACCTGTTCCCCACTGCAGTATTTTCTAAATGCTATTAAGTGATCGATTTACACGGCCCCGTGATGATGTCATCCATAAGAAGGGGAATGCAGATGACAGCAAAATACTAGTGACAGTGACCTTGTTTCAGAATCCTTGGAACCCTGTCAGCGTCGCTTCCAGTATATGGTTTCAAAGAATGTACTTTTTGGACAATATCTAGTTACTGGGTAGTGAATTAATAGAGTTAAGGCTCTGATGCAATTCACATATAGGTCAATTACATGCGCCAACATCTGCTCTGTCACTATCATTTGCATATAGCATTCATATGTTAATGATGCCTCTTTTAACTCAAGTAATATATTTAAAAAACAAGATTTGCATATCAGTTTGGATCAGTCTATTACAAGCAATTTATCATTTTCCCCTTCTTGTTATGATTTTAAGAACAATATCTTGAGTGACGGCTGCTATATTTGAGCACGGCTCTGATTTATACAAGAAACCCTTCAGTGGGAAAGCTTCCATTCTAAAGCCGCTTAAAGCCTTATAAATCAATAATGACACAGATGGACTGGTGATAATCTATTTAGAATGCCTGATAGCAAATATTGTTGTACAGATGATTAGAGTGGTAACTGTTTTAGCAGAAAGCCTCGCCTCTCTTTGTAAATGGTAAGTTTGAAGCAAAAAAAAAAAAAGAAAAAAAAAAAAAAAGAAAAAGAAAAAGTGCTCTCGCACGCAGGCAGACTTGGTGTCAGGAAATCTCCGCGCCCGCCAGGGTCTGGATTGCAAAGGGGAGAACATGGGGGAAGAACAAAGGGACTTCGCGCGCTCCTGCCAATATAATCATATCAATCCCTGTTTCTTTAACAAAACGGGACCTCTTAATGGAATTGTGTCTTCAGGTGTAAATAGCATTAAAAGCTGCCTCTCCTCTCCTCCTTGCCCTGATACAGCGCGAGGAGTGGGGAAAATAAAGTGGAGGTTGTCAGAAGTGGCAGCTGCTTGGAATCCTGATAAATATAAGCTTTTATTGATCTGATGAAAATGAAAGATCCCAGTGCTAGGCAGTATTTAGCTTCTTGTCTACAGCACGTCACCGGTGGCCTTGCATCGGGATAGATTTTCATTCTCCTACACCGGATTTGATTTCATCTTTAACCTTTTCAGTTGAATTTCCTTGACCTCTGCGTATTGCTGTGATTTGGCGAATTTGTTACATTTCACTTTACATCATTTCTTTCTCTATTTTCCTTTTGTGATAGGGGAGCCGGGACGCCCCTCTGGCGATCTGTCAGTGCCTGGATCAGCTGCATCCTTTCTGGGGTATTTTGTTACCAGACTGACAGTCCTTAAGACAAGTATGCAGTTAAGCTGCTAAGGTAAGTCTTACGATATTAGAGCTCTTTGCCCTGGACGCACATCACTCCCTCCTGCCTTGTGGAGTTGGCCTAACGCAGATCCCAACCAAAGGGGCCCTTGGTTTTGTCCTCCTGGCCCGGGGGGTGGGGGCGTCCCCCCAGCCTCGCCCGCCGCCCGCCACCTGGGCAGGACGGTCCACCTGCCCGGAGGCTCTGGGCGAGAGGCGGCGGCTGCTGGTGGCGGTGGCTGGCGGCTGGCCTGGCGGGACCTTTCCCCGCGGGGCGGGGGGGGGGGCGACCTCCCTTCGTGGTTTGGGTGTGTCTGGGGATGGGTAGGGAGGGGGGGGAACAAAGGAATCGGGGATCGGGGGTAAGAAAAGGTGATTTCCCCCTCCGTGGCTTAATTCCCTTCTCAAGTTCTCTTCTGGGATAAATCTGAGGCTTCCGTTCGCAATCCCGAGGTGCCGCTAACCTATTCTGGTTCCGAGAAAGGGCCGCTGTTATTCTGAGTAGTTTTGATACAACCAAATCAAAGTGAAGATTCGAAATAGCTTTTCTGAAAGCCCGAGCTGAAGTCATAAATTATTCCGCACCATGATTCCTTCTGATAGTAAAACCATACCTCCTCGGCCTGACATCGCTGCAGAAATGTGGAAAAGTGAAAGTTAAAAATAAAATGAAACATTTAAATCTCGGCTGTTGAGAACCTCCGATAGATAGACGGCAAGGCCAGCCGATAAAGGCCCCTATCAATTAGGCTCCTCCCGTTGCCATCCGCTCCGGTTTATTAGCCGCCGCACAGGTGCGGGGCGGGACCAGGAGCCGGGCGGGAGGACGTGGGGTGCCGCGGCGTGCTGGGTGCCGGGCGCGGGCTGCGGCGGGGCCCCTGCCGCGCGTGGTCTCGTAGGAGAAAACATTTGCAGCACCAGGGTTGGAAGTTTTCCCTGTTTTTTTTTTTTTTTTTTAATCCTCCCCCCCTTTATTTGAGTTAGAAAGTGTTGATTTCACACCGTGGAGAGTGTTTCCCGTCAGCGTCGCCGGGAAGGGGGGTGCCCCGAGCTGAGAGGTGGTGGCTGCGGTCAGGCGGGGACCTCAGCGGGGCCCGGGGTCCCCTCCAGCCCCGGGTGGGTGCAGGGCCGACGGCTCCCGGGCCCTGGGCCTGCAGACTGAGCCGTTTGGCTAGTTCCCTCCCCAGCATATCACAGGCAGAGCAATTTTTGGTTCCAGAGCCGTTTGGTTGGGAAAACAAGCCTGCGATTGCCAGTAAGGTTTGGAATCCGCCTGCCAGATAAGGGAATGTCTGTGAAGACTATTTTCCCTCTTGGGAGGCAAAACACAGATGGGGGAGTTAGGAGTCTTACAATATTTAGCTGCTACATTGATGGTAGGAATCCTGCCGCGTGGATGCTCACGGTTCCCGAGAGCCCCGCGCGCCGCCGCCGAGGGCCTCAGCCTGGGGACACGGCCGGGGCTGCTCCGCCCCGGGGAGCCCGGGCACCTGCTTCTTCTGGAGCGTTCCGCGCCCCGCGCCTCTCGAGCGGGGGCAAAGAGGCTGCAAGGGTGCCGGCCGTCGTTGCCCTCGGCCCGGCCTGGGAGTGATGGTGATGACCAGGTCGTGGGGGGCAAGCTGGAGCCGCCGCGCTGACCCGGGCTGCTGGCGCGCGTGGACACGGCCATCCTTCCGGGCCTTTCTCAGACTCCGTAGAGAACAGGCCACGCACCAGCCTCAGCGGGGTTTCTGCCTTGGGAGCAGGCCCTGGGCCTCCTGGAAGGGCAGGAACAACGATGCCACGTTCTTGGGGTTGGCCGCGAGGAGGCGGGGGGCTTTCCTGCGTGCACAGTGCAAGTCTGGCAGCGACTTTAGGGTCCTGCATGTGAACCGGAAGAAGGATGCGCAACCTTATACCCAAGAGGAAATTCTGGGCCCTGGAGACCAGGAAGGAGGACGGGTCTTGGAGACGGGGCCGCCTCCTTCCCGACTTCCAGCCTCAGCACACGGGACCCCGGGGTCCGTCCTGGTGGGCTCCTTCCCCGAGGAGCCTGGGGCCACCCCGATCCCCTCCCAGTCCTTTGACACGGACGCTCGACGCTCCAAGTGTTGTGTGAGATGCTCCACAAGCGCAGCTTTGGGACACACGGGCGGCCACACAAGCCCGAGGTGACCCATCAGCGACCGAACCTCTCACACGCGTCACAAAATGACCTCATCTCCCGCCGCGGCGTGGATTTCCGGAGGCTCCCCCGCGACGGGTGGACGGGAGGCCGCGCAGAGGGCGGTGGGTCCCAGAGGCCACAGGGCTTGCCTCCCGCTGACACGGTGGCCCCAAGAGTGTCTCGGGATTATTTTGATCGCCGCCGCCGGGTCCCCGGCAGCTGGCTGCTGTTGTTGGTTCCGTTTTCCAGGTGTGGAAACAAGCTCTGTGCCTCTTAGGTGCGTGAGTCGTGGGGCCAGGAAGCCGTGAACAAGGCAACCGAGGCTGAGCTGATGCCAGATAGCGGGAAGGGCTGTGAGGAAGCTCTGCTGGGGTGGGGGGGGTGCTGTACTTGAGCGGGGTGGGGGTTGGGATGGTCCCCCCGAGGAAGGTGCCTTGGACCGAGAGCTCTGATGGACTCGGAGCACCAGCCAGGTGAGGGTCTGCGGGAGGAGCATTCCCAGCAGAGGGACAGCAAGTGCAAAGGCCCTGTGGTCGGGGGAGAATTTGGCATGTCCAGGGGACAGATTATAGGCCAGTGAGGCCAGAGCACCGTGAGCTTATGGGGCAGGGTAGGCGGGTGGGAGGGCCTGGGGCGTCATGGCTCTGTAGGTGGCCGCGGTGAGGGCGCCGTCCGTGTTGCCAGCAACTGGAGGAGGGGCCTTGAGAAGCCCACCTTGCGGGGGGGCCCAGGGGTGGGGCCAGAATTCCATAAAGGCCGTGAACCCACTCTTGGCCGCTTGGAGGGTGTCGGGGTGACGTGTGCTCAGCGGGGAGTTGGGACCGTAGGCCCCGGAGTACGGGAAGGGGAGCGGCCGTCGGGGCCGCCTGGAGCTCCGCGTGCCCCTCAGCCGCGGGTCGGGCGGGGTCGCAGGTGGAAGGCTCTGGGGGCTCCCTTTGGCTCGGGAGCCGGGTCCACCTGAGCTCACAGGCACCTGCCACACTTGTGCGTCCTGAGCCCTGAGCTCTGTGTCCTGCTGACCCCGGGGCGGTGGGGTGGGTGGGTCACGGCCTCGCCTCATCCCCGGCGCGCTGCGGACCCCGAACCCAGGCTGCCAGGAGCCTTTGCCATCTGCGCTGCCTTAGTTTCCCAAGTTGGAGACCCAGGCTCCCCCGGGGCGCACGGGCGGCCCCTCGGCGGCTGGGTGGCCCCGGCCATACTGTGTGCATGGCAGATCCCGCGGCAGCTGGCAGGGGTCGGCGGTCATCCAGGGTGGGTGGCCCGGCCCCTGGCACCCGTGCGGCCTGTAACCGTTAGGGCAGATGGCACCTTGGCTTTGAGCGCCCGCGTGGACGCGGACCACGTGCACGCCGCTTCCACACGTCCTGGGAGGCAGGGCTTGCCGAGCCCGAGGCCTGCCTGGCTGCGCCGTCGGCCGACGCTGGGGACACAGCAACGCCGTGGGGCCCTGACACCAGCACGGGGGCCGGGGCTGCCCCTCAGGTGTTCCGATAGGGCCCATTTCAGGGCTTCAGGCCTCAGGAGGTGCTGACGGCAGCTCAGCCAGGGCAGGGCTGGGGCTGTGCCCCCGAGTGGGCTCCCGAGGCCGGGGACCCCTAGGCAGGCCGTGGCGCGGCCTCTGTGTCCTGGACGGGCCTCGGCTCCAACCCCAGGGCAGGGTCTAGGTGGTGAATGCACGACCCCGAGGGTGGACGGAGCGGGCTGCGGAGCGCGGAGCCTCAGCTCTGGTCATTGCAGCCACCTGGGGGTCTGCGCAGACTTCTTTCCAGGTCTTCATACTTTTTAAGGGAAGAAAAGTTTTTAAAAAAATCCATCCAGTTTTTTTTTTTTTTTAATATGAACAACTAATGTAAGTTTTAACAACCTTTCAGCCAATGCCGGGGTCTGCAGGCTTGCGGCCTGGGCGGAGCTGCGGCCTGCACCCAGCTCTGAGCACAGTGGGTGCAAGCACGCGTGGCCTGCCCCCGCCCCCCCAGGCTGCCCGCGGGACAGTCCAGGCTCGGGGCAGGCACGGTGTGCAGGGAACCCGGCCCTCGCAGGCCCGTCCCCTCTTGGTTCTGGTGCTTCCTTACTGTGGGGGCAGGGGCGGTTCCTGGCTGGGCGGGGTTGTTGGGCCCAGAGGAGCAGGTGTGGGGGGGGGCTGGGATGCCCCTCTGCCAGCCTCCGCGTCCCATCCGCGTCCGCCGACACCTGAGCTGTCGGGTGCCCACCGCATCTGATACGGGGACGCGGTGATGGGCGAGGTCGATTCCTGCCCCCCGGGGGGAGCGGTGATAGGACCCCGCTCCCTTCCTCCTCACTGTTGGGGTGCAAGGCCCCGGCCTGCTGAGCCTTGATGGGTCTGTGTGAGCCCGCTGCCCCGCCTCTGCCCCCCTGTGTTTGCGGAGGGGCGGTCCTGACCCGCACCCGCTTGCCGGGAGCGCCGGGCTGCAGCTGGCCGCGGGTGGCCGGCGTCGGCCCTGGCATGAGGGGAAGGACAAGGTGCTTCCTGCCCTGGGAGGCCAGCTGGCGGGCAGGCCGCTCAGCCCACCCGTCGCCTGTCCCTCCCGCAGATGTGCCCCGGGTCCTCAGCCGGGGAGGCGAGCGGGTCTGCGGAGAGGGCGCGGACCCCCACCCGGCCGCCAGGCTCCTGTCAGGGTGCCGGGCGCCGAGCCTCCCCGGGGTGCGCGAGGGGGAGCGGGGGCGGGCTCCGGCCTCACTTCCTGTTGGCCCCTGCCCGGCTCCCTTCATCCCGTCCACATGCAACATGGAGTTTGTGTGTGTGTAATATTATTTGTTTTTATTTCTGTAATCCCTTTATTGTTTGCACAACTGCTGTCAGACTGTTGCCTGAAAGTATCACAGGATAATTGCAGAACGCCTGCATAAGTAATTTCTTATGAAATCGGGCCTTGTCTGCATATAAAATTGTTTTTCGTTGCTGCATACATGGACTTCATTATATGGAGGCTGTTTACCGGGCTCGCACCTTCCCCACAGGCCACAGAGACGGGAGGGCCTGACACTGGCAAATAATGAAACACTATCTTTATTCTTTTTCGGTCAGACGACATTTCTGGAGGGCGGCCGCCGGGCCCGACGTGGTCAGGGGAGCCTGGCCCCTGAAGGAGCAGAGGCTGCCGGTCAGGTGGGGGAGGCCGGGACCAGGTGGGGGAGGCTGGGGGACCAGGTGGGGGAGCCTAGGGGTCAGATGGAGGAGGCTGGGGGCCAGGTGTGGGAGGCTGGGGTCAGGTGGGGTAGTCCGGGGCCAGGTGTGGGAGGCTGGGGGACCAGGTGGGGGAGGCTGCAGGTCAGGTGGGGGAGGCTAGGGATCAGATGGAGGAGGCTGGGGTCAGGTGGGGGAGGCTGGGGTCAGGTGGGAGAGGCTGGGGTCAGGTGGGGGAGGCTAGGGGTCAGATGGGGGAGGCTAAGGGTCAGATAAAGGAAGCTGGGACCATGTAGGGGAGGCTGGGGTCAGGTGGGAGGCTAGGGGTCAGATGGAGGAGGCTGTGGGCCAGGTGTGGGAGGCTGGGGGACCAGGTTGGGGAGGCTGCAGGTCAGGTGGGGGAGGCTAGGGATCAGATGGAGGAGGCTGGGGTCAGGTGGGAGAGGCTGGGGTCAGGTGGGGGAGGCTGGGGTCAGGTGGGGGAGGATAGGGGTCAGATGGAAGAGGCTTCGGGTCAGGTGGGGGAGGCTGGGACCAGGTGGGGGAGGCTGGGACCAGGTGGGGGAGGCTAGGGACCATGTAGGGGAGACTAGGTGTCAGGTGGGGGAGGCTAGGGGTCAGATGGAGGAGGGTGAGACCAGGTGAAGGAGGCTGGGGGGTCAGATGGGGAGGCTGGGGCGGTAGGGGCTGGGCAGATGGAGGGCTGGGACCAGGTAGGGGGCTGGCTGTCAGGTGGGGGAGGCTAGGGGTCAGATGGAGGAGGCTGCGGGCCAGGTGGGGCCTCACCCCGGCCTCCCTGGCCTCCCTGGCCTCCCTGGCCTCCCTGGCCTCCCTGGCCTCAGGGCAAGGCAGGCCAGCGGCTAATCCCGAGCGCGGCCCGGCGGCTCTTCCGCCCGCATTTCTGTGATATTAATGGTGTGTGGTAGTGAAAGAAATGTGTTTTATTCTCGAGTCTAACCCTGCTGTTATCAAAGTAACTTCCAGCTTATTAGCGACAAAGGACTTTTCTCCTCTCGGCTGCCCTGTTCGCCAGGGCTTCCTGAATTAAACTGCTGCTTCCTGTCCTTGATATGCACGACCACATCTGGGCAGCCCGATCCCAGCCCCGCTGCCTAATAACAATCACCTTCCCCTTCAGTGTCTGTTGATTGTTTCTAATTCTCTCTGACAGATAGTGCCTGACAACTCGCCGGCTCTTCCCTCCCTCCGTGACCTGGAGTTACTCACAGCACTTATAGAGTCTGTCATTTTTAATATTTGATTTCATTTTAAGTTATGTGTTTTACTGAGAAGATGAAACCAAAAAAAAAAGGGGACTTGTAATGGAACATAAATTTAACCCTTCTTGCCACCCGGCACCAGCCCGAGCCAGCCTCCCCTGCGTCTGGGTGCTGGTTTCTCCCTCCACGCAGTTGTGCTGCTGGGGCTACTGGGGCTGCTGGGGCTGTTGAGGCTGCTGGGGGCCATTGGGGCTGCTGGAGCTGCTGGGGTTATTGGGGCTGCTGGGGTTAGTGGGACTGCTGGGGCCACTGGGTCTATTGGGGCTGCTGGGGCTACTGGGACTGCTGGGGCTGCTGGGGTTATTGGGGCTGCTGGGGCCACTGGGGCTATTGGGGCCGCTGGGGCTGTTGGGGTTATTGGGGCTGCTGGGGTTAGTGGGGCTGCTGGGACCATTGAGGCTGCTGGGGCAGGCGAGGCTGCTGGGGCCATTGGGGTTGCTGGGACTGGTGGGGCTTCTGGGGCCACTGGGGCTATTCGGGCTGCTGCTTCCTCCTCTCCTCTCCTCTTCCTCCTTTCTCTCTTTCCGTCTGGCTTTCTTTCTTTCATTTCTGGAAACAAAAGCTTCGTGTCACACTCTTTCCCTTTAAGGGCGCTGGGCTGGTTTGCGGGGCGACTCACGGCTCTTTCTGGTTTGCAACCAGGTTGTACCTGAAGGACCTTCCGGGGGCTCCGCGCAGGTGAGGGAGTCAGGGCCGAGGCCTGGAGGAGTCTGAGTGCCCAGCTTCCATCCAGGTGTCGCAACGAGCGTGTGATCCTTCTTGGAGATGCTCCCCCTGTGTGAGCTGGCCGCGGGGAAAGGCCGCACGTCCTGGGCCCGAGTGGGGCCTTCCCACGAGCGGGGACCAAGCCGGCTGGGCGTTTCCGTGTGCCACGTCCCTCAGCATGTGCCCCGGCATCTGCCTCGCGGGGCCGGCGTCCCCCGGGCGGGGCGGGCGTCCCACGTCACTCCAGGGGCCACTCCGCCATGACTCTGCCTTTGTTTGCCCCCAGACAAAGGCTCCTGTGTCCCCTTTGGCCCTTCAGAGGTTGAGAGCTGCGAGGCCGTGCATTAGGTCAGCTTTGCAAATAGACACCACGGAGCTGAGGAGAGAGGCGCGTGGACCCACGGCGCCTCCCCTGCGCGGCTGGTCTGGCCTGGATGTGCGTCCGCCCCATGCAGCGGCGGCAGGTGCCCGCAGAAACGCAGGGGGAGGACCTGGGGCGCATCTCAGTTAAAAAAGAGATCCCCCTCCTGCTGCCCCGGGGCCAGGTGGCCCCATGACCCACGCTCGTCCCCAGCGTGTGAGCTGTCGCTGTCAGGGCCCTGCGCTTGCAGAGCCGCGGGCCGAGTGCCCCTGTGACCCCTCCTGTGACACCTCCAGCTGCAGCTGTGCCTGGAGCAGAGGCGTGCCAGTCCTCGGGATGAGCCAGGCGCTTTCCTAGGGGCGGAGGGAGACGAGGACCCGCTTCCAAGCGTCCTCTGGTAGAGACCGTCTGCTGGGGGCCGGGCAACACAGGCTGGCTCCCTGGGAGGCCTCTCTGCAGGGAGCTCCGGGCTCGGCTGCCAGAGAAGCAGAGGGACTGCAGTTGGGGCTGGATCCGCTGCCCACGGGCAGACATTCTAGCTGCTTCCCTGCTGTTCTGCTGCTCCGGGTCCAGGCCTCGTGGACCGAGGGCCTGCGCGGGCCAGCGTGTGCGACTTGTCCCAGCTCCTTCCGGGACGACTCCTTCCCTGGGGAGTGTCCGTCACCAAGCCTAACGACCCTTCCAGAGCCTTGGTTCTCCCTCTGTCCGCGGGCACCGAGGGTGAACTGAGTGGAGACGCCTCTCCTCTCCACGGTCCCAGGCCTCCCGTCACCCCCCTTCTGTAAGGGGCGAGAAAGCCACGAGCGCCCCCCTCCTGATGGCTTTGCAGCGCTGCGCGTGTGTTTTGAGACCCTCGTCTTTGTGTTTCGGGGATGCAGGTTAAAATAAAAAAGGGAGATTACGTCCTGCGCCCCAGGAAGTAAAGTGGGCACCGTCCTTTTAACGTGATGTAGGAAATAGCTGCGTAGACAATGGCGCGCGGCCTGTTAGATAAGGACAGGATGGCTTGTCTCTTCCGCTGACCCAGGTGGTCTTTACGGGGTATGGTAACGGGCCAGGTGGGAGAGAAAAGAGGAAGAGGAAAGTATCTCGACCTTGCTTCCATCCCGGGCCTTCCCTGGCGTGTGTGCGTGTGCGTGTGCGCGACACTAGGCGACCGGAGAGGTTGGCAGTGACGCGATTCTTGCGGTCGGGACCGTCTCATCTCTGCCTCGCCTCCGCGAAGTTGGGCTCCCTGGATCCAGGGCCATGAAGGAGAACACAGACGGAGGCCCAGGGCCACCTGCCCTTCCGCTTTTAGGACAGTCGAAACAGGATTTGAAAGAAGGTTCTGGCGTAGCCTCCAGGCCAAGGCCAATTTATGCTCCTACTCCCCCTCACGGTGGCCGGTTGGGCCACGACCAGTCACGGTCCTAGAGTCGGAGAGCTGACCTCAGCGGAAGACTTTGCTCTGGATCTTGTGCGACAAGGGCCCCCGCCTATTCCCGGGGAGCTCTGGGTTGGCAGCTGGAGGACGCACATGTAGTATTGCGCGTCTCGTCCCCCATAATCCAGATTTTCCGTGGAGTTCGCCTGGGGAACGGCATGTTCAGTTGGGATGTGAGCCTGGATGGCCCTCAAGGGTCCTGCTTCCCCAGGAGGTGGCCCTCACCAGGGTTGCCCATCAGCGTGGCCCCAACGACCATCCCCAGGGCTCGCAGACCCTGAGCCGACCAGGATCCGCCTGCAGGGACGTAGGGCACGTCACCCTTCAGTGTAGTTTGCGCCAGGGGGAATGTGCAGAGCCCGGGCACCTGGACTGCCGCCCTCCGGAGCGCAAGGGGCACAGACACAGGCAGCCGAAGAGCCACAGTAAGAATGTGACCAGGGCCGCCTCCGAGATGAAACAGGGAGAGGGGGCGATGCAAACGGGACGTTGACCCACCGAGAAAGGAGCACAGCCCCGGTGTGCATGGGCACCGCACTGATGCCCCTTTAGGAAGGGGGAGTGGGACGCCCGGGGTGGCCCAGGGAGGGCACCGGGGGAGCTGGGGCTGGGGCCGGGCCTTGGGGCCCCAGAAGATTTTCATAAATAGAGGTGAGGGGAAGGCAGGAGGGGAGCCGCTGGCGGAGGGCAGGAGTTTGTGCCAGCCGCCTTTGCGGCGGGGGTGCTGCGCCCTATTCTGGGGAGAGGAAGTTCCAGGGGAGGCTGGGGTCACGGGGGATGGGGCTGCTCCCGAGTGCCGGAATTTCGGGTACAGGTTGGTGCAAGGGGTGCTGTGGGGAGGAGCTGCTGGGGCCAGAGGCTGGGTGCTGACCTGGGGGGGGGTGGCCTGCGGCAGCATGCCTGGTATCCTTCTCTTGGCTGGGACCGGCGACCTCAGAACGACAGGGGAGCACAGAGACGGCCTAGGTTTGGGGTGTCCTAACTGGGCCCGGCTTGCCACGGTCCGCAGGCCAGGGCCGTGAACCGTCCCCCGCGAGCTGGCCCTTTTAAAAGCAGCCACGGTAATAATAATAATAACAATAATCGAGAGAGGATTGCTTTCTAGGAGCCCCACACCCACGTTCATCGGGGTTATACCTGCTCTTTGCACACGTGGACCCAAGGTGCACCCCTGGGGGCCGGGGGTCTGTGCCCGCGTCCAGAGCGGACGTGAGCCCGGGCCGATGGCGGGTTCATCAGCTCTGCTGCTTATACTTCGATTTCAAGAGTAAAATGTTAGTTTGTTCAGCTCTCTGCCTTGTGCCTTGATCACAGTGTGAAAGTGTTGGCCCAGCTTAGCTTCCTGGTCAGAGGGTCAAGACCCATGGCTTTTAAACATGCTTATGTGAAACCCAAACATTTGTGACCACTGGTGATCCTGGAATCGAGGCACAACTTATGAAACGAGCACGTAATGATCTTGTTTATTCGGGGTATAAATAGAGTTCCTGCATTTAAAAATTTTTCTTCCTGATAAGGACTTCAGCCAGCATTGCTTCTCCCTCTGTCTGTCTCTCTCTCGTCTCTTCCTCCCTCTATTTCTTTGTCCTCGCCTTTCAAAAGGGAGGGATTTGCGGGGGGCTGCTGGGGCCCCTCCTGGAAGAGGCAGGGCCACCCATGGGTCTTGTCCTTGGAGCACTCCCTGCTTCCCATGCAGCTTTGGTGGGGTGGGGAGGGAATGCGTGGCCAGGGAGGAGGGCCTGGGGGCGCGTGGACATGTCCTTGCCACCTCCATGGCACCGCGGAGGGGCTACGGAGGCACAGCGGCCTCTGACAGCCCAGCTGGGGACCTGAGCCAGCAGAGCAAGGCCACCTGTGGATGAGACCTTCCAGGCCCTTCCGGGGCAGTGAGGGGGGGGCAGAGTTTATGCAGAGAATGACCCCTTGAGTCTCAGCCACACGCTTTCATCATTCAGACAGTTCTTTGGTTTTTTAAAAAGATTTCATTTATTTACTTATTTGAGAGAAAGAAAGAGTGAGCACAAGCGGAGGGGCGGGGGGGGGGGAGCAGAGTGAGAGGGACAAGCCGACTCCCTGCTGAGCACAGAGCCTGATGCAGGGATCCATCCCAGGACGGTGAGATCATGGCCTGAGCTGAAATCAAGAGTCAGACGCTCAACTGATGGAGCCACCCAGGCGCCACTTTTTTAATTTTTACCATATCGAGTACTTAATGTAGATAGACTTAATCTTTTGTTTTTAAAGGGCACACTTCTTTTACTTAAATGTTATATTTAGATTTGTTCTAAATAATACTGTCTATGAAATCCCTGGTTTGATGTGCCAGTTACGTATTTTTCATAGCAAATACTGAAATAATTATGTAAGTGTTCATTTTTTTTAAAGGATTTTTTCCATGTATTTCCAAAAATCATCTTGTGTGTCTGAGTGGTCTGTGCGCAAGCCTTTGGGAATCACTGTGTGATCTCATGTCCTGCCCTCAAGATCCCTGGTTGTCGTTTAACCATGTGCTGCTCTGGGCATATCTGATTCAGTCATTGGTTGCTGGGCCGTGCTTTCTGACTTTTCCCTACCAGACCGCAAGGTTCTTGAGAGTAGGCACCATGCTCTTCAGTGTCAGCCAAAGTGACCTGGCTGATTGTCATTCTATCTGTCTGTCCATCCACCTATCTGTCCATCCATCCACTTATCCATCCACCCATCTACCCATCTGTCAATCCACTCATCCATCCATCCACTTATCCATCCACCCACCCACCCATCTGTCCATCCATCCATCCACTCATCCATCCATCCACCCACCCATCCACCCATCTGTCCATCATCCACTCATCCGTCCATTCATCCACTCATCCATCCATCCATCTGTCCATCTATCCACTCATCCATCCATCCATCTGTCCATCTATCCACTCATCCATCCATCCATCTGTCCATCTATCCACTCATCCATCCACCCGTCTGTCCATCCATTCATCCGTCCATTCATCCATCCACCCATCTGTCCATCCATGCACTCATCCATCCACCCACCCACCCATCCACCCATCTGTCCATCCACCCACTCATCCATCCATCCATCACCCATCTGTCCATCCATCCACTCATCCATCCACCCACCCACCCATCCACCCATCTGTCCTTCAGTCCACTCATCCATCCATACATCCACCCATCCACTCATCTATCCATTCATCCACCCACCGGTCCACCCATCTGTACATCCATCCATCCCCCCCACCCATCTGTTCATCCATTCATCCATCTGTCCTTCCATCCATCCATCCATCCATCCATCCACCCATCCACCCATCCACCCATCCACCCATCTGTCCATCAATCCACTCATCCACCCATCCACCCATCCATCCATCCACCCACCCATCCACTCATCCATCCATTCATCCACCCACCAGTCCACCCATCTGTCCATCTATCCATCCCCCCACCCACCCATCTGTTCATCCATTCATCCATCTATCCTTCCATCCATCCATCCATCCATCCACCCACCCATCCATTCACTTATTCATCTTTTATCTTCTATCCATCTATCTGTCCATCTTCTACTTCTATCCGTCTATCTCTCCATCACCTATTTCCTATCTATTCATCCACCCAGTCCCCCATCCATTTCTATTTCTTCATCAACTGTGTCTATGAAGCTATCATTTGTCCATGTATCTATGATCTAATCTATCATCTACTAATTCTCCTCCCTCCCTCCTTCCTTTTATCCTGCTTGATGAGCCAGGCGCTGTCTTAGGCCCTGGGAATATAGCAGAAAACAAAACAAAGTCTCTGCTTTTGTGTAGCAGTCATTCTCGTTGGAGGAGGCAAGCAATCAACAAGTAAACAAATAGAAGAAACTGGAAAACGATCTGTAGGGACACATGCCATGCAGAGTATAAAAACGGGGGGATCTGAGGCACAGACAGCAGGCCTAGCTGACAGATGTCAGGGAGGTCCCTCCGGGGAGGGGACATGGACCTCTAAAGAGCCAACTCAGAGCCTGTGAGGAGGGGGCAGCTGCTGGACAGAGGCTCAGAGGCAGGGGTGGTCTTGGTGGGTCAGGTGCAGGGAGAAAATTCAGACAGAAGGTAGAGAATTTAATTCCAACTTTAACAAAGATGAGTTTTTCCATTTCTCACTTCCTAGGGGCTACAGCCCCTTTTCCACTTCTTCCCTTCTTCCTCACCTCGGAGAAGCCCCTGTGTCAAATCCCTTATGTGGACGCAATCCAGAAGCAGTGCCCTGTTGCTCCCCTGCAGGGTTGGAGGGCGGATGGGGAGCACACCACGAAGAGGCTACCGCTGACATGCTAATATTTCATTTTAATCTTGAGTGCCAGGTTACCTTCCAAATGAAGTGTCTCAGGCAGGGCTCTAACTTACATGAAATAAAAGAGTTTAATGCTAATTAAATATCATCTGACTACTGAAGCCATATTTATTGATGGTCTAAAAGAACATCATCGAGGTGGATGGACTTGGAACGTGTCTCGCTAGAAACGCACCCACCAGACTCGCAATTCAGGCTCCTATGGCCCCACGCGAGGCAAGGCCCGGGACGCGTGGGGGTGGGAACGTGGGGCGGCCCATCTGCTTTCTCTGTCAGGGGCGTGGATTGGCGCCTTTAATGCGTATTTGAGTCAGGAGCTCTGGGATGTTGCCCACACTGCTCGCTCTTAAACCAGACCCAGGAAGGGCCCGCAGTGTGGGACCAGCCAGGTGCCAGGTGGCCAGAGTCTAGAACAGACCAGGGATGAGTGACCCCCGACCCTGGCCCCGCCATGTCCTGCTTCGTCCTCCGCTTGCTCCTCCCTTTGTCCCGGTCCTTCCTTCCCGTCCCTCCCGTCCCGGCCGCGCCGTGGCCTCTGCCCAGGCTGAGTGGCTCTCCAGGGTTGGCAAAGTCTTCCACCACGGGCCTTGGCCCCGGGTGTGTGATCCCACGTGTGCCCCCGTACCTCTGCGTCAGCCTCCTCCTACATGCGTGCCTCCAGGGTTGACAGCTTCTCCCGGCCGGGGCGGGGAGCGGTGGTACCTCCTAACCCCCCGCAAAGAGGGCCGCGTGTGGGGCACAGCGGGCTTCCCGGCCCGTCTCGGTGGAGCGTGGTGGGGGCGGCCTGGGGCGGGAAGTCCTGCTCTTGCCGCTCACCTCCAGCTCCCTTGACCATGCTCTCCCTTTGCCCCGAAGGGCACAGGCTCGGGCTGCAGGAGCAGGAGCGTCCCCACCCGCAGGCGAGCTGGGCCCCAGCCGGGGATGGACACGGGCTCCGCGGGCTGTCCGTGCGAGCGTGGGCTGCGTCGTGAGGTGTGTGCATTACTCTGGGGAAGTCAGGGATGCGAATTTTTGCACAGAACTCGGGTCGATGTTTGCAAGTTGACAACTCGGGGGTGTTTCCCTTAAACCTCCACGTGAGCGCGTGTGTTGGGATTTGGCAAGTAGGCCCCAGGAGGCTCTGGTGCGCCCCAGTTCTTGGGGCTGACCCCCCAGATCCTGCTGGGGGGGTCCCTGGGGTCCAAGGAGGGAGCCGCTCAAGGTGCAGGTGGTCGGGGGGAGAGAGTTCCGGGGACCCAGAATCCTTTCTGGAAGAGCAGCCCCGCTGTGGCCCTGAGGCCTCCGTACCCGCGTGTCTGCATCCACCTATAATTAGCGCCTGAAATTTCTAAATGAAACGCCGAAGCAAGTAAATTTAGCAAACTTCTTGTGAAGTGTTACCCCACCGTCTCCCTCCAACTGTCCGCGCAGACAGCCGTACCACCTTGCTCGCCTTGGCCTTCTGCAGCTGAAGCTGCTTATGTGTGCTGTCTGGCAGCCACGCAGACATCCCATTTATGTGATCTATAATGAGTTTATTAGTGTTTCAGTGCCTCGTTGCTATTAAGTTTTATCAGTTTCAGCTTCAAGAGCACAAGGTTAAATTTTCAATAGAGTTTTCGCAAAGTTTAAGTGGGATTGTTAAAAATATGTCCAAATGGTGGAACCGTGTATTTAGTCTGAAGATATTATTTCCGCCCGCTAAAGGATTTTGATCTCTTATTTATAAATTTAACACTTTTCTGATGCTCACAAAGGCAGCACAGGGCTCGTGCTTTATTTTCGGAAGCCGAACGTGAACGCGTTAAGGGGAGAGGAGCCAGCTGAAGCTGATGCAGGTTGAGCCTGACCCACCGTCATCGCGTAGCCCCTCACGCTGCTCTCATGGTCTCGGGGTGCGGTTAGGACGGGCTGTTGCCTTGACCTGGTTAGTACACATGATGAAGGAAGGGGGAACATTCGCCCACAAATTACAAAGGGGTGGGTTATGATGTTATTTTTCTCGCGCTACCATAAGATAAGCAGGTTTGGGGATCCCTGGGTGGCGCAGCGGTTTGGCGCCTGCCTTTGGCCCGGGGCGCGATCCTGGAGACCCGGGATCGAATCCCACGTCGGGCTCCTGGTGCATGGAGCCTGCTTCTCCCTCTGCCTGTGTCTCTGCCCCCCTCTCTCTCTCTCTCTGTGACTATCATAAATAAATAAAAATTAAAAAAAAAAAGGAAAGCAGGTTTTCCGATGAAAATAGGCGTGGACATAATTGAATATGATTTACCTGGATCCCTCCTGTAATTCTTGAGCAATTTTTTCTTTTTTCTTTTTTTTTTCTTTTTCTTTTTCTTTTTTTTTTTTTTTTTTTTAAGGAAACCAATTCAGTGGTTTGGTGGCTGTAATCAGAATAAAGTGCTTCCACTTTTAGGTTAAGAGAAAGGAAAAAAAAAAAAAACCGGTAATAGGCTGAGCTGCTATTATGGAAAGTTTATTATTATTGGTATATAAGCTAGCTGGGGGCTTAAGCACAGAGCAGTTGGATAATTTAGCTAGCTCCTGGATCCAATTAAAAAAAATCTATGTTGTGTCCACAGTGGGGGATGGCCATAGCTGAGGAAGCACTCTGTCGTAGACAGTGACACACCTGTGGCATTCTCTCAGTTATACGCAGTTTGGGACGCAGAACACTCTAAATCCTCTCATTACTGCCTTAGAGAAGACAGACACTTCAAGCAGTTCTCCATTTATCTGAGATTACCAGTTAAACTCGTTAAAAAGCAACTATGGCTTGTTCACTCAATTGGCTGTTGGGAAGATTTCGTGTTCTTGAGCGACAGTGTGGCTTTGATTAGTGGAGTGCTATACTTTTTAGGGGAGACCTTTTCTAACTTAATTTATGACTCTGGTTGAATGGCGTCTGGGCTGGGGTATTACGTATTTCCCCAACTATTGTACCTGGTGTCAATAAAGGCGCATTTAGGGAAATCTGAAATAAAACCCCAGGGTGTTTTTGTTCTTTGGGGAAGCAATGCACCATAAACATTTTGGGCTTGAGCCAAAAGCTTTCCCTGACCGTGATTGCAAATTACTGTAGTATGTATAGATTGCTGGTGGAACACTATTTGAGGAAACCTGTATTTTATAGAATGTCACTTTTATGCACAATCCAGGCAAAAGGAGGAAAAAAAAAGAGAGAGAGAGAGAGAGGAGAGAGAAACTAATCTAGCCAGCAGACAGTATCCTTTTGAATGAGGATATTACTGGGGAAAAAAATTTTTTTTTTTCAAAAACGAAACAAAAAACAAAACACCAAACCAGGCTCTCAATACAGGCTTTTTATTTAATCATTATTACATCAATCATCGATATCAATACTTACCAGCAGCCTGATAAAGTAGCCAGTAGGTGAAACAGCTATTAAAAAGTGTAAAAAAATGATGAATCCGGTGCGGGGAGGGGTATTAATGCTCTCCAATTATTTAATGATAAGTACCTATTTTTGAAAGTGTTTGTTTTTAATAATCGACTGTAATATTAGTTCGCAAAAACGTAATTGCTGCTTAATTCTGCATCTTCGTTCCTTTGTGCCGGGCACAAAGGTAGTATATTTCTGTAGTTATTGTTCGCAGCACTCCGTGTAAAAAATCACGTTCATTTCAAGAAGCTGTTATGGTATTGATTCTGGTAAAGACTTCCATTAACTGACCAATCTAAATCTCATAAGTGATGTCAGGATAGTTATGCATTTGCTTGGTTCAAGTATTCAGCCATTATGTTAGAATGCAGGCCGTGTCTGAATATGGCTGTTAAATTATTTCTAAATACCGAACCAGAACAGCTTAACAGTTCTGCAGTTTGAGACTGACACAGAAATGACAATCTGCCACCTCTTTGTTTTTTAAATATTAACGTTGTATTGGGATAGTATTTTTGGAGTAAAAACCTGTGGCACGAGAGGATAAGTGACATAAACAAAGGCAGCTGGGCTTCATGAAATAATGGAACAATAAGGCCCTTGCAGCCGCTCTCATCACTCCAGTATGTTAATTAGCATTCTGTTGTGGCCGCAACACTGAAAACATGTAATCTGTATTGGTGTACAGTACAGCTGTGAACACACATTCTTTTTTGTGAGTCCCTGGAGTTAGCCTTGCCATTGGCATATGCGTTTGGGCCAAAAGTCAAGCCATCACCACTGAAATAGCACACTATAGCAGCAAAATGTCATTTGTCTTTTCTTATTTTTTTTTTCCTCCCCTCAATGCCACATGCTATCCAGTGATGTAATCCAGTATCACCGCATCTGTCTCCCTGCTCTGTGTTTGCAGGAGGGGGGGGGGATCTGGGGGCGGGGGGCGGGGTGGGGGGGGATGCTGGGATGCCAGCAAGCAGGAGCATTTGAAAGGCAGGTGGCCCCAGAAGGGTCAGATTGAAACCTCAGTTATTCCTCCTTGCAGCGTTGGTTTGAAAAATGTACATATTTTTTAAAATGTGCATGTACACGTATATGTATATATTTTTTTAGATGCACAGATTCTTAAGTGTCGTGGGTCAGAATCTGCTGCTCGTTTCCCTGGAGGGAGGAGGGGGGGTGGGCAGCTAATTCATAAGAGGAGACCACCTCAGCGAACTCTTCCATTGTTTATCACCTGTGCCCCGATCGTGATCCTTCGAGCACGTAGTACCCGCTTGGGGTAGGGCTGCTGCTTCCCATTTCAGAGCTGAAGATACTGAGGCTGAAGCACGATGGGAAGGTGGCCTCCCATTTGCAAGGCCTTTCTGACTGGTCACTTGAGGGGGACGGATTAGTACCGGGGAGCAGAGGCAGCTGTGGCTGGGAGCAGGAACTCTGGCCCCCAAGGGTGGGACTCCGGGGTCCCCTCTCTGTGACCTCGCTGCTTGCACAAGGCTTGGGGCTGCGGGGACCAGCCCTGGTGGCAGCTTTGGAGACAGGAGGACAGGATGGTCGGTGTTGTCACCATAGGAGCTGGACCTAGTGGCCAAAACCTGCCTGGGTTTTTTACCTGATGGGCTTGGGCTGGAAAAGTCGATTTCCCTGTTCTCAAAGTAATTTCGCTTTCTTTGTTGTGTGTGCATGTGTGTGTGTGTGTGCGTGTGTGTGCGTGTGTGTGTGTATCTCCCAGCATAGGACGCACACACTCACAGGTGTACCCTTGTTCACTCAGTGCATAGCCCTTTGCAAAATAATTCTGGAATGAAAAATTGCATTTCCTAGTCCTTTTAAATGTAGCCTAAATTCAGATAAGGATCATCTAGTTGTTAAAACTTTTCCTACGTTTCAGCTTGCTCCTACCCATCAGCCCCGGCCCTGCCTCTGATCAGACTGTAACGACAAAGCGATCCTTATCAAGCAACCAAACCAAACAAAAATAACCGAATCAGAAACACCCCACTTGTCTCTAAAGTAACTTTCGGATTCTTTGGGCAAAGCTTCTTGTCTCTCTCTGAAAAATGAGGATGAATACTTAGCTCCAGATTTTTATTTTAATCTGCCTCAAATCTGATTGAAACATAACCCCCCAGCCCTCACCCACCACCCCCCCCCCGCCAAAAAAAAACCCCACACAGCATCTGGGTCACCGTGCTGATCCAGTTTGGTTCTACTTTTGGACTGTGGAAGAATGAAATTGTTTGGCGTTTGGTGACGTGAGCAAGTGTCCACCTGGGAGCAGAAGAGGTTATAGGTTAATAGCACTTGCTTTTTTTTTTTTTTTTTTAAATTCCAGCAGAACAGAACTCTTTCCCACTTTCTGGTCCCCATCCTGAGCCCCACGCCCGGCCTCGTGGCGTCTTTCCCCAGACTTGCCTGGGTGAGGTAAAGCAGGGCTGACATTAAGATTTTAGGTCTGTTGTTTCTCTTTTCCTAGAAACTCCTCCTCCCCCTTTGGTTAATGGCTCTTTAAATATTGAAATGCCTGGAAAAAAAAAAAAACAAAACAAAATAAAATAAAATGCAGGCTGTCAAAGAGATAGGAACAACAACAACAAAAATGTTGGTATCTTTTAGAATTTGTCTTCCTGGTGGTAAAAGTATATAATTAATAGGAGAATTTTCCTCCAGATGTGGCTATACTATAATAGAGCCTTATAAATGCTACAGAAAGAAAAATTGCTTGGAACGAAGGCGTCCTCAATGAGAGCACACCTGGGTCTGACAAAGATTGCATTTAGGGACTGCTGTGCTATCACAACGCAGAGAAAGACCAAGTCTCCGGGAGCAGCTGGAGAGAAAGCCCCGGCAAATCTGCATGCAAATAGCAGCACATTGTTAACTTAATCAGATGCCGAGAGGAAAAGATGTGCCAGAGCCGGAGGATGATCTACACACGCGGAGGGAGAGCGGCCTGAGCTGCCGAGGGCTCTGGGCGAGGCTGGGCCCCGAGCAAGGTACAGCCCGGCCCGGCCGCCCACCCACCCACCGCCTGCCTGCTTGCCCGGCCTGCACTCAATTTATCACATAATGCCTGATTTGCTCTTTGAAAAGATAGAAACGATGGAGTATATTTCAACGGGAAGGAAGCTTTATTTTATTTTATTTTTTTTTTATGGTGATAGAGGTCTGGGCATCATTTCGCCTGGCTCTGTAACTCCAATTAAATGATATTTCTGCCTAAATATCCGGGTGCCTTGAAGATAAGAAATACTGCCCCAGAGTATATAAAGAAAGAGCTCTTTATTATTATTATCATTATTATTATTATTATTAAAGAAAAAAAAAGGAGCAGCTCTCTATAGATTGAAGTGCTGGGTATAAATTGTACCTTTAGAAGAAGCGCAAGACACCTGTTATTTATATTTTATATTAATATTAATGGAATATATATTTTTTCGATCTCTTCCATCTTTTAGCCTAGCACCATAAAAAATAAAAAGTAATACTATTTAATCACCCACAGCTTAATAGTGCCTTAGTTGTTTACTGCCATCACACTAATTGCTCTGTACTAATGTGTTTTTCTGTGATATCCAGTAGTGCTAAGAGAACAGAGATCCATAACCAATTAAATATAGTGTTTTTTATGTTAAAAATATATCTGGTGAGGCTAGAAAGGGAACAGAAGCCGCCCTCGAGAAAGGCGCCTTGGCACACCATCCCGGCGCCCGGCAGAAGGTGCCCGCGTTGCCTCTTTTGCGCAAAGACAAAGGGGGTAATTTTTTTGGCAAGAAAACAAACCCAAGGAAAGCACAACAAACTGTTTGCTAATTTTCCCCCTCCTGCAACTCCTCGGGCTGCTTCTGTCCCGGGTCTTGCAGAGGGAGAGAGGCTGCCGGGGGAGGGAGGCGGGGGAGCGGCGAGGCCCCCCACGCGGTGCCGGGCGCGGGAGGTGCACGCGGGCAGCCGGCCGGGTGCGTGGAGGAGCCGTGGGCCTCGCAGCTTCTGGAAGGAGGGAAGCGGCGGTGCGGGAGGGCGGTGCGGGCCGCTGGGTGCTTGCACTGCTCCCGGCCCCCCGGGGGGCTTTGTGGGCCGCCCTGCACCCGACCTGGGGGGCCGAACGGGGTCAGCGTGCAGCACCGTCCCCGGCCGAGCCGCTGCTGCAGCTGCAGGTGCCTGCAACCCCAGGGGACTCCCTCCCCCCCCCCAGCCACCCCGACACCCACCTTCGGGCGCCAGCCCAGCCCCGGCCTGCGTCCTCCCCCACCCTCTGCGCCTGCAGGGGGCCGTGGGGAGCCCTGGGGCCAGGGCCCCCGCGTACCTGCAGATGGCTGCGCATGTGCCTCTAACGTGTGCAGGTGGCAAAGTGTGTGTGTGTGAGGAAGGGGACGTGGGTGTGCACGAGTGTCAGCTCGGACGTGCTCATGAGTGCTCGCCTCGCAGTCATGCGTCTGTGTGTGCGCACCTGTGTGTGGGCACGGGAGCGCGTCCGAGTGTGCCCGTGCACCTGTGTGGCATGTGTGCTTGAGGTTTGTACGTGTGTGTCCGGGCCAGTGGCGAGCGTGTGTGTCCAGTGAGTGTGTGTGGGTGTGCACGTCTCCACGGGGGTGTGGCCCCTGCGACTGCCGCCCTGCCCCAGGGGCTGGGGATGGACACCCTGGCCTCCCGCCTGTGGCCCACCCTCCAGGGGCCCCTAGAGGCCGAGTTTTCTTTGCAGCCAGTGGTCCCTGAGAAAGTGCCGAGTGTCTGTGGTCCGCGCCTGGCATCCCCCACCCCCCCCCCACAGACGTGCCTTCTTGGTGGTGGGCGCTGCTCTGGCCCTCCTGACCCGTGTCTCCACCCCATGCATCCGTCTCCGTAGACTCTGCACCCTGCTCGGCCACTTCCGAGGGGCCTGTCCCTGGAGGCGGCGGGGGCCTCCCCATCTGACGCCCCCCCATTCCTGGACAGCGGTTGGCACAGCCGGGCCCACCCAGGAGCACATGAGGGGCTCTTACGGGGCGCCCCGGGCTGGGCACCCATGTTTCCCTGCAGCACTTCCGCTGGCTGCACGTCTCGGCCGCCCCCCTGCTGGTTGCCTGCCCCCCCCCCCGGAAGGCCCGCGCCCCTGAAGCTGGGGCCTTGCTGGCGCCACCAGAGTTTCCTTGGCCTCTGCCACCTGGTCAGCCACCTGCCCCGTGGGCTCACGTCCTTGACCACCCTGGGGGGGGGCGGAGTGGGGGGGTCCCCGAGAGACCTGATGTGGCCGGCACCAGGGCGAGGCGTGAAGGAGGGAGGTCCCGAGGAGACCTCCGGCATCGGCCCAGGGGCGGGTCCAGCCGCGGCCGGCGGTCCCCAGATGTGGCGGGAGTCCTGGCCGGGGCTGAGCGGGCCGCGGGGGTTCTCTGGCATCAGCCTGCTGCCGTGGCCACGCCCTCCACGCGCATCTCCGCGGCCCGGACCCAGGACCTCCGGAGTCTGACTTCAGCCCGGTGGTGTCTGACCTTGATGCGCCCTTGAGCAAAGAGCTTGCCCCGCTGTGATCTGATCCGGGTCCCGCCTTCTCGGCTCGGAAGTGGAGCTGGCCGTGGGGCCGACTCTGCAGGGCGGGATGCCTCGGTGGCTGAGTCCCCGGGGGCGTCAGACTCTGGGTCTCAGCCCGGGTCGTGATCTCGGGGTCCTGGCGTCCTGGGATCAAGGCCCCGCATCGGGCTCTGCACCGGGCATGGGGCCTGCTTCAGATCCTCTCCTCTCTCAAAAAAAAAAAAAAAAAAAAAAAAAAGGCATCAGCAGGGCTCCCTGAGCCTGTCATTGCCCAACCTGGACCACGTTCGGGTGTCGTGGTGACACGCGCTGCGTTGGGGTGGCGTGGCTCCCTGTGACACGGCGCGAGGGTCCTGGGCCCCTCTGCATGGATCCCGTCCTGTGTCCTCCCCCAGGCCCGTGCCCTGTTCCTCCCCCTGAGCATCCCCGGCGTTGCCCCGGCCTCGGTCCCCTCTGCTCTGGGAGCAGCACCGCGCCGGGGCCCGGAGGGACACGGGCATGGGCCGGAGTCCGGCGGATCCCCAGCGCCCTCAGCCGCTGCCGGGACTCCCACGTCAGGAGCGAGGCGTGTGTGCGGGGTGTGACCCCGGCCCCGTCGCATGCCTGGCGTGTGGGGAGGACCAGCTGGACGTCGCGTATGAGCACTTTGTGACGTCCTACCACTGTGATCTGAGATGGTGAGGCTTGCTTTTATTTTTCTTTCCCCAACACCGGTCCTTTTGAGGCTTGTATATTCTCTCCACTGGCGTCCACACAGAGACACTGCGGGAAGATGGGGCGAAGGCGTCATCGCTGCTCCTTTGTCAGCGGGTCGTGGGTCTCCCTATTAAATGCTCCCTGCGTGGGGAGCACCCTCCAGGCCAGCACGGCGGGGAAAGCGAACCCGCCCTGGTACCGTGCGGCGTGCTGTAGTCACGGGGTCCCGAGTCCCCCCGGGACGGACCCCCCGACCCCGTCGGGCGAGATGGACTCTCAATTAAAGAAACGGTCCAGGACCTTTCCGTTGAGTTGATTTTTGTTTCAATGAAAGGGAAGGAGGTTGGGGCCGGGGCTTGTCCTCACCGCCAGGAGGGCCTCAGAGCTGGAAAAGGTGAAGCCTGGAGGGGTTTGGGGGTGAGGACCAGAAAAGGGAGTGGGTTTGAGGGGAGGCGGCAGGGGTCACGGCGGGTGGGGAAGCACGGGAGGCGGTGGTCACCGCAGGGGTGCAGCCAGGACGCCAAGGGGGGGACACGTAGGGAAGTGACACCGAGTTCAGCTCCAGCGGCCGTGGCGGGCCTGCCCGGGGACTAGCGGTGCCCGGAAGCACCTCGCTTGCCTTTGCCCAAGTTCATTTCCACCGCAGCCCTGAGTAGGGGCTCAGACCCGGAGGACGGAGTAGCTCGCCCAAGGTCACCAAGCTGGGCGGTGGTGGAGCGGGGCCCTGCGAGGTGCCACCGCCTCCTGCCCTGAGCAGCCCTGGGGGGGGGCCTGTGCCCAACACCCCAAAATCAGACGTGAGGTAGGAGGGTGTGCTTTGGGGAAGCCCTTCTCCCGAAAACAGATTTTTTTGGCCAGCGCTCAGCCTTCCGTCCCATCTTTACGCGCCCCAGTTAGGCACTTGCACCCCCAGCTACCCAGCCTAAGGCGCCCCTTGCTGCCTGCATGGACTTTGCACGCGGGCTTGACCGTTGGCAGGAAACCGCCCCTTACTCGGGAGGCCCGGCGGAGGCGCGGGAGGTGGGCCCGCCTGTGACGTGCGGCGTGGATGACACTGCACCCCAGCCAGGCCTGTGCACCCCCCCGTCCCCCAGGAACATGGGGCTCAGCCGTGGGCTCCGAGGCCCAGCGAGTCTGACTTATGAGGGGCCAAAAAAAGGTGAGACGTTGAGGAGTCATAAATATTAATCGTTTTAACGCTCTATAATTCACAAGTGACTCAACTGATTTGTCTCAAACTCTGCAGGAAAACCCATCTGTGGCCTCTGACGCGTGTGCTCTCAGACCAGAAGGCCCCTCGTGCCCTCGGGCGTTTAGCCTCAAGGCCGCGGGCGTGGGCATCGCAGAGCCCGGGCTCCCCTGGGGGGTGGGGAGTGGGCCACTTTCCAGAAGAATCCCGTCTTCTGGCGGCTGCTCAGCGGGGACCTGCCCCGTGTCCACCCAGGTGTTCAACACCTGTTTCTACATAAGCGGCACCAGTCATGCCCCGCGAGGCGATCCCGTGTCTCTTGATTAGGTTACTGCTCCTTGGCACCTGCCGTGTGCCGGGGACTGTGCTGGGGGATCTGTTTAAATCCTGGGCAGGGAGAGGAGTTGCGGGGGAGGTGGTGGTGGTCAGAGGGTCCTCAGCTCACAAAGGCACGAACCGTAGGGGAGGGGCAGTGGGGCAGGGAGGGGCGCCTGACTTACATGGTGTAGGCTTGGAAGGCCTCCCTGAGCAAGTGAGGTCTGGTTGGGGTCTTGCAGAGCAAGATGCAGCCGGGTGTCCAGGCAGAGGGAAGCCCACGGGGACACAGGTGCCACGGTGGGGACGGGGCTGGGCCAGAGCATCAGGGATGCAGAGGACAGACCAGGGAGGTGCGGCCACGGTCACATGGGCTTTGCAGGGTGTGGGGGGGTGTAAAGTGCTGATGCCCGGGGCGGGGGGGAAGCCTCGAAGGGTTTGGGCAAGGCTGTGGTGCACGTTGATCGACATTTTAAACGGTGTGATGGGGAGAGGGTGTGATGGGGGGGGGCAGGAGAGGGAGAGTCCGTAGGGACGTGGACCTGCCTGCCCCGAGGGATCTATACCCGGGGCCCCTCCACCCCTGTCCATACCTCTTCCGCGTATCCGATTGTCGCCAACTGAACCCCCAGCAAGTGTACTTTCTTTCGGGGAAACCGACGAATATTCCTTAGTTGGATTCTTCTGCGGGGAGACAGCAGGCAGGGGGAGGGGAGGGCTCCTCAATCCCCGGGTCCGGGCTCGTGGGGGTGGCCCGCTGAGTCGCCTGGAGTCCAGGGGACCTTCTTTTGTTCACGCTCTGGGTGATGTGCTCACTCACATCCCACCCCTTGCTGCCTTCCCGGGGCCACCCGCGCCCAGGGCCCCGCCGTCCCCGCTGGGGCTGCCGACACCGTCGTCCGGCCCGAGGGCAGCGCACACGCGCCGGTGAGGGTGAGGGTGAGGGTGAGGGTGAGGGTGAGGGTGAGGCGGGCCGGACGCCGCGTGGTGGTGCCTCCCGCAGCGAGTGTGCGCCACTCCTCTCCCCACGCTCTGGCGAAGTTTCTGCAGCGGCCCTGGCCCCGTCTTAGCCATCCATTTCCTGCAAGACATTTGGGTGGAAAATCTACAAAACAATAATAGATCAATACATTTAAATTAGAACTTTCAAAAATTCAATAATGGTATTTACAAATTAATAAAGCACCGTAAAGAAAATATGTGCACTTCTTTATTTAGGGATACAGTTAATTTTTTCATTGATTAAACATTCTTTTGGTGGATGGGATGTGGGTAGGGAATTTTTTTTTTCTTCTTCTTCCTTTTTTTTTTTTTTTTTTTTTTTTTTTTTTTTTTTTATCCTAAGGAGGAAGTCCTGCGTGAAAGCCAGAAGGATCCGTGCGTTTCTGGTCACGCACGTACGTTGCCGATGCATGGCTCAGACAGGGACGGGCGGGGAGGGAAGGCAGCGTGGCCTGGCTTGGCAGGAGCTGCAGGGGAGGTGGGAGCACATGGGTCCCGTGCAGTCCGGGGGGTTTGGGTGGGGGTGGAGGTCACGGCAGGCAGGTGCGTCCCTGACTTGAGAGCATCACGTGTGAAGTGCTCACCGTGTTAAGGAAGTTTGGTACAGGAAGAATCATCCCTTACAGAACCTAAACCAGGGGGCCACTCCTCTTTGTTCAAAAAAACTCCCCGTGGAAATCCTCAACAGCAGCACATCTGGAATAAAGTGTTGGTTTCTTCCCTTAGAAACAAGGAGCGCAGGTGCACCCGGGGGCTCCGTCCGTGAAGCATCTGCCTTCGGCCCCGGTCATGGTCCCGGGGTCATGGGATCTGGCCCCCCCGTCGGGCCCCGTGCTCAGCGGGAGCCTGCTGCGCCCCCGGCTTTGCTCTCTCCATCAAATAAATCTTAAAAGAAAAAGGAAAGAGACAATGAGCGCAGTCGGGTCTTCAGATGCCCTACTCTGGCGGGCAGCGTAGGTCTGGCCCTGCTCCGGCCCGGGGCTCGTCCCGCGCTGGCTGGACGCCGACGTGTGCTCCCGCCCCGGCGCCCACGCTGCTCACTCACTCGCCCTGGTTTCTGTCTCCCCCGCGGTGTTGGTCAGTGTTCGTCGGGGAGCTCAGGCTGTGCACAGCGGTGAGCAATGATGCGCCGTCCTGGTGGGTGGCACGGGGTGGGTACCTGGTGCCAGTGGTCTCGTGGGCCAGGCCCTGCAGGCCCTCCACTCACGGGTGTGGATCCTGCCGCCGGGAAGCCGACGTGCACGGACACGGCCGAACAGTGTGGAGCATGAAGGTCAGGGGGTCATCCGCCTACCATGCTGCGGGGGTTGGGGGAGGAAGACTGGGGGCCAGTGGGGTTCAGGAAAGGCCTGCTCCCAGCTGGAGGCGGGAAGAGACGGGAGGGGCCTCTAAGGTGCCGGAGCAGCAGGTGCGATGGGTCGGTGGTTGAGCTTGGTGACCACCCGGAGGTGGAGGGAAGGGAGTATAGAGGGGTCTTAGAGGTGGTGGTGACCGGAGGGGCAGGGGCAGCCAGCCGGGGTGCCACCCACCCTGGGAAGCTGAGTCCATTCCAGGGAGGGGACAGTGTCCTGCTGGGTGCCCGGATGGGGAACAGGGCCGGGACCCTGGCCGTGGAGCTGGATTCCTCCTCCTCCTCCTTGGCTCCGTCCTGTTGGGCTGCCGTCATCAACTCCCCACGTCCACTGCCAGCTGTTTGCTGCTGCAGGGTGGCTCCTTGTTCTGCTGTCTGAACTTGGCATTCAAGGCCTCTCTGTAGCAGGTCTCACTGAGCATCCTTAGCCTCCCTACGGGATCTAACACGACAAGCTGCCTCCTCCCCACGTACGAGCACGTCACACCATCCACCGTCCACGCCACCGCGAGCCGTACGCCGTTCCTCCGGCCAGTGGGGGTGCCGCCCACTTCTCCCCAACCCTTCAGACCCGGCCGTTCAGGCTCACGTGCAATTTCACCTCCACCATGACCTCCCACGCCCTGCCCCATTGTGTGAACTCAGCTTTGTAGGTGGGACTTGGGATACCTTTTGCATTGGTGCCAGGGGGTCTGTGCACCTGTGGGACCTCGTGGGAATGCCCGAACGCACGAATGGACGGCAGTCCCCCTGCCCCCCCCCCGGGGTGCTGAACTGGCAGACGGTTCTCAGCTGGTGTTGCATCTGGGCCTCCCGCTCCCCGGCCCCATCTTGCCAGCTTCACCTCACACGACCACCTCCAGCTCCTGCCCTCCCCCTCCTCCCTGCCACCTCTGCCCTGCATGGGAGCCCCTTGCCATTCCTCACATAACCAGACCCTTGAGTTCTCTAAGCCTTTGCACAGGTATCCCCTTGTCTCGGAAAAGCCAGCCACTTATCCTTCTTCCTCCCTGCCCCGCCCCCACTGAAAATTCATCCGCATCCTCCAGAATCCCACCGCAAAGTCCTTGCACGGTGGGGGCTGTGTCTTTCGGCACCGAGTGGACTTAGCCGTCTGTCCCTTAGCTGCGCGTGCTGTCGTCTGCCCCAATGTCTGCCCTTCTGCCTCTTGCCTCTCCCGACACTTAGTAGGTCCTCAGGCAGTGTTTGCTGATGTCGCACCCAGAGCAGTGCGGGGCGTGTGACTGGGGCCATAGCTGTTAGGTGTTTATTTTTAGGCTCTGGAGGAACAGGTGTTTTTGGAAGAAACTTGGAGATTCCTCCTGCATCTCACGGAACTGTTGCACCCCAGAGGAGCGGTGACAGAGACTGTGTGCGGGTCTGTGATGTGTACAGCAGGGGCACGTATTCGAGGGCTTATCCACAGTCACAGTCTGCCGGCAACCTTCAAGATAGCCCGTTGACATCTGCATGTTAAGATTCTGATAAAAAGATGCTAGAGGGAGCGGCGTGTGAGCAGGAGTCGGTCCCTTTGATTTGTGATTGAGGCATTGGTGGGGACAGAGAAGGTGGTCTGTGGAAGGGAGAGCTGTTCCACCCGCTGGGGCACGAGCCCACCCTGCTTCGCAGGCTGTCTAGGCCTCGGGATGGCGTCAAAGGGAAGCCTTAGCATCACCTGAGTGTGGGAGAAGGCAGCCAAGTAGCTGCAAGGTGCCGAAGGGAACGGAGCCTGCCACCCCGAGGAGGAGCTGTCGCCGGCCGGGACCCGCAAGTCGCACAGCGGAGGCGGAGGTCCCCCAGCCCCCGGCTGCTGTGCGCGGCCCCGAAGACCTCGTTTCACGAGGCTGGTGCGGGGAGGTGCTTGAGAGATGCCCGCTTCCTGCCCTCCTGTGGCTGGTGGCAGTGAGGGACCCACTGCTTCTTTCCAAACCATTTATTGCCACTTACCGCAGGCTTGGTTTACATCTGCTGCTGAGAGCAGAGCGCTCCCAATTTGGAAGCCGTGGAGGCCGTTTTTCACCCACACTGACATAAGCCATGACTCTCGAAGCTGATGACACACTCCAGATAAGGTCAAATGCTCACAGAAAGGGACATTTGTTGCCTCTGTTGCTTAATCCCTGTTTGCAGAGAAGCTGCAGACATGAGTGGCTGGTGGGATGCGTCGTCCCTGTCCCCAGGGACCCCAGCTGGAGGGCACGGCCCCCTCCACCTTAATGGGCCTGGCTACTGCTTGTCTGCCCGTCGGGAACGTGGGCCAGGGCCCCGCACACCCAGCCTGCAGGAGGGGCGTGGGCCCAGGAGGGGCGTATGGGGAAGCCTGCACCCCTTGGGACCCCATTCATCCTCCCGTATCATCTCCCTACCCAGTGGCCCTCGGATCCCAAGGCCTTTGAGGCTGCCAGAATGCCCGTTTGGCCAGGAAGTAGCATCTGTGAGATGTGGGAGGTGGGACGGTGGGGATGTGAGGCCGGGTAAGCAGCTGTAAGACTCCCGTGGGGTGTGAAGTAGCGCCCACGGGGCCGACCTCTCTAGTTTGACCTGAATTCAGGCGCACGCGCCCACGGACCGCCGCACCCGGGGACCTCAGTGAGCACGCACCTGTGGATTTCCTCTCCAACAATTGAGGGTGGAAAACATGTGACTTTGCATGTCGAGTTGAAACGCCCTACCATGGTGGGTGCTCAGTGGGGACAAGCAGGTGCCCTGGGCGCCCACCAGAAGCCTTGATGGGGGAGGGGGGTCCCTGGTCTTCGGGACACTGTGTCCACTCCCGCAGGGCAGCTGGAGTGTCCAGGCCACAGTGTCTGGGCGTCTGGTCATGGCCTCCAGCTGTGGCCTCGCGGGGGTCTTGGCACTGAGGGCATGGCATGAGGGTGGGTGGGTGGGTGCAGCCCCTGACGCCCTCGGCTCCTCCCAGGTCACTCCCCACCGCCTCCCCTCCCCTCCCTCGTGGCAGGGCTGCCGTGGCCCCTTCAGGGCAGGAACAACCCAGCCAAGTGAGCCTGAACTCGCTGGGGGAGGCTGCTGTCATCTGGAGACCCGTTCCCTAGACACACAGTGCCGGGCTTCTCAGGGTCTTCCGGGGTTGGGTTGGAGCGGGAGGTGTGTTTATTTCTCCTCCCGGCTGGTCCGTGGTAGCTAATGGGATGACAGAGCTTCCTGGGTGGATCTCCCTGCATTCCAGGACCAAGACCCGGCGACGGGCCCTGCAGCCCTCGCTGGGACGGCTGGACGTTTCTGTGGCGACCGGGTGGCCGCAGGGGCCTGCTTCCTGGGAGTCGCCCCTTGGAAGCAGCCCCTTCGGGCGGTCTGGGGGCTCGATAGGGCGGGCCCGTGGGGAGGACGGCGTCCCCCAGCCGTCTCTCAGGGCGCACCAGCAACTCCCACCGTGAGGCCAGGACACGGGGCTGTGCGTGGGCCCCTCCGCTTCCCCTCCTCCGGTCTGGGACCACCCAGCGTGGGCTCCCGGCCCACACGTGCTCAGTGTGACTCTGCAGAGTCTAGGCCGGTTGTACGACCCCCGAGTGCAGGGTTGGTTGGTACAGCTCTTCCCCACCAAGGGACTTCTGAGAAGGTCACGGCACGGTTGGTGATCCTGGGAACCCTTTGGGAAGGGCTTCCTTGGAGGGGGAGCGTCTGCTCAGAGGGTGACCCTGGGGCGCCTGCTGGATCTGGGTATCACGGGCCGGGGGCTGCCCTTCCTCTACTCTGGGCCCAAGATCATCATAAAGAACATTGGTTTCGGCCCAAGATGCGTGTTTCCCACAGGTGGTCTCCCGGCCCAGAGGTCTCTTACCTGCCAGGCCAAATGAGATGAGCCACGGCCTGCCCCGGGGCCGTGTTACGGTGACCTTCCGCATGGACCGGCCTCTGCCTTTCTCCCCGGTGAAGTGCCAGCCGAGGCCCAGCCGGGCGCAGGACTGGACCCACCCAGGGTGCTGGCACGGCAATGCCCGTTGGGTGGGTGCGTGCTGACGCCGGGCTGCGGGGTCCCGGTGGAGCCGCTCCCTCACTCCGGCCCTGCCCACAGGAGTAGCAGACGGCTGCCCGGGGCTCCCCGGGCTCCCGAGGTCTCCTAGAAGGACCGCGTGGCTGCCGAGTGCCCCGTTGTGACATTTTCCAAGTTGAGCTGTAAAGGTCTCTGGGAAAAAAAGAGGTTTCCAGCAGGGCTGGGGAGGAAGCTCGGCTGGCCCTGCCGGGGCTCAGGGCACCGCAGCTTCCCCGGGGCCCTGTGTGCACCGCCTGCACGCGGGCTCTCCCCGGACGTCCCGGCCAGGACCTCAGGGACGCTGCAGGACAGGGCTGGGCCACTGGGGCCCCTGCCGGGGGTGGGGGTGCTGTCCCCGGGGGACCGTTTCCTCCGGGCTCCCGAGCGGCGCCGGGACCGTCGCGCAGCGAGAAGAAAATGCGGCTCATCCGCTTCTCTCTTTGCTTGACTCGAGCTCCGCTGGCCACAGGCGGTAGGAACTGCTGTGGTAGGAACCGCTAGGGACGTCCCTTCTGTCGCCTTCGACAAGCTTCTCAGGCCCAGAAGGGCTCAGGAAGGAGGAAATCGGTGTGAGCCAGTGAGCCGGGCTCTAGGGGCGCGGGGCCCGCAGTGGCTGCGGACAGCTGGCAGTGCCAGCCTGCGAGCCGAGGACCCGGGTGCCCCAGGTTCCTCCCAGCCCCTGACGGGGTGCCCCGAGGCCCCAGACTCCCCCTACCCCCCGATGGGGGTGCCCTGAGGCCACAGGCTTCCCCCAGCCCCCAATGGGGTGCCCCAAGGCTCCAAGATCTCCCCTAGTCCCCGATGGGGGTGCCCCAAGGCTGCAGGCTCCCCCCAGCCCCTGACGGGGTACTCTGAGGTCCCAGGGTCCCCCTGACCCCCAACGGGGTGCCCCAAGGTCACAGGCTCCCCCCAGTCCCCGACGGGGTACCTGGAGGCCACAGGCTCCCCCCCAGTCCCTGATGGGGTACCTGGAGGCCACAGGCTCCCCCACCCCAGTCCCTGACGGGGTACCTGGAGGCTGCAGGCTCCCCCTAGCCCCTGACGGGGTGCCTGGAGGTCACAGGCTCCCCCAGCCCCTGATGAGGTGCCCCGAGGCCCCAGGGTCCCCTCTAATCCCCTATGGGTACCTGGAGGCCACAGGCTCCCCCCAGTGCAGCCAGGCTCATGGAGAGAGCCCCACACCCCGCAGCAGAGCTGGGGGGCAGCCTGCTGAGGTCTGACGGGCTCTCGTGCTTCCAGAGCCCCGGGTGTGCGGTGTCCTTCCTTCCTGGAGTTTAAAAACACCCGCGCAGGCACAGCGGAGCTCTCCTGGGTAGGACAGTGGCAGGCAGATCTATGCGTCTTCCAGAGGTTTCTAATCAAAGCGCGGGGGGACCGCCCGTCCTTCCCCCCCCCCCCATGCTCCCATTCAGGCCCTTGAGCACCCACGTGGGTTCTGGGCCCCTGGGAACATCCGTCTCTGTGTCGGAATAAACAGAAATCCCAGCTCATGAGCTGGGCCTTCGCTGCAGAGCACTGGCCGGGCAATCACCACTCTCCGGGGACCGTGTTTTGCCTCTGGAAGTGCGGGCCGTGGGCCTGGAGTCCCTGGACCTCAGCCAGGAGCAGGGGTCCCAGCCATTGCCCGTGCACCCACCTGGACGGGCCGTACCTGGAATCCCTGCCCCGGTAGCTGGAGGAGGCCCAGAGCCCGTGGGCCCCAGAGCCCGTGGGTCCCGGAGCCGCCAGCCCCCGGGTGCAGAGGTCGGCCCCCGGCCCCACAACTGGCCCAGTAAGTCTGGACTCGGAAATGCCGGCGTGTCCTGGGTGCTTAGGGTAAAGCTGGGACCGCCCGGCTTCAGGCCAGACCTGAAGACCCAGAGAAAGAGGGGAGAAGGTAAAGGAGCTCGGGGGAAGGAAACCCCACACCTTCTGATTCACTCGGAAATGTGAGTCTTGGGCCAGACTTCCCCTTGTTCCGGCTACAACCCGGGACCCCTCCTGGAGCCGTCCTAGAACGGAATTGCGTCCCCAGCGCTGGTCCTGTGACCTTAAACCTCGGAACTGTGCCCCAGGACAGTCCGTGTCCATTTAGCTGATGTGACACGTCTTAGAAATCCCCAGTTCTCCCTCTGGCCTCGGCTCGCTTGAGGATCTCCCAAAAACGTGTTTGTCGGGAGAGGCGCGCAGGCGTGCCTTGGGCTTGTCTGGAGGCTGGGGAGTGGAGGTCGGCCTCCCGGCCTCCTCAGCCACACCCGGGCTCTTGGGAATTCGAGTCCCCCCTGGGGGAGCCCCGGGGCCCCGATGGCTGTCGTCCAGAAATCCCGAGGAAACCTGGATGGAAGCCACAAGCCCGCAGAGGCGGGGCAGGTGGGGGCAGAAGGATTCTGCAGGCAGGTGGGAAGCACAGGTGGAGGGTGGAAGCCGCCGCCGCTGGGGTTTCACCAGGGAGACCCCGAGATTTGGCCCCGCGGAGGTCACACCCACGTGGAGACAGCGCAGGCCTGAGGCCAGGGTGGCAGAGGGCCCGGGAGCCCGGGAGCTGTCTTTGTGCCCGCTGCTGCCGTCGGGTGTCCGGGAGGCCCCGCCGTCCCCACCCTCCACTCGTGGGCGGCTTCTGTTCCTTTGGCATCTCTGTCCTTCCGAGCACACCGGGCAGGTGCTCTTAGGGGAGCTGAAGCGAAGCCCCCAGACGAGGAGTGGTGAGCTGCTGTTCACCTTCCACAGGTGACGGCGCAGGGCGGCCTCCTGCTTCTGAGCACGTCCCGTACGTGGAAGCGGGCAAAGCGGCGAGGACCTGGCTCTCCTCCCCCTGGGGACGAGCGCGTGCTTAGATCCCGAATCGATGGGAGGGACGCACACGGGCTTGTCGGACCGCGTGGCAGTGTGGGATCCGGCCACCGTGGTGGGGACGAGGGCACATGGAAATGGCTCCCGTATGGCGCATGTGGCACAGGGTGGGATGCATTACTGATGGGGTTGGCAGGGACACGGCACCTGCCGCGGCAGCTGGCCCCGGGGGACGTGGTGTGTGCCAGGGGGTCGTGTCAGCAGGAGGGCCACCGCTCGCCCTCAGCCCCTCCTCCGCTCAGCCTGCAGGGGCCACGCTCACACCCGGGTTTATCAGGGAGGAAGCCGCGAGAACCGCTTGCCTGGCAGGTGCGCGGGTGGGACTGAGAAACGCAAGCAGAGGCATCAGGGAAGAGGGTTCCCTCCCTCCCTCCCTTCCTCCTTCCTCCCTCCCTCCCTCCCTCCTGTCTCCCTCCCTTCCTTCCTTCCTTCCTTCCTTCCTTCCTTCCTTCCTTCCTTCCTTCCTTCCTTCCTTCCTTCCTCCTCCTTCTTCTCCTTCCTTCCTTCCTTCCTTCCTTCCTTCCTTCCTTCCTTCCTTCCTTCCTCCTTCTTCTCCTTCCTTCCTTCCTTCCTTCCTTCCTTCCTTCCTTCCTTCCTTCCTTCCTTCCTTCTCCTTCCTTCCCTCTTCCTTCCCTACCTCCCTCCCTCCTTTCCTTCCTCCTTCCCTCCCTCCCTCTCTCTCTCCTTCCTTCCTTCCTTCCTTCCTTCCTTCCTTCCTTCCTTCCTTCCTTCCCTCACGCAGTCATTCATTCATCCCCAAAGCTTTTATCTGGAGACTGAGTATCCCCAAGGCCTACGACAGTGAGCAGAAACAGAGTCCATCCCAGGCTTCGTGCAGCCTTTAGTCTGGAGGGAGGGACAAGATATTCATTAGAAAATCACATAAACAAATACGAAGGCACAACTCTGACAAGTGCCGTAGCGGGAGAGGTGACTGGAATTCTCAGAGCCTCCCTGCCAGGGACTTGCACCTGGGAAAGTGTGACCTCAGCAATCTTGGGGCAGGGGGGTTAGCTAGGCCCAGCACAGGGAAGAGCATTCCAGACCGTGAGCCCTGCAAGTGCAAAGGGCCCGGGGCTAGGGACCTCGGTGAACGTGAGGGCTGGAAGGTGGGCATCGGGGCCGGGGGCAGAGGGGTAGGGGTGGCTGGGAGCTGGGAGGGAGACAGAGGTGAGCCTGGCCACCCAGGCCTTGTGGGTGTGTTGAGGGTGTCAGTCTCTACCTGAAAAGCAACTGGTGGCTGTTACCCAGTGGGAAGAAAACCAGCAGGAGAGTGCGTGGTGGTGGTGGGTGGACGGGGCGGATGGTGAAGGAGATGGAGGGCAAACACACGGGGACCCCACGTGCGGAGAAACGCCTTTGGGTCCCAGGTAGAGGCCGAGGAGGAGCCTCGGGAGAGCTGGCTGGGGAGGGCCGCGTGCAGATGAGGCGGCGCCCGGAGACCCCGGCTGAGCTCAGCGCGCAGCAGGGCCCCGTGCACCCCAGACGCCCTTGGCTATCTGCCCCGTGGGTGGCCCGCCCGGACCTTGCCTTCAAACGCTTGGATTTTCTCCTTTGTATATCAGAGCATTATTTATATTTCCTGAAGCCAGTCCAACAGGTGTGCCCACCTATCGCCTACTTATCTATTATGAACCTGTACAAATTGGGTAATTGTGTGTGCAAATGGGTAGTTAGGTGTCTAACTACCAATAGGTGTATGTGTGGGTGTGTAATTACTGGATTTGCATTTGTAAAAGCTCATTTCCTTAAACAACCCTCCTCCCTCTCCTACCTCCCTGCCCCCTCCCTGCCCCCACCCCCAGCACGGGTACCCAGGTGTGTGGCACGGCCAGGTGTGTGTCTCCCATCTGCTCCCGTGCGGGGGGGGGGGGGACGACGACGAAGCCTCCTCCAGCGGCCCTCCCGCTGCCCCCGCGCGCCCCCCACCCCGCATCACGTGCTCCGTCCCCCTCTTCCGTGTTGGGTGGGGATTGCTCACTCTGTCCGCCGACAGTTGGGTCTGGAAAGTACCTGTGACTGGTGGCTTCTGTGCCTTCCCAAGAGGGACTCCTCCAGAACGCCCTGGCCTCGTGCATGGTAGCAGGAGGGACCGTGGCCTGGGGAGAGAGGCCTCGGTGTGGTCCACATCCGGGTCTCCGCGCACCTGCTCGTGGGCCCTACCCCCGCGGAGAGAGGTAAAGCACGGAAAGGGCTGAGCGCCTGCAAAGTTGGCCCGCCGTGAGACGCTTGTGTTGGCGCGTCATTGAACCAAGGGAGGGGCTCGCCGTAGGCCTTCTGCTGTGCGTGGAAGGGACAGACCTTCGGCGAGCCTTAATTGCTGCCCGTTTTCGTGTCATCTGTGGTGCAACATTAATAAAAATGATTTTTTATTTTTTCAAAAAAAGGAGCTAACACGGGACAGGTACTTTATGACCCTACGATCATGTCGTCTAAAAAACCAACAAATCGTCACTTTGGGAAACTATAAAGGGAATATCAAGTAACTGAGACATAAAAGTGGCAATTTTCTTTTTTTCCTCCTCTCGGTGTGCAACATCTACAGTAAAACACCCGAGATGCACATTTGGTTCGGGACGGGCAGGTGTTGGAGCTTAATGTTCGAGGCCCGGTCCTGCTGCTGGTGGGTGTGGAGTGTCGACTCTGACCTGCCACGGTTGCTGCTCAGGATTCATCCTGTCGGGGGGCATCTGGGCGGCGCGGTGGGTTGAGCGTCTGCCTTCGGCTCGGGGCGTGACCCCGGGGGTCCTGGGATTGAGTCCCGCATCGGGGACCCTGCAGGGAGCCTGCTTCTCCCTCTGCCTGGGTCTCTGCCTCTCTCATGAATAAATAAATAAAATCTTTAAAAACCACCTAAGCCGAACTTCGCCTCTGCCCTGATGAAGTGCGTCTGCCCTCTGCTGAGCCTCGGCTCTCCCTTTCTGTTCAGCCAAGGAGCCCCCTCTGCGTTCCTGCTTAGTAGGGGCTTTCTGTTACTCTAATGCACGTTAAGGCCGGTTTGGAGCGTGCGATAGACAAGAACTAGATCGCTTTCATTTTTGCTTTCAGGTTTTTCACTTTAAATAAAGCTCATTCTTTAGAGAGCTTGCAGGTTCTCAGGAAAACCGAGCAGGAAGGAAAGAGCTTTCCCCGGTGCCCCCGCCCCCACGTCCTACAGGCTCCCCCACTTTGGACGGCCTGCACCGCGGTGCTGCATTTGCGGCAACTGATGCTCCCACACTGACACGTCATCGTCACCCAGAGTTCATCGTCACGTTAGGGTTCGCTCGTGGCGTCGTGTGTGGGTCTGGGCAAACGTATCCTGACGCGTATCCGCCCTTGTCGCCACCGTACGCCGCGACATACGTTACAAACCATGGCACACTGGACGGGGTGAGCACTGGGTGTTATGCTATATGTCGGCGAATCGAACTCCAATAAAAAAAAACATATATACAAAAAAACCCCACCATGGTACAATAATTTCACTGCCCTAAAATGCTTCTCTGCTCTGCCTGTTTCATTATGTCTTTAAAGATAACTTCTCATCAAACAGACAAAATGCCAGTTACAAAAAAAATGCCACCCTTTTCCTGAGGCAGGGGGATGCCGGGTAACTCCCCCCATTCCCACCCAAGAGGATGATTTTGTCTGTAGGGGGGGGTGGGGGATTGGGGCTGGTGGATTTCTTCCAAGTAAGGGATCTCGTGCCTCGTATTCTAGGGGCTATAAAATAAGCAGTTTGAAAGGAAATGTCCAATTTGACTTATATTTTCTGGATCGATTTGAAGTTCTAGAAATTCGTGGTTTACTTTTGTTTTTTGGCAGTTTCTTCGGATCGGCCTCCCCCATCCGTCTTTTGTTTAGACACTGAACGCAGACTGCCAGCAGTCACGGAGCCGCAGCAGTTTCCAGGAGGAGAATCTGCGAGTGGTCCCGGGGGAGAGGGGACCATTTCCCAGGAGGCGTCCTGCCTCCTTTTTGTGACGGGAGGGCAGGTCTTTCCAGGGCTTCTTGACCCTCCTGCCCGATAGGAGGCCTGGGCCGTCCTGCACACCTGCTCCTCCCTCCCGGAGTCCCTGGCTGGCCTCTCCAGGGCCCTAAGGTCCCACCCGAGCACTATTATTTGTTGGAACTTGGGACTCGAGGGCTTGGACACCAGAGACCAAACTGACACCATGGTTTGTGCTTGGGGGTGAGAGACACTTGTACCCGCCCCTGGCTCTGCGTCCTAAACAATCAGGGTTCACAATCACATCGTGCACACCGTGCGTAGGCCCACGCTTCTCTGCGCCGCACATGGAGCGTTTCCCCGGGAAGCACTGTCTCTGGCTTGGGGTCTCCAGCCAGCGTCCCCCCTTGTGTGTCTTGCCAAACAACACTCCGCATGATCAAACTCCGCATAGGACCAAACGCACACACGCATGAGTGTGTACGCAAAACTGGAGAACTCTGAATCGAGTTGGAGGATTGTGTCCGTGTCAGCTTGCTGCTTGGGACACTGTCCCGTGGCTGCCGCTGAGGAGCACGCAGGATCCCTCTCCAAACTGACGTTGTAAGAGCCTGTGAACCTACAGTCATCTCAAAGCAAAAAGGTTTATATTTATTTATTATTATTTATTTATTTATTTTAGCGGCTTTGGTTCTTTGTTTTATGTTGTCATTTCCATCCTACCCCTTAAGTTCCGGTTTCTGTGTCTTCTTCACGGAATCGGGTCTCACTTATTTTCAATGTTACTTGGCCTTTGTTCATTTGGTTTGGATGCCAGGAGCCAGACTCCCGGCAGGAGGGCCCCTCCTCGTGGTTACCAGGTAGGGGGAGGCGAAGGGGATCGGAGAAGACCCGCGTTCTTACAAGAGGGTAACCCGTGCTCAGAACCCCGTGGATTGTGAAAGAGAGAAGAAACCTCCAGTGGAGAGAGGAGATTATTGGCTCTCAACACGGAGTTAAGAGTTTGTAGAAGGGACCGGGTCTAGGATGTTAGCAAGTACAGCCCAGAAGGGTGGCACGTGATTCCAGCAGTCATTTCTTAGTTTTCTTTTTAACTCTTAAAATTTTGAACCAATTAAGGAGTCCTAGGAAGTTGCAAAGACAGTACGGGGGGCTCCCCACGGACTCTCGGCCCGGTTCCCCCCATTGCTCGCATCCCGGTAACTGTGGTGTGCGGTCCGCCCCTGAACGACGGGGGTGTGAACCACACAGGTCCACCTCTACGCGGATTTTGGCGGTGGGGGGGGTGTGCGTGTAAAATCCAGTGCTGCACGTGCGTCTTCTTTACGATTTTCTTAACATTTTCTTCTCCCCGGCTCACTTTCTCGTAAGAATACGGCATGTACCACGTAGAACACACAGAACACGGGTTAATGGGCTCTTTATGCTGTTGGTACGGCTTCCCGCCAGGAGCAGGTGATCCGCAGTTGAGTTTTTGGGGAGTCGAAAGTTGTATGCGGCCTTTCGTCTGCGTGAGGGGCGGGGGTCGGCGCCCCGAACCCCCGCCTTGTGCGGCGCCAACGGTAGTAGCGAAGCCAGGAAATTGGCGCTGCCACCATGTGCCCGGAGTTTCATGTCACCCGAAAGCTGAAGATTCCATACATGCCCCCCGGCCCAGGTGGAGCCCCCCTCGCCGCCGAGGTGTCCCAGGCCAGCTCTTTGCTCCCGCCCGGCCCGGCCCCCACGACCACCAGTCTGTCCTCCCGTCTTTAAGCGGGGTCAGTTTGAAAAGGTCAGAGACGTGGAATCATGGCCTGTGTGGCCCTTGACGCCGGCCCCCTGCACCCAGCAGGCTGCCCCACACCGGCCACCTGGCCGCAGTCCCCGCCCGCCTGGCCGCCCTCCCCCAGGGGGACAGACCAGTGTTTGCTGGCCTCTGGCCCCTTGTGGGGCGTGTGGTTGGTGCCAGCTTCCAGCTGCCACAGATCGAGCTGCCACAGGCGGGGGGTGGGGGGGTGGGTACGGGTTTCCCTGCAGAAATAGGTTTTCCCTTCTGTGAGATAACTGCTCCGACGTGCAGTTCCTGGGTTGCACGGTTGCGCGTCTGCTTGGCTTTGCATCCAGGAGGGGCTGTACCCATTTTATATCCGGCTCAGCAAGGGGGGGGGGGGCGTCCAGTTTCCTGGCAGCCAGCACTTGGTTTTCGCACACTCTCTGATTTTAACTGGCCTGGTGGGCGGGTCGTGGTATATGCCACTGTGGTTTTCATTTCTTTATCCCCGATTGCTGGCGACCATCTCTTTCACTTTTTTTTTTTTTTGGAACATCTTTCCATGCATTTATTTGACCATCCTTTATATCCTTTTTGGTGAAATGTCTAATCACGTCTTTTGCCCGTTTCCTAATGACATTTTTGTCTTCTTACTGTTCAGTTGGAGAGTTCTTTGTATATATTAGATTTAGTCCTTGGTCAGACATGTGGTTTGCAAATATTTTCTCCCAGTCTGTGGCTTGTCTTTTCATCTTCCTAGTAGGGTCTTCTGCAGACCAAAAAAAAAAAAAAATTTTTTTTTTTTTTATGAGATCCAATTTGTCAATTTTACCTTTTATATGGATCGGGCTTTATCATGCCATGTCTGAGAGCTATTTGCCAGGGTCCTGATTTTTTTTTTCCTGTGTTATCTTCTAAAAGTTTTATAGTCTTATGTTTTGCCTTGAAATCTGTGATGCATCTCGAGTTAATTTTTGTGTAAGATGTGAGGTCGAGGGCCTTTGTTTTGACTCAGCACCCTTTGTTGGAAAAAAACTAACCTTCATTAAATCACTTGGGCAGGGAACCCTGGGTGGTGCAGCGGTTTGGCGCCTGCCTTTGGCCCAGGGCGCGATCCTGGAGACCCGGGATCGAATCCCACGTCGGGCTCCCGGTGCATGGAGCCTGCTTCTCCCTCTGCCTGTGTCTCTGCCTCTCTCTCTTTCTCTCTCTGTGACTATCATAAATAAATAAAAATTAAAAAAAATAAAAAATGAAAAACTAAATCACTTGGGCATCTTGGTAAAAAATGCAAAAATGTAGGGGTTGCTCTGCTTGGGGGCTGTCTGTGGTCTTCCACTGACACATGCATCTTGCTCTTTGAGGGTCAGAAAGAGGGGCGAGGGGTCCAGGTTGGGCACCCTGCCTCCCAATGCCTCTGGCATCCAGCAAGAGTGGGCGTGGCCTCCTTGTGGGCGTGGCCTCCCGGTGGGCGTGGCCCCAGAGTGGGCGTGGCCTCTCCAGGGTTTCCTCTGCACAGGAGCTGCTGGGAGGGATTTCCCAGCCACTTTCTCCCCTGAGCCCCCCAGACACTGCCTTTTTTGCCCTCCCTTCCCTTCCTTTCCTTGCTTACACATGTTCTCAGATTAAAGTGGGATTTTCTTAAAACAGATTTTTCTACCATGGGGTAAAAACCGTAAGTAAACAGAATTATCATAACCATTTCAATAGTAATAAAATGTGGTTTCCTGTTTCTATTCAAAGAAAGGGAAAGGTAACTTTCAGAGAAGATGAAAGATCTGGATTTGTGGGCGGTAGGTGTGTGTTGGGGGGTGTTTTTTGTTTTTTTTCCTTTTCTTCTTCGATAATAGGTACAGGGTTTTCGGAAGGGACTTCAAGGCAAAAGGAAAAAAAATAGCATATACTGTTATGGGGTTATTTTTATCTTTCATTTTTATGACAACTTATTTGTACTTAAGAGAATCTTTCCAAAGAGTTAGAAGCATCATTAAATAAAGACTGTGAAATGTGCAATATGGCTTATTTATTTAAATGTTAATTGGTCCAACGAACACTTCTAATTAGCTCTATATTTGCTTAGCAAAAAGTTTTACAAATTCCAATTGTGAAAAGCAGCTATTTTGAGCTGGTAAGCATGTTGCAGCCTCAGCTATGATTTTTCTATAGTTCTCAGCCCTTGAAGGCACAATTTAATTTTTCATGTATGCATACTAGCAACGGTAAACACTTGCGAGTGTAAAGAACCTTCTTTAATTAGCTGCACAACAATTAAAGGATTCACAAACTAAATTGAACCCTGTCTCGGTGCTTACTAGCTGAATTCCACCACCTGTCACAACAGCGCTTTGTTCAATCTGTTATGCAAAATCATTATAGCAATATAGCGGAGGGGGAAAAAAAGAGAAAACAGCAATTATTTCTTACTTTTCTCTTGAATGGGTTATTTTGGGTTATACTGATGTCAGGTTCATTGAAGCTAACCTTTTGAAATCTGTAACAGCATAATACTTCTAAGGCAGTCTCAGGATGGCTAGAAGAGGATTGCTTTTACCCTTTCAGGAGGAAGGAGTGCTCATCCTTAAGGCGTGTGGGGCCTCCGATCGCTCGGGACAACCTGTTCTGACTGTCGCAGCCACCTCCTAGTCCCCCTTGGCAGGCTCCCGTGTTGTAAAAGCACACGAACCTTTGGGGATGTGCAAGATGCAGTTCCCAAACTGCCTTTGCCCAAAGCCTACCACGTCGTATTATTTCCCTGGCTCTACTTACTATAAAAAGTGTGTGTCAGCCTGTGGGGTTTTCAATTTTCGAACGCGAAAAAAATAATCTTTTCCAACCAAGATTTAACCGTTTGATTTAAACTGACCTGCCCTCCTGCAGACTGAGTTGGAGGGGGACGCTCACCCCTTTGCCGTTTGCAGAGACAAAGGCTTCATTGTAAGGCCCAAAGCCCAAGCCTGACACCGTGGACTTCTCCTTGTCGTGGAGTAAATGTTTACATTTGGTGTTGCCATCCTCTGGCCTCTGGCGGGGACGCCAACAGCTCTGTGCACTCTCAGGTGCAGAGAGGGGCAGGGGTACTCGGCGGGTGAGCGCACCTCCGCTGCCGAGCTGCACCCGGAGATGCTGGCTGGCAGTTGCTTAAAATGGCATCAAGAACATAATGTTGGTCCCAGCCTCTGGAGCATATGTGATCTGGGCATTTCAGACGTTGGAGTGATTGCAGACAAACAGCCGGGCTCATTCAGAGGGCCCGCGTTTTCCGGCGTGACAGTATTTTTTAGAAGTTGCCTCTTGACGTCATTTCACGAAAATGTGCGATGAAGACAAGGCAGCCCTTTGAAAACACAAAACTCTTTCCCTAAATATGCTGAGAGGAGGAAAGTGAGAGCCAAAGGTCAAAGGCTGAGCAAGAATGTGTGTCTCGATTTTTCCTGTTTCTCAAGCAGAGAGGAAACTCTTAGGGTTACGACATTTGGGGCAATCGATAGGGCTGTGCTTGGGCGGGCCCAGCGGGCGGCCTGGCGGAGGACGGAGGACGGGTGCTCCCCTCTGCTCTGCGGCTACAGGCTCAGCTTCTTGCTGAGCTGCTCCCAGGTCAGCACGGGGGGCTTCCAGCGAGCTCTCGTGGACTGGCCGGAAGTTTGTGAACCGCGAGCCTGACTCAGAGTCGGGGCCCCAAGAGAGAAGGCTCCTGCATCCCGAGCTTGGCTGCGCTTCCCAGGTCCTGGGTCCAGCTGCTGATGGGCCCTGGCTCGTGCTCTGCGCCTGACGGCGGGGTCGAGCCCCAGCCCGTGACGGGAGCCTGCTGGTGCCCCGGGGACAGGAGGGCCACATAGTAGGCTCTTACGAACATCTGCTGCGGAGTGGCCACGGAATCTCCCCTTGGCTGAAGAATTTATGGGAATTTAAGGGTGAATCCAGGCAACATAATGCTTTTAGCTTTCCCTTCCCTGGCCCAGGGTTCGTTCTTTCTTTTTCTTTCTTTCTTTCTTTCTTTCTTTCTTTCTTTCTTTCTTTCTTTCTTTCTTTCTTTCTCTTTCTTTCTTTCCTTTTTCTTTTACTTTTTTTCCCTGCTCTTCATCAGAAATCCCCTTACCACAGTGTACTATCTGTTCTTTCCCACGTTCCTTGGTGCCAGGCCTGCAAAGACAGGTGGCACGTGGAACGGCCTGTAGGTCAGCACGGCCTTGCGGGGGCCCCTGTTCACCACACTCACTCCAGGCCTGGGCCCTGCCCTCCGGGGCCTTCCAGTCTGTGTCTCCCTGAGAAACCCGCAGACAAGCTCAGGTGTAGCGTAGAGGCCGTGTTGGCGGCAGGCTGGCGGGAGCCGTTGGTCTCTAGTGTCCTAGGAATCCCAGCTGCTTTAACTGAAGGCTCCCGGAGGCCGTGGGGGCTTAGCAGGTAGATGGAAGGCACACGGAGGAAGTTCCGGCAATTCCGTTTATTAGATGGGTGACTTTGGGACAGTTACTTAACCACTCCAGGCCTAATTCCTCCGTTATGGGCTTCATAGTGGTAAAATGAACTTACAGAGCTGCTGTGGGAATCAGGCGAAAGTGCCAGAAGGGTATTAGGTGTGCGTGGAGTGTTGCTGGTCACCCTTTGCTGCGGCTCCTCCTTCCACCGTCCTCGGCCCCACTCCCTGAGCATCGAGGCTTTCTAGCCTGTGAACTCCGAAGGGCATGGGGACTGAAACTTCAGGAAGCCAGGTCCAAGCTCCTGACTTGAGGCTAGACAGGCTCATGAGCCCAGAAGACCAGTGTCTTCTGGAGGCTTCTTGAAGGACATGGAACCATCGAAGACTGCTCTTCTGTCTTCAGCCTCTAGCCTGCCTTCTTTTTGGTGTCTGTTCGTGGATACAGTGTTCTCGTCTGGAAGGCAGGTTTTCAGAGCCAGCATCACCTGAAGGTGCACCCCATGTGTTTTCCACCTGCATTTTCAGCCTTTTGGAAATTGAAGGATGCATGGATGCTCCCCCAGCTAGAGGATGTGTGGATGCCCCCCAAGTGGAGGATGCATAGATGATCCCCAACTGGAGGATGCATGGATCCCCCAACTGGAGGATATGTGGATGCCCCCCAACTGGAGGATATGTGGATCCCCCCAACTTCAGGATGCATGGATCACCCACAACTTCAGGATGCATGGATCCCCCCATCTGGAGGATATGTGGATGCCCCCAATTGCAGGCTGCATGGATCCCCCCAACTGGAGGATATTAGATGCCCCACCCCAACTGGAGGATGCATGGATCCCCCCAGCTGGAAGATGCATGGATCCCCCCAACTGTAGGATATGTGGATCCCCCAAACTGGAGGATGTGTGGATCCCTCCTCCCAAGAGGCATCACCTCAATGGGATACCTGGAGAGTCTCTGTCAGAGTCAGGAGTTATGGCACATTTGCTAAAAGGAAATAGTGTGTGGCATGCAGGGCGCACAGCTGGGGGGTGCTCCCAACAGGTGGGACAAGGGAAGTGTAACCCAGCAGAGGTGTCACGGGAAGGAATGGTGAGTGCTGGGGGGCGGGCAGGAGAGCATCAGGGGCCTGGGGAATGGTGTTGCCTTGAAACCTGTGGCCCTTTGCTCCGGGCCAGGCGGTGTCAGAAAGGTGTCGGAGCGTCTGCTCTTCGGGGAGGATGGTTTGTAGGACTGTGAATACCTCAGGTAGGAAATGCGTGTTTTCTGCCCTAAGCATCGAGGGAATCTGGGGGGGGGGGGCGTTTTCTAACTGTTTCCACCTGAGAAGCTGTGCTGCCAGTTTCCCTTAAACTGGGGCCCGCTCGGCGACGGACATGATGACCTTGGTAGACGTCTGTCCAGTGAGCAGCCAACGGCATCCAGGGAACTAGGTTTCTGTCCTGAACGTGATCATTTAAGACAAGGACCGCGACTTGTTGGAGCTTCTCTGTAAATCGCTGCCACGGGCATGATCCTCACCGTGAGAACCTTTGAAGAGGCACGTGCCTCCCGAACAATCTAGAAAGAGCCGCCAGCCAAGGGAGCTCGGTGCAGAAGATGGGGGTGGCTTCAGCAACCTTCCGGCCCCATCTCGTCCGACGTGCCTCCACTGGTTTGGGCAGGAGTTGTGGCCTCTCCTGTGCCTGTCCCTTTGCTTGCTAGCCTAGGCCGCAGCAGGTGGAGGAGCCGCAGCAGGTGGAGAAGCCGCAGCAGGTGGAGGAGCCGCAGCAGGTGGAGGAGCCGCAGCAGGTGGAGGAGCCGCAGCAGGTGGAGGAGCCGCAGCAGGTGGCAGCCACAACCAGCACATCCTCTGCTCCCCTCCCTGACCTAACCTGCCTCGTGACACTGGCAGGTGGGTCACGTGGTGCCCCGGGTGCTGGGGGGTCCGCAGGAGACCGTCTCTTCCTTCTCCTGTCTCTATACTCACATATCCCTAATTTGTCCTTATAGACGAGCTTATTCTGAGAAATCTGAAAACTAGGAGATAGACATCCCCTGGTGATCGCCAGCGTCGACTCTTTGCTGTGTCTCCTTCCCGACGATTTTACGCCTTTGTTTTATGTTGTTGTTGTTGTTGTTGTATATAACATGGGATTGTACTTCACATGCCATTTTATAATCAAGGGTTTAATTTAATGTATTCTTCTGCATTCTTTTTGATGAGTGCAAAACAATTGTATAACTCTACCATGATTTATTTATTCAGTTGAGTCCTGGGGGTGGCTCTTTCAATGGGCTTTTTTTTTTTCCTCTCTCTCTCTCTCTCTCTCTCTTTTGATGTAGGGACCGGGCTCTTTGTCTTTGGCTCATAGAAGGTGATGGGCGTTCTCTTTCTGGGAAGGAATGTGACCCCCACAGAATCCGTGGCATTGTTTTCTCTGACCTAGTGGGCGCTTTACGAACGTCTGCCTTGGCGGACCCATCACCACCCTGAAGGGGTCCCAGGGGAACAGCTGGGTCGGAGGTAGGGACGTGACCAAGGTGGACTGTGTCCCTTCTCCCGAGCGCGGGCATCGCACGTGCACACCTGCACTTGTGCGCATAGGTGTTTAGAGAAGTTCAATCTGTTTTTCACCCAGGTTGCCGGTGACTTAATCCAAACGGGACAGCCCGTAGGGAAAGTAGCGAACTGGCCTCTCGAGGTGCTGCCCCAGCTTTTTGGGTGTCCCCCAGGGGCGCTAAAACATCCTTCTGTACCATTTTTTATGAGTGCATGAGATCCAGCTCAAAGTGCGCCCATGCAAGCCAGTCCCCCCCATTTTCTGCTTCCTTCCACCCATCCCGTCACACCTTCATCCCCTTCACTCATTCCCTCCACTGCTCCCTCTCTATGCCTTTTCTAGGCTATGGCCCTTTTTTCCTGGAACTAAAAAGTCACCCGGTTCTAACGCCATCAAAATCTTCTTGACTTCTGATGTGAGCTGGGAACTGCTCGCTCCCCTCCCAGTTTCAGCAGCCGAGAAGGATGCTGGTAGGGGCGGAGGAAGGAAAGGGGGAAGGACCTCAGGTGGCTTCACTCCTGAGTTGCACTCAGCTTGTTCTTCTTTGTTATTTGTTACTTATCTGTCCACCCGTCTATCTGTACATCCCTCCTTCCCTCCCTCCCTCCCTCCCTCCCTTCCTCCCTTCCTCCCTTCTCTCCCTCCCTCCCTCCATCTGTCCATCCACCCATCTATCTGTACATCCCTCCCTCCCTCCCTCCCTCCATCCGTCCATCCACCCATCTATCTGTACATCTCTCCCTCCCTCCATCCTTCCCTCCCTCCCTCCATCCGTCCATCCACCTGTACATCCCTCCCTCCCTCCATCCTTCCCTCCCTCCCTCCCTCCCTCCCTCCCTCCATCCATCTGTCCATCCACCCATCTGTAATGTTCCATCTGTGCATCTGTCTCTGGCATCTACCATGATGTCTGCATAGAGCAGTTGTTCCATAAATATTTGTTGAATGGAGGAATGAATGAATGAATGAATGAATAACAAAAACAAGAGGTCTTGACCTTGGGGGAATTTGCTTCTTTTTTTATTTTTTATTTTTATTTTTTTATTTTTTATTTTTTTTTGGAATTTGCTTCTTATCAACAGCCCACAACAGCCCCCCCCTGTGGGATTCAGGTTGCCCCCGCTGACTTGTAGACCCCCTCATCGTGCAGAGCTCTTCCCTAGTGTAGACAGCAGCCCGGCTCACTTCCTCCTTCTGAATCCCTGTCTCCTCACCCCCGTTTTCTCCAGCCCCGGTCAGCAGGCAAGGAGGAAGCATGAGCTAGTTGCACTTGTATTGACGACCCTTGGATGAACATCGTTTCAGTGAACTCTTTGTACATGTTCTTAACTATTCCTTTAGGTTTAATTGCTGGATATGGCTTTGCTGGGTTAAAGGAAGGTGCACGTCCACAGATTTGCTGCCAAGTTGCCTGACCTTCGGGCACACTGTGCGACGTTATCAGCCCCCAACACACGCAAATGATAAGGGCACCCCTTGCCTCCTATTCTGCAATACTGGGTATTATTTAGCAAAATGATATCAATTTGATATGGAAAGTGTCTCATTTTGCTTTTCATTTCTTGAGCTGACCATAGATGTAGATCTATATTTTATGTAGTTATCAATCTCTATCTTTCCTCTCTGTCTCCCTCTCTGTATCTTTAATGGAATGTCTGTAGTTCTTTTTTGGTGAGTTACTGGTTTTTGCCCTCTGCGTGGTGTCTTTTTGAGTATTTGAATTTTTCTTTTGAGTTATGGCGTCTCTTCGAACATCCAAGATATTAACCCTTTGTCTTTTACCTATCATGCGATTCTTTTGTCCACGTTTTTCACTTGCCTTTTAATTTTGTACATGGCGTTTTGTAATGAGAAAAAGGGATTTAAGTGATCAAATCTTTTAATCGATTCCTCTGCCATCTTTGGCATCATGTTTCGAAAACAATTTCCTACCCCATCATTGGATCAATATACTCCAAAATTCACCTTATTGTGTGTTTCTGGTCTTATTTTTAAGTATAAATCTCTAATACGTCAAGCATGTATTTTGATGTCTACGATCAGGGCATTTTTTTTGTATACACACATTACACACGTAAATACATATTCATGATTTTTTGTTATGAAAGAGATTTTTAAAATTTTACTTCCAACTAGTATGTGGAATATATAGGAAAATTAATTTTATATAAAGGAAACAAGTTACGAAAGTCACATCAGAGAAGTAGAGAATGAACAGTGAAAGTCTTTACATCTCCCCCGTTCACCCCAATCCTAGCGCATTCCGAACAGGTAATGATTATCAGCAGATCAGAGTATCTCTATCCGTATATATGTAAATGCATAAGGATGCATAGAAATGTGTGTACGGTTTTGTCTTATTCTGTTTTTTTTACAAATGCAGGAAAATCCTGTACGTGCTGATTTTCCACTAGCATTTGTACACTTAAGAATATAGAGAGCTGGGATCCCTGGGTTGCTCAGCGGTTTGGCGCCTGCCTTTGGCCCAGGGCGCGATCCTGGAGACCCGGGATCGAATCCCACGTCAGGCTCCCGGTGCATGGAGCCTGCTTCTCCCTCTGCCTGTGTCTCTGCCTCTCTCTCTCTCTGTATGACTATCGTAAATAAATAAAAAAATTAAAAAAAAAGAATATAGAGAGCTATTTAGTTCCCTTACACTTTGAAAAGATACCGTGACATGAATATACCACAACTTATTTCAGTATTTCCCGACTGATCAATGATTGTATCATGCCCATACTTTCTCCAGTTAGAAAAATGCTACAGTAAATATTCTGGAACATACCCCTGTATTTCTATGATACAGATTCCTGCAAGTAGCACTGTTAGGTTGAAGGGTAGGCATGTTTGAAATCGTCACGGCTGTTGCTGAAATGTTTCCCCCCACCCTGGGTTGTGCTTATTTGATTTTTTAATATTTAATGAATGTATTTTTTATTTTTATTAGTATAGTTGATGCACAATGCTATGCTAGTTTCAGGTGTACCCCATAGTGATTTGACTATTCTTTTTTTTTAAGATTTTATTTATTTAAAAAAAGGATTTTATTTATTTATTCATGAAAGACACAGAGAGAGAAAGGCAGAGACATAGGCAGAGGGAGAAGCAGGCTCCCTGCAGGGAGCCCGATGTGGGACTCGATCCTGAGACCTCGGATCACGCCCTGAACCAGGGGCAGGTGCTCAACCACTGAGCCACCTGGGTGTCCCTGATTTGACGATTCTGTGCATTGCTCGGGGCTCACCACCATACATGTAGCCACCCACAGAAAAAGAAAACAGTAATTTGAAAAGGTACATGCCCCGCCGTGTCTACTGCAGTATTATTCACAATAGTCAAGACAGGGAAGCTGGGTGGCTTTGGGGGGGCCAGTTTACATTCCCGCAGATAGTGTGGGAGGCGGGGTTCGATCTCTCACACCTTTGCCAACAGTGTGGAAATAAATCTCCAGTCTTTGGCAGTCTGAGATACCGAGAGTATTTTATTTTTATTTTATTTTATTTTATTTTTATTTTTATTTATTTATTTATTATTTATTTATTTATCATTTTATTTTATTTTTTTAGTATTTTAATTTTATGTCAATTTCCCTTGGCATTTTCATAAAGGTACACTTTCCATTTGTATGACTTCGTTTCTAAGTGTCCTCTCTATATTTTTGCACATTATATCATATAATTTGTTCTGCGCCCCCGAAGACACGAAGGAGGTTCTTTACATATCAATGTCCACGTTTTGTGTGGCAGAAAAACTTTAAAAAACTTTTCTATCTTTCGATTTTTGGTATTGGAAGCTTCTTGACTAAAGATTATGAAAAAGTCTCCTGTATTTTTATCAATGACCTCTTAGGGTTTTTTTTTTTAGTTTTATTTATCCATTTAAGAAAGAGAAAGAGAGAGAGAGAGAGGGAGGAGGATGGGGAGAGAGAGAAGAGAGAGAGAGAGAGCAAGGGGAGGGACAGAGGGAGAAAATCTTCAAGCAGACTCCCCGCTGAGTGGGGCTACATCTTATGACCCATGAGATCAGGACCTGAGTGGACACCAAGAGTCAGATGCTCAACTGATGAGCCACACAAGTGCCCCAATGACCTCTTAGTTTTAAAAATATTTTTGTGTGAAGTATCTTTCTAAATGATGGCTTATTGTCCCAGTACATTTACTGATCCCTGTATTATTTCACTCTGTATCTGAATCATCTTTATTGAAACCAGGTGTCTTTTGGGTGGTTGTCTCTGGTCCACTGACTTATTTATTTCTGTTATATGATTTTACTATATTTTTATTTGATAGTGTGCATTCCACCTCTTTATTCCCCTTTCTTAAAACGTATTTCACAGTGATCACATTTTTCTCAGATAAATTTTGGATTTCCCTTGCTAAATCTGATCCCATTGGCACGTTGACTTGGATTCATAGATTATTTTACAGTGTCATCTTTCTATCTATGAACATGGTATGTCTCTTCATTTTTTCAGGTTTTATTTTATGCCCTTCCATAACATTTTGTGCTTTGCTTCATATCGGTCCTGTCCGCATCTCATTGTATTTGTTTCTGGGTATTTGTTTATTTATTCATCAAAAGATTTTATTTATGCATGAAACACAGTGAAAGAGGCAGAGACATAGGGAGAGGGAGGAGCAGGCTCCATGCAGGGAGCCCAATGTGGACTCGATCCCAGGACCCCGGGGTCACAACCTGAGTGGAAGGCAGATGCTCAACCACTGAACCCTCCCAGGTACTCCTATTTCTGGATATTTAAAATTTCCTCTGATAATTTACATTTTTTTAGTGTATAAGAAAACACTCATTTTCAGTATATTGGTTTTTAACCTCTTACTGCACATTTATGAGTATCAACAGCTTTACATTTTATTCTTTGAATTTCTTATGTATGGTCATTTTTGGCTGCTATCAGTGACAGTTTTGTCCCAGTTTTGTTCCTTGTCAATAATTATGTCTCATATATTTTAAAAATCACATCTTCTGCATTGGCTAAAACTTCCAGGACAGAATGTCTTGTTGCTAGCTTTGACAGACAGGCTTTTGATATTTCGCCATCACACATGGTGTATGAGGAAGGCCATTTCTCTTTTTGTGAATTAGGAAGAAATGTTGAGTTTTAGCACGTGCTTTTGGGACACTGTTACTATAATATGGTTATTCTCTTGGAATATATTATTATAGTGAATTTACAGATTTCCTGTTGTTGAATGATTCTTGAATTATTGGGGTAAATTCTAGTTCTTTCATCAATTGTTAATATACTGCAAGGTTCATTTTACTAAGAGTTTATTTTGGATGTTTACATTGGTGTTAATAAATAATATTGCCCTGCAGCTTCTATAGGTGGAGCTATAGTAGTGGTAGTAGTACTATTACTACTACTAGTAGTAGTATTAGTATCTATTGCTCCCTCAATTCCCCCTGGTCCTCCGTCCTCTTCTTTTTCCTCCTCCCCTTCCCCTTTCCTCTTCCTCTGTCTCCTCCTTCCCATCATCCCCTTCCTCCTCCAGCTCACTGAGTGCTCAAGTAAGTAGGGGGCCTTGCTCCTCCTGCTACTCTCCGTTTTCCTCTGTGCTGTTCCTACTACCATTATCCCAGTCTCAGGGAGAGAACTGGGGCGTTTTCTGTGCTCTGGGACAGTTTATAAACATCGAGATAAGCTATTCCTTTGAAGGTCTAGTAAACTATGAGCATAAATCTGACTGGGGCTTTTTTTTTAAAAAAAGTAACTGTTCATTATCTTAAATTTCTGCTGTAGATATATATATTTTTAACTTTTCATGGAGTCATATCTGGTCCTCTTTTTCTAGTCATTCATTTTAATATAGATTTTTAAGTTTAATAGTATAAAGTAGTTCTGTGTTCTATTCTAATTTTTAAGTCCCCTTTGTATCTGAATTTGTTTTCTCTTCCTCAGTCTTAATGTTGTTTGCATTTTCTCTATCCTTATCCATATTGCCAAGTTTTTTGTTTTGTTTTGGTTTGGTTTTGGTCTTTTCAGAGAACCAGTTTTTACTGTGTCTTTTTTTTTTTTTCCCAGAAGGCTGGGGGAGGAGGGTGTTCTAAGTAATTAGTTTCTGTTGTGTGTGTGTGTGTGTGTGTGTGTTTAAGATTTATTTATTTTGGAGAGAGAGAGTGTATGAGTGGGTGGAGGGGCAGAGAGAGAGAGAGGGAGGGAGGGAGAGAATCTGAAGCAGACTCTCTGCTGAGTGTGGAGACCAGTGTAGGGCTTGATCCCATGACTCTGAAATCATGACCTGAACTGAAGTCAAGAATCAGCTGCTTAACCCACTGAGCCACCCAGGAGCCCCTCTGCTCTGCTATTATCTTTATTAATCCCTTCCTTCTACTTTCTTTAGGCTTATTTCTATCTTTTCCCCCAGCTTCTTGAATTGGAGGATTGGTTCATTTGTTTTCAAGTCTATTCACCTTTTATTCATTACATTTAAGGTTATAAAATTTTTGTGAGTACTGTTTTGGCCACTTCCTGGAAATTATGTTTTTCTATCCTGTTGCTTTTATTTTTAGTTTGAACATGTGTATAATATGACGTCTGTGTTTTGGAGCTTTATCTTTGTATGTGTGGCCTGAAACGTGAGGTTTCTGAAATGTTGTGTGGGTTTGTGTGAAGATTTCATGTTTTTGTTAAAAGTGGAGTTCTGGCACTATCGTCTTATTTTTAAATCTATCTTTTGAATCTACTTTTTCTGTGATGATTTGAGGTAAGATGTAAACAGTTCCCTTATAGGTTTGTCAATTTTGCACTTCACATTATCTTGGGTTTTGTATTATTATATATTAAAATATATTAAATATATTATATATTAAAATATATTTCACAATAAAGTTAAAGCTTTATTGTGAAATTCACAGAAGCTTATGACTATGCTGGTTTCTTACAGTTTTTTGGTGGATTGTACCCCTCTTTTGGACTTAAAACTGCCCCTTACCTATTTAATACTTTTGCCTTCAATTACATTTTTTTTCTGATACTAATATTATAATACCTACTTTTATTTTGCCAACATTGTTTGGTGTGTCTTTTCTGTTCCTGTACTTTCAGCCTTCTTGTGTAAGCTGGTTCTCACATAAATAGTATAAAACTGGGGGATTGTGTACATATATTTAACCTAATCCAATATCTGAAATCCTCAGTCTTTTAGATGTGATTTTAAGCCATTAATGTTTATTAAGTTTACTGACATGTTTGGTTTTATTCCTGCTATTTTATTTTATGTTGTCTCTTTACCATGTTAATCAAGTTTTATTTACCTTTTTCTCTCTTATATTGTATGGATTAAGTTTCTTTTTTTTCTGACTTAGAAATTATATACCTAGGATCTAGTCACAGAGTGGTAACATTTAATTTCTAACACATACATTTAAATTTGTGTGTGCACATGTGTGTGTGCACAAAGACAGTCAAGCATCCATTTCCTCCCTTAAGCAAGACGAGAATCTGAATATGCTTTCACTTTTTATCTTATCTGTCATCTCACCCCAGTCCACCCCCTTTCCCCTTCCTTTTATGTTAAAATGATCTGTGATTTTAATTCCAGACTTTTTCTTAACATTATGCAGTATGCATTATTTAGATTTAAATATAAATTTTAACTGACATTTTGTTCACCCCTATTTTATAATCTTGTTTCTTCTGTTATATTAAATCTTTCTGAGAGAGTCTGATTCCTTTCATGTCTGAAAATGTGTGGTTTTTTAAAAATCTTGCACTTGAAGGGTGTTTGGGTGGCTCAGTTGGTTAAGCATCTGACTCTTGATTTCGCCTCAGATCATGATCTCAGGGCCATGAGATCGAGCCCCCTCATTGGCTCTGCACTCAGCGAGGAGTCTCCTGGAGATTCTCTCCCTTTGCCCTTCCCCCCACTCATGCTTTCTTGTTCTCTCTCTCTCTCTCTCTCTCTCTCTCTCTCAAATAACTCTTAAAATAAAAATTTTGTACTTGATGCTATGTATAGAAGTCTAACTTCCCCCAGCCCCAGCCTTGTTTGTTTTGAGACATCCAGCATTGGTGAGAAGTCCTCCGACAGACTTGATTCTGATTCCTTTGTGGGCACGCTATTTCTTTTTCCTTCTCTCTCTTTTTTCTTTCTTTTATATCCTCTCTCTTTCCTTCTTTTTAACATTTTTTTTTCTTTTTCTTCTCTGATTGCTCTGTCTCCAAGTAGTCATTTGTCCCTCAGGGGGGCCATATTCTCTAAAGACAGTAGTTAGAATTTTTAATTAAATTGTCCCTGTTTCTAAATTACTTTTGTTTCTTTTGGTTTCAATCTTGGTTCTTCGTTTTTAGGTGTGTTATTAGCTTCCCTGACGTTTCTAGTGAGGTTTTTGGTTTTTTTTTTTTTGTTTTTTTTGGTTTTTTGTGTTTTTGTTTTTGTCACCGGTGAGGGCAGCTGTCAGATCTTCCTTTGTGGCTCTGTGGGTGTCTTATGCCACAGGCTTCACCATGGGATCGGGGGACACTTGTGGCTCCTTATTGAGTGGGTCTCTGGAACCGTCAGACTCCACTTTGGGGTGTGCCCTGTGGGTTAGGCAGGCAGGAAGGCAGGCGGGCTCAGACTCATCGGCCTCCCTATCCTTTCCCCACCACGCCTGTCCCCACCACCAGGGCAAGAGAGCCAGACCACAGCCTTCTCTCTGGCAGTGGGAGACTGGGGTCCCTGCCTCCTTAGCAGGGTTGCCCTTCTATTTTGTTCTTCTATCAGGTAGTATTTTTAGCTCTTCTCTGTGTCTTTTCAGGGCCCTGTCCTCACTCTAGCTCTAACAATGTCTAGGACATTGTTCAGGTCAGGAGTTTAAGCCCTTCTAGGGTTATATTTGGGGCCTGGCCTTGGGGACGAGGTTCTCTTCAGCCACCATATTTTTATTCTGAGTCATGAGTTTCTCTGAATCATCTCATTTTTTCCAAATTGTTTCTCCTGAGTATATTTGAGGCTGTGTTATTGGTCTTCTCCTGTTTATCTGATCCCATCTATGCCCCATCTCCTGGAAATATCTCAAAGTTTCTGGCATGCTGGTAGCCATCTTTTTGTATTTTAGTGCCATTAGGGAATTATCCTAGATGGAAAAAAAATCTTTTATGCCAATTCCCAGGTGTTGCATAACGAAGAAGGGGAGTAGACATGCCTGGTTTGCTGCCTGGATACAGTCAAGCCACTGCTGATTTTATTTAAATTTCAACTCTCTGGGTTTTTTTTTTTTTTTTTAAATTTTTTTTTAAATTTTTTTTTTTTTTTTATTTATGATAGTCACAGAGAGAGAGAGAGAGAGGCAGAGACATAGGCAGAGGGAGAAGCAGGCTCCATGCACCGGGAGCCCGACGTGGGATTCGATCCCGGGTCTCCAGGATCGCGCCCTGGGCCAGAGGCAGGCGCCAAACCGCTGCGCCACCCAGGGATCCCTACTCTCTGGGTTTTAATATTCAGTGGGGTTTATTCAGATGGTCAAACATATAATTGGAAAGCAATGATAATGCTTTTTTATTTCCAGTATTTGTAGTTCTTTTTGTATTTTAAAGATTTTTTGAAAATTTACTCATTTGAGAGAGAGAGAGAGAGAGAGAGAGAGAGAGAGAGGATGAGCAGAGGGGCAGAGGCAGAGGGGGAAGCAGAGTCCTCGCTGAGCAGGGGGCCCAATGTGGACTCAATCCCAGGACCCTGGGATCATGACCTGAGCTGAAGGCAGATGCTTAACCGATTGAGCCCCCCAGACGCCCCCAAACGCCCCCCAGTATTTGTAGTTCTTTTTTGGTTTTCTTTTCTAGTTGCACTGGTTGGAACTTCCACACCAATATTTCAGAATTGTAATGACAAAACATCTGAACATCTTTAGTTTGTTTTTAATTTGGATGAAAACGTCCCTAGTGTTTTACCACAAGCCATTGCTTTGGGTTTTGGGCTTTTCTTTTTTTTTTTTTTTTTTATTAAGCTTTTTATTTTTTTTAAAGTTTTTTTTTTAATTTTTATTTATTTATGATAGTCACAGAGAAGAGAGAGAGGCAGAGACACAGGCAGAGGGAGAAGCAGGCTCCATGCACCGGGAGCCCGATGTGGGACTCGATCCCGGGTCTCCAGGATCGCGCCCTGGGCCAAAGGCAGGCGCCAAACCGCTGCACCACCCAGGGATCCCGAGCTTTTTATTTTGATTCCAGTATAGTTAACATACAGTGTTCTTTTAGCTTCAGGTGTATAATAAAGTGATTCAACAATCCTATATGTTACTCAGGCCTCATCAAGATAGCATCGATCCCCTGCACCTGTGTCTCCCATCCCCCCTTCTGGTGACCATCAGTTTGTTCTCTGTCCTTAAGAGTCTGTTTCTTGGTTTGTCTTTCTCTTTTCATTTTGGGTTCTTTTGAAATAGAAATTTTGATGATCTTATTTTTGTATCACCAAGTACTTTTGAAAAATCAGAAGTGAATACCCAATTTTGTTAAAGGCTTTTTTTTTTTTAACAATCTATCAAAAACGATCTTGTGGATTTTGTTCTCTGCCCTAAGGGTGACTATTTGTCATCCTTTCAGACTCCATGAAGCATTCCTGGGGGTCAGCCTTTCTGCAGTGAGGGCACCATCCCAGTCTACTCACGAGCAGCTCCTCTTCCTCTAGAGAAGGGAGCCTTCGCCAGGTGACCGCCTTCATTATTCTCAGGGAGCTGGGAGTAGAGTGTAGATGAGAAGAAATTAACTTAATGGCCTTTAGTCCATTGAATCTAAATGGTAGGCACTTAGTAAATGATTGTTGAACTTAATGGAACTATTTATTTAGTCTTCCCGGGTTTGTTGTAAAAATCCAAATACCCCAGGAGACAAAATACCTTGAGCTTGTGTCCATTTCTTACCGAGAAAACATCTTGATGTGTCCACTTCAATATATTTCGTAACACCTACTGGGGACTAGCTGTGTCTAGGGCACAATCCACTGTGCTTAGGGGATTGGAAAGACAGGTGGCTCCTCGGCAGGCATGGGGTGGGCTCGGGTGGTGATGGCTTTCTGCGGCGGTGGACCAACTCGGAAGGTCTGGACTCCTTCGTACAACCATCCCTAAAGCGCCACTTTCTGGGAATCACATTTTAATGAACATCACGCAGTTAAAACATTTTCATTATTATAAAGAGCATTATTTTAGAATCTTGTTTACTTCATTCCAATCCAAACTTTTTTGTTACCCAATTTAAAAAAAAATATATATTTACTTATTTGGGGGGGAGAGAGAGAGAGAGCGCGCGCAGGGGGAGGGGCAGAGAGGGAGATTCTTAAGCAGACTTCATGCTGAACGTGGAGCCCAATGGGAGGCTCGATCCCACAACCCTGAGATCATGACCTGAGCTTAAATCAAGAGTCAGCTGCTCAAATGACCGAGCCACGCAGGTGCCCTAGTAGTTACCCAATTAAAAAAAAAAAGTGTTGAAGATTAATCCCTGCCACATGGAGGTGGGTTTTCTTTCATTTTAGCTTTCTTTTCAAAGATAAATTTTCTGGCTTTTTTTTTTTTTTTTTTTTTTTTTTGTCTTAGAGAAACCAGGCATGCCCATGAGATGATTTGGAAAACACACAATAGTGTGTTCAGAAGACGTTTAATCCCACCCCCCTCAGAGATAATAGTTTGTTAACATTTTGTTATATTTTCTCGCATTGTCTTCTATATATATATTTTCTTTTTCAGAATTGTAATTAGACTGTAATTATAGTTTTACGTTTCACTTAAAATCATATTATGAGCATTTTCCCATCTTCTGAACTATCTTTTGAAAGCCTGGTTTTAATGCAGAGCATCCGTAGCGGCATCGATTTACCGTCCCCCACGCGCGGACATTTAGGTCAGCTCTGTCTTTTGTTACTATAAGTAGCATTTCAACACAGTTTTGTCTTCATCCTGGTAGCGTTGTAGGGTTTGTTCTAGGGATGGAAAACGGAGTCATCAGTTATAAATATTTTTGAGATTTTTGATATATGAGGTGCCAAGCTGACTTCAGGAAAATAGTACCAGTTTATGCCCCGTCCAACACCTTGGTGTCGGGATGTCCCTTACCTGTCATTAAGGACACACACAGGTGTGGATACACACGCGCACGTGTCCTGTGTGGGCATGGCCTACTTTAAGGCGATAAATGTCATTTCTGCTCTTTTAAATCAGATTCCATCCAAGACGGGGCACGTAAAGGATACTTGGGTGGTGCACAAGGCGGGGGCTGGTGATGTCGACCAACCAGCAGCGTGGGGACAGGCGGGAGGTGGGCAGGGCCCGGGCTGGGCATCATCATCGTCGTCGGAGGCAGCGTGGTCTCCACCCTGGTGTGCTCACATCTGGGGAGGCTTCTGCGTGAGGCCCCGCTCACCACAGCCCGCCCCATCCAAGCAGGACACCCAGCGTGTCCCCTGCTCCTCGGTGTCCTTGCCAGGCACGGAGAAGCCATCAGCGACCCAGGGAGCTCAGTGAAGAGGAAAGAAAGCAGAGCAGAGAGGGGACGGAGTGGTCCCCCAAGTGCTTCTTCTGGGGGCCAGAGCAGAGGCCGGCCGCGATGCCCGCCCCAAGAGGAGTCGCGGCCGGGTGCTTGCAGGAGCTGGGCGCGAAGGGTGCTGGGCATCTGCAGGGCCCAGCCTGCATGTGACGCTCCCAGGGACGTCACGGGGAAGTGCTTGTGCGTGGCTGAGAACAGAATCTGGCTTAATGCTTTTAACAAGTTAATGTTTGTGCTCATGGGCTCTGTGCACATTTAAGAATTAATTAAATCCTTTAAGGAAGTCATTTATGTTTGAGACCCAGGAAGACACTCTGAGGCCCAAGCACCCCCGAGAAGATGGTCCAATCACCGCTCGCACGCCTCGGCAGGCCTCACAAGGCCAACTTGGCTGCACCCCGACCCACCGTGCGCTCAGATGCCCTTAACCCGCTCTTCCGTGAGGCTCCTGGGGAAGCATATTAGACTCGAGTTATTTCCAATTTTGTCTAAGGTGTCTCTATCCGAGCAAGTGTCTCCAAAGTCTGCAGTGTGGGATTCAAAATCTCGGAGCATCATCAAAGTCTTAGGAAAATATATTAGGAGGAAGTCGCGCTGCTGCTGGTGTGTTAATTACAACGAGCCCGGCTGCTGCACAGATAATCTCCAGCGTCAGACGCACCGGCTCAGGCAATAGCAGGAAAAACAAAATCTTCCTTAAAAACATCCTGCGTTCTCATTTGCGCCCTTTGAGGAGAAAGGACGGTTCATCGGGAAGCTAAATCCCATCTATTTAGTTGTTCTTATAAAGATTTCGCCGACATTTGAAATGTTCTTCCCCTTGAAAAAGGGAAACAAGGTAGATTTTCGGGACCCGGTCCCCAAACTGCTGTGCTATTTTCAGAGGCTTTATGTTTCAGAGAGAAGTCTGGGGTTGGCCCACGGGGCCGGCTCGGAACAGGGTGGGGAGAGCCCCAGGGAGCTTTAATCGCAAACGTGCTCGTGATAGGTGTTTGCTTTTTGGTTGATTCCACCGGTTTTCCTTCACTTGCAACCGGAACCGACGTTGGGCAACAGACAGGAGCCTTCTCCCCCGTGAACTTGAAAGGAAGTGGAGGTGGGGGGCTTCCCGTCACCCGCCCCTCAGGCCCTGAGGATCTCAGGCAAGGGCAGCGGCCACCTGCCCGGCCTCGGGGGCCTAGGGGGACCAGGCCACCTGGTCAACCCCGGAAAACTGAAAAGAAAAAGGAAAACCAAAGCAGGCTGCGGACCCAGACGGCCCCCTATGGGCTTCGGAAAGGGGTGAAGGTCAGAGGCGGGGGAGGGGCAGGGAGGACCAGGATAGTTTCAAAGTAAGGCTTTCCCCTAATGGGGTGGAACTGCCTATGAGGTCCCGGTTGCCCAGGATTTCTTAAGGAGCTCCCCAGCTGCCCTGATGGAAGGTCCCCGCTGGTAAAGGAGGGGCCAGGAGGAAGCCGGCTCCTCGGGGGCACCCACGGCCACTGCAGGAGGTACACGGACCCCCCTCCGGCGCCACGCCCCCGGCTGCCCAGGAGGAGGCCCTCCGTCGGAGGGAGCAGGCCTCGGGCCAGAGCCTGCTGCAGGCAGCGCGCTCCAGCCAGAATTTAATAACATTGTTCTCATTTTATTTATTTTTATAATTACCTTTAATTTAGAGCAAGTGATACAAATTTTCATTTAGGGTAATGATATAGTTTCCTTTTAAATGCATTAAAGTAAAAAATAGTGAATTAATTAAAAAAATATTAGCAGGGGCACAGGAACATGGCGAAAACCTGACGGTAGTTTATTAGGGAGCAGCTCGGTGGCAGAGAGCGTCGGGCAGGTGATGGGGGGCGCCCGGCCACGGGGAGCACAGGCCGGCAAGGCCCCTTCACACGATCTTTGTTTTACGTATTTCCCGGGACAGGTGAGGGGACCCTGAGCGGCTGGAGAGTGTAGGATGTGGGGGAAGCGGAGCTCTGCAGGAAACGGCCCCCCCGAGACGGGGCGCCTTGACCCCGGAGGTTTACGATGGACTCAGGCCTCAGGGAGTGCAGCAGAAAGGTCCCCAGAGAGGGCCACCTCTCTCCTCATTAGGATCCTTAGGTTTTTTGGGAAGGACCGCGGTCGCCTGACAAACCTAAGGGCCCCGCGGCCCCAGCCAAAGCCCAACAGGTGCTTCTGAGTGTCCCCCCCACCCTCACTCTCTGAATTCTCCCGACGCCTCCTTGCAAGGGTGCAGCCTGCAGGACGCCGGCTGGGCGCACCGTGCTCTCCGTCCCGGAATCGACTGGGCGCCTCTGCACCGTCCTCACGGTGGACACGGGCTGCCGTGCACCCGCCCGCCCGCCTGCACGCCCTCCTGTTTGCACAGCTGGCCACCCGTCCCTCCGCTCCTCCACGCACCCACCCGTCTGTCCAGCCACACGTCCGTCGGCCCCCGCCCCCGTTCGCACCCCGCCCGTCCACACATGCACTTCCCTGGGCATCCGTCCGCCTTATGTCTATTAGGAGTAGTCTGTATCCTGCACGATAAGGAAGTTAGAGAGAAACCAAGTCTTCTGGGTCCCCCCCCACCACCAGCGGGCATCAGGGGTCAGGGTCACTGCCATTGCCGAGCTGATGGCTAAAGGGGAGACAGAGACTGAGCCAGTGGCTCTTCGGCAGGAGGTTGAATGAACGGGCGAGTGGCCCGGCGCATCCCTTCCGTCTGTCACTGTGGGGCGTCGGGGCCGGGGTGTCTGGGTGCCGCGGGGGAGCGAGCAGTTGTGCAGATCAGGGGTTGCGCGGGCCGCGGCCTGGCCAGCTGGGCCTCGGAGTGAGATGACAGGAGTCGCAGAGTCCCCCACAAGGGCCTGCCCCGCCCGTGCCAAGGGCACGCAAGGGCAGGGCTCCCTCCCGGCTCCGGGGGAGCGGGGCCGGCGGCCTCGGCAGCTGTGTGGGGCAGGGGCAGGGGCGTGGGGTTGGCGGGTGGGCGAAGGCAGCGCCGTGACCGGACCCAGGGGAGGCGTGGGCGCTCCGCCAGGGTGAGCGCGGCCTCTGGCGGGGAGGCGGGGGCACATGTTCCCGGCCCGTCCCCAGGGCATTGCAGGGGCCTGGGCTGCCTCCCGGCCTGCGGAGTGTGCACACGGGGTGGGGGCGCGCCCAGAGCCCGGCCAGTGCCAGCCCAGGGACACCGTGCCCAGCTCGCTTCCATTCTGCCCTTAAATCCGCCTCCCCCAGGCGCCCTGTTTGCAGCCGCCGGCGTCGGGATGCCCTCCTCCACCTGGTGGGAGCAGTGCTTGGTGCTCGGTGCCTCCGGGGCGCCCCGGACTGGGAAGGGGTGCGGTGCGGGGGGTGCAGAGAGGGCAGGGGAGCGGCGGGTGAGGGTTTGCGCCGTAGCCTGTGGGGCCCGTGTGATAGTCCTCCCTCTGCGGCTTCGCTCTCCTTCATCGGCCAGGGGACCCCCGGGCCGGGGTCAGCTCGCCGTCCGCTGGGCACGCCGGGGCCTGGGTGCAGGGAGCGGGTGACACTCGGCCACGGATCTGAGTGCGGGTCCCTGGGGTGGGGGGTGGACGGGAGGCTTGGTGCGGAAGGGCTGGGCCCGTGCTTCCAACCCGCACGAGCTGGGGATCCTGGACCATCGTGACTGCGCGTGTCTAAAACCGCTCCTCCGTGAAGCCAACAAGAAAGGCCTCGCGGGAGGGACCCGAGGGTGGAATCCCAGGTCCCTTGGCACGTGGCCTGGCGACAGCTGCGCAGGGTGAGCGGTGCCTTCTGGGTGCCCGCCGCGCGGCGCCTCCTCCGTGTCCAGGGCCTGCTTCTGCACCTCACCGCGGACCCCTCGGGAGAGCCAGCCGGAGCGTGGCCTGGGTTCGAATGACACCAGTGGAGGAGAACAACGGGGGAAGCAGTTGGCGTGCCCATCGGGCAGGCGGGAGGCTGGGCGGGCGGGCGGGGGCCTGTGTGTCTGGAAGGGAGGCTGCGGTCTTTTATCAGCCAAGGCTCCTCTGGTTTCCAGTGACAGGAAATCCAACCCAAACCCGCCCAAAGCTCCGGGAGATTGTATTGGCTCACGTAATTGCCAGGTATTTAGATCATGCAGCTTCAGGTGCCATTTGATCCAGGAGCTCAAATTATGGCCCCGAGCAGCAGACTCCCCTCCCCTGTCCCAGCAAGTGATGCCCCCACCTCCCCCACCCCCCCTGCCCAGCAGCTTCCAAGCCTCGGCAGCAGAGCAGCTGCCGAAGCGCCAGACCTCGCCTGAGAGTGTCGGAAGCGTCCGTAGCTCGCTGGCAAAGCCCTGGCACCCGCTCTCGTTGGTCGGGTGCTGGTCCCTGTGAACAGAGCACGGGCCAAGGGGTGGCCAGTTGTGATGGGCTCCAGTGAGTTCCTTGGGTTTCGGCCCACCCAAGCCCCTGGGCTGAGGAGGAGGACGGGGACCCCCATGCGCAGGGCCGGGGTGGCGCGGAGCGGGTGTCTGCTCAAGCCTCTGCAGTCGGTGGGGGAGTCCGGACGTGGGGAACTTGGCTTCCCAGCGGTGTGGGCCGGGACGTCCCCACGAGTGTGCCGGAAGTGTGTGATCCCGCTCACGGCCCCGAGCGCCTGCCCTTCAGCACCAGGCCCCCCTTCCTGCAGGGCCGGTGGTGGGTCAGGGGCTGCTAACGCCCCCACCCGGGGGCGCGGCTGCGGGGGCCTCCCCGGGGCTGGTCTACATGGCCGGATCCTTGTCACCCTCCAGGGGGCTACACACAGGTGCTGCGTGGCTCCCTGGGCCCCGGGTTATGAGAGGCTGGAGTCACACAACGCTCGGGCGATTAAAAACCTGCTACTGACCAAGGGCAATAAAACATCCGCTGTTTATGAGTAATTAGCCACTTCTGGAAAAGAGCTCTATGCCTTTAAATTTATGGGGTGCCCTGATTTATGCATTTCACAGGGGGTGGGGGGGATGGGGGGCGGGGGGGCTGTCATGTGACATCACATCAACCTGATGTAATTTGATGCAAATCAAACACACGGATGAGCAAATGGAAACACCCTTCCCTGCCTCCCGAAGTGTGTTTGTAAATGGGGGGCAGCCTCGCCCCTCTACCCCGACTGCCCTGCTCGCCTGCCTTCTTAGGGAAGACTGGGGGCGCTGGGTGTCCCCGGGCCCGAGTGCCTGGCTGCAGCCCCTGCCTGCCCCGTGGGTGCACCGGGGAGGGTTTCCCGTCCCCCAGGGACGCAGAGGCCAGGCCCCACCTCAACGGCCCCATACAGGGCTCTGCAGAGGACTTGATGTCCCCGACCCGCGGGCCACCTGGTTTGGAGGACGGCTCAGGAAGCCCAGGACGTCGTGACGTCATCAAGAGTCTTAATTCTATGTTGTCTAAACGCAGAAGGGATTATGGGGGAAGCAAGACACTGGCGGGCTTGGGGTCCGCCAGCAGGAGGATGCGATTGAAGCCTGTCGGCGACGCTGCTCCCCTCTCGGCTGCGGAGCAAGGACAGGCGAGGGCTTCCAGAGCTGGTCGGCTGGACCGTCCATCAGTGCGGCTGTGCCTTGTGGCGTCTTCCGTCCACCTGCCCGTCCATTCAGCCGCCCAGGGGGCATCTACTTAGCGTCTACTCGGTTTCTTTTGAGTGCTCAGGAGGTCACCGAGGGACACAGGCACGTGGCTACTAACTGGCTACGTGACCTCAGAAGGGTCACCACCTCGCCTCGCCGCTGGCCTCAGTAAGGGGGCACCTCAGGCCACGTGGCCGGGAGCTGGGCGGCCTCCAGCCTTGCCACCCAGCCGCCGTCCGTGCCTCCTTTCCCTCGGGTAGCGTCCCTGTGCAAAGAGGGGTTGTGCCAGAGGTTCTCCATGGGGTGGACGGGTGTCCCCCAAGGAGCCCAGGAGGGTGTGCAGGAGAGTGGTGGGAGGTGGGATACAGGACGGGGGGCGGGGATGGCCATTGTGGGAGCCTGTGGCATCAACTCCAGTTAGTACCGCAGGGAAGACCGTGACGTTGTTCTGTGCCTCTTGGGCTTCCGTGGGGACAGCCTGAGGGTGCAGGGGGCTGAGCAGAAGCAGGTTGGCCCTGGGCTCGGGGACAGGGCCCCCCAGTGTGTGGGGCTGGTGGCCGGCCTAGTGCCCTCCGTCGGGCGTGCCCTGCTGCCCCCGCACGTTGGCTCCCTTGGCAGGACAGTCAGAGGCCTCCTGGGCCGCCTCTGGGGAAAGCAGACCTGAGGAGCCACGTCCTGTCCCACCAGGGCCTTTCCTGTCCTCTCGCCCCAGGTCCCCAGCGTGGCTGTGAAGGAAGGGTCTAGAATGCTCCCCTGCCCCCGCGGCTCCCTCCGAGCAGCAGCCGGTGGTGCTCAGGGGCCGCGCGTGGTAGCCCTGGGGTGTGGCGTTGGCGGGCCTGAGGCCACCGTGCGTCATCCCGTGTCCCCTCCGGGTGCGCCGCGGTTCTGAGGAGGAGCCCGGGGGTCCTCACCGGCCCGGCCCGTGACCTTCAACGGAGTTATTTTCGAGTGGGACCTCGCCGCGGTCCTGAGTCTTCCTGCGGTCGGGTTGGGGGTGGCCCGTCGTGGTCCTTGGCCGATTCCAGGTTTTCCGTGAATTGCCTTCACCTGCCTTACATCCAGACTTCAGGTGGGGGGTGTCGAGCTCAGGAGCTGCAGACGCTTTTAACAATCAAACGGGTGAGCTTATGACCCCTCGGCTGCCACACGGGCTTCCAGGAGGCCTCCCGGGGGGACGGGGCGGGCCCGAGGGTGGCAGGCCTGCGCGTGGCCTGTGGCCGTGGGACGGGAGGCAGCGGGGAGGCCCCGGAGGGCGCTCTGCTGCAGGCCCCGCCGTCGATGCCTCTCTGCGTCTCGCCTGTCACCTGCGTACCCGGGGACGTGGCCCCTCGGAGCTTCCGGGCTTCCGGTTCTTTGGGGAAGACACAGCCCCCACGGGAGCAGCAGCAGCCCTCCTCTGGGTGTCACCCCGAGGCTGAGTACAGAGCCCCCCCCCCCCCGGGGCCCCAGACACTAACGCTCACCGCCGGCTGTTGACCACTGTCGGGCTGGCCTGCTGGGTTCACAGACGCAGAGGGGCCGGGGCGTCCGAGGCCGCACACCATCCGGGCTGGGGTGCTGCTTGGGCCCGGGCAGGCTGGAGGGCAGCTGCGGGGGATGCAGCCCACCTCCCCCGGCACCCTGGCTGGGCCCTCACTCCTGCCCGTGTGCAGGGGCCTGGACCTCGGAGGGACGGGGTCTGGGGCGGGCAGGGAGGTGTCAGCAGAGCTTCCACGCGGAGCAAGCCCCAGGAAGGGAGAGGCGACGTCATCCCGACGACAGACCCGTCCCCAGGGGCCTCCCCGTGCCGGGCACCCGGAGACTCGCCGACGAGCTGTGGTGCCCTCAAAGCTGCCAGCGCCCTGACCCGTCGCGGGTAGCGGCGCTCGGAAGCCGCCACCGTCTCTGGGCCGATGTCTGAGCGCTGTGGGCCCCTCTGATGGGGAGGCTGGGAGGGCGGGATGGTTCCGATTCGCTTCCTCTGCCGAGCCGGGCCCTGGGGCGCGGTGCATTGTCAGGACGCGGGGAAGGAGTGCAGGAGCGAATGTGCGCGTGGACGCGTGCGAGTGTATTAAGGGAAGCAGAGGAGCCAGGAGTCGTCCGGGGTTCACAGAGGGCAGGTTAGTGGGGCTTCAAATCCGCTCGGCCAGAGCCCGTAGGCGCGTGCCACGTGACGGATCCCGGGAGGTCCCGGCCAGAGACGGGGACCCCGATGACCCATCATGAGCCGGATTGGCCCTTCCTGGGGATGCGAGGTGCAGGGGCCTGGGGGCCGCGTGACACTGGAGTCGGGCTCCATCAGGCCAGCTTCTCACCCGGCGTGTGCCTTGAGGGCAGAGAGCAGCGTCTGCCCGGACTCTCCCCCCCGGCATCCCCTCCCTCCCCAAGGACAGATGCCGCGGACCCAGCCCGCATCCTTGGTCACTTGCTCCCTTCATTCCCTTCCTCATCCAGTCGTCTATCCGCTTGCTCTGCTCCTTCCGTCGTGCGTTCAGCAAGGATTTCTTGAGCGTGTCCCCTGTGCCTGGCTCAGGGGCGCTGCTGGGGGGACCCCAGGGAAGCCATGGGCACGGCCTCCACCCGCAGGGAGCTTCCAGACCCGGATACAGACCCAACCCAGTATGAGAGCTGTGGTGAGGGGGGCAAGACAGACAGACAGGAGGGCTCCTGCCCTGCCCCTGGGGTATCCCACCTGGAGGGCCTCCTGGACCAGGGGGCATTGAATCCTCACCTGACGGACGAGGCACAGGGATCAAGTGGGGGTTGCAGGGAGAGCGTCCCAGACGCAGGGAGTGATCGACACAGAAGGGCATCTGCTCCCCAGAAGAGAGGGTCCTCCTTTCAAATACTCACAGGCATACAGTTCCCCGCCCCCCGTCAGCCCCGTGTGGGCTGGGGGGCCTCTCTCGGCTCCTCCTGCCTTCCTAGCCCCGGTTGGAAGTAGGTCTCTGCCCTGGAGTCCGTCTGCGGGCGCCAGGAGAGCAGATCCCAGCAGCCCTGGGTCTGTGAGCTTGGCCCACGTGCACCCGGCCCCACGGCAGGTGTCCCCGCTGCGCTGGCCAGGGCCTGGCCTTCCCTCTGCACCAGCCTGCTGCCCTGCACCGGAGCTGGAGACGCCCAAGTGGGGACCCCAAGAGCCAGAAGGACGGGACCCCAGGCTGACCCTACGTGGGCTGAGCCCGGTGGCTGCAGGCAGCAGAGGCCCCCACTCGTGTGCCTGGATTCTTGGCTCAGTGACGACGCTGTGTGCTCGCTCACGAGACGGCGTGTGTCTGAGCGCCTGCCTTCGACAGGTGCCCCTGTGAACGCCTCTCCCTGGGCCGACTTCGATGAATATTTCACAATCAGGCCCTCTTTGATCACTCTTGCATGTGTGCATTCTACATTATATTTCGTTTTTGCACCGCATCAAATCTGAGGCTTCTGCGAAATGAAAATAAAAGTGTTCGACACGATATCGTGGTCCAGAAGTGCTCGGAGGTAAATGGCTTTTAATCAGGGGTGAAGGGTGGCGACGTGTAGCTGGGACCCGCACCCTCCCCGTCTGCTGCTGTCCTCGGTGTGGGGGGCGCTGCCGAGAGCCCCCGGGGGTGCCGGGTCCCCTGTTTGGCTCTAGGGCAGTGGCTGTGTGCTGAGGCCGAGCAGGGAGCCGAGGAGGGTTAATTGGGGATTAAATATCTAACTTCCTGCCATGACGAAGTCTGGTTAAAGAGAGAGAGAGAGAGAGAGAGAGAGAGAAAGCCAGGGAGAGAAATAATCAATACACTTCATGACAACTGCTGGTATCTTCTTTAGTTTTGTGATATTTTAAAGGTAGGTCATTCATTAAAAGCCTGTGTGTGTGTGTGTGTGTGTGTGTGTGTGTGTGAGCGAGCGAGCGTGTGCGTACAGTTTGTTGCTTTTTCCCTGATGAGGTGGACACAGTTCAGATAAATCAATTACGGAAAATTAGGGGCCATTTCCTTCCCAAATCATCGCATCTGGGAGAAATGGAAGCAGCACTCGATGGCCTGCGTTCCGGGGTGGGGGTGGGGGATGGGGCGTGGGGGGACAGGCCTGGGCTGTTGCTCACAAAATGCCGAGCATCCTTCTGAAGCCCCGGACTACCCGCCGCTCCCCTGCATCGTGATCATCAGAAGCTCAAGGGTCCAGTTCTGGTGGGACCGTTTCCCCAGGAGCTCATAGGACCCGCCGTGGTGGTCACAAAGCTCCTGCAGAGGAGCCGGAGGAGAGACGCGACGTGCATCGTGAATATGGCCTGATGGTTCCAGAGAAACTGCACGGCAACGCTGGGGACCGAGTATCACCTCCAGCCTGGGCGGGTTCCAGGAAGGCTCCCGGGATGGGCCACCCAGGATGGAGCACGAGGGACAAATCCGGGCAGCCACATTAGGAGGGGTGGGGCTGGGCTGCCAGGAGATTGGGGGCCAGTCCTTCTTTTACTTTGTTTGCTGTTGCAAAGAAGAGGGGAGGTCGGCGTTTGCTTCCAAACTCTGAGGAGCCTTCTCTCTGGGGCGCGGGGAGCCCTCCGTCACCACGGCGAGAGCTCCGGCCCTCAGCTGGTTGCCTTGTGGTTCGGAGTTTATTTTCACCCTCTGTTTTTCTTCATCTCCTCTGATCCAAGGTAGCAGGAGGCTACCAACGCGTCACAGCAGCAGTCGGGGTGCTCGTGTTCTGTATAAAGTCTCCCGGAGGCTTCCCGAGCCCCGGTTTTGCCCCAGATGTGAACTCCATGGATTGGTGTTCAGGTGTGCGCCTGGCCTGCCACGTCCACCCCATCCCCCTCGGCCCCTGGAACATTCCGTGCTCGGTCCCCGTTTGGCACGCTCTGTTCCCTGGGATCCTCTGTGTTCTTCCATCCTCTGTGCCTCGTGCCCTCCTCCAGGCCCAGCCAAGGACTGACTCTCCCCGGTTGTCATCCTCACTGGCGTCCCTTCCCTGGTCCCCAGCCCCACAGCACATGCCCCAGGTTTCCCCCTTCACATGGCGGGGTTTCCCCCCGCCACCTGCCCCCCTCGGGGGTGTGACCCTCTCCCCTTCCCTGAGGCAACTGGTCTTGCTTGTGGCTGGCCCACTTGTTGCCACACGCAGGTGTTGACAAACGTCCCTGAATGGTGTGAGTCCCACTTTACGATGCACCGGTCATGTCGACAATGAATGGGGTTTCATTAACCGCCTTTACGGGCCGTGGTCATGCCTTGGTTGTGTCCTTTGCTCTTGAAATTTATTCAAACGCCAGATGAAGGGGCTTTCCCGCTCTGGAAGCCGATGCTGAAGCTGTGATTGGCACTTGAGATAGGTCCCGACACGGGAGATAGGTCCCCGCACAGGTACAGCCCTCCCACCATTTAGGCTCCGTGTTTTCTCTCCCGTAGTCCCTTGCCTTCTCGGAACCCTATGAAGTGTGCAGGGCAGGTGATACCAGCTCATTTTAGAGACAGAGTCACGGGGACCCAGGCAGGTCACCAAGGTGGAACCCCTGCGAGCAGAGCTTGCGCAACTGGATGCACGTTTGTGGCCCGTCAGGTAGCATTCTCCTTCCACGGCTCCCGCCTGGTGGGGGAGTCACCCGCTTCCCACGGGACGCCAGGGTGTGGGGTGCTAAGACAGTAAGATGAATACATTTTTGGGTGACACCCTCCCCCACTGGTGAGTAACAGACTTGCCACATTTCTAGGTCTTCAGTGCCTTCCTGCTCCCACCCCCGGTCCGCGCCGCCCCCCGAGGTGTGTCTCGGGAGGGCACTGCACGGTTCCACTTTGTGGCGCACATGTTTGTGCAGGCTCCGGCTCCTCGGCCTCCTTTAGGCTTTCCCTGAACCGTGGCTTCCTTCGTTTCTGCATGTTTTGCAAATGCAGGAGCCGGCCTCTTCTGTCAGCATTCAGCCCAGCAAGGCTAACCGGGTGTGGACGTCAGAAGCCAGCCCACCCGCATGTCTTGCTTGGGCTCTGGAGTCAGGCTTCCCTGTCAGGTGACCTTGTTGGATTTAAATTTTCTGAGCCTCGGTTTCCTCTTATTTAGTACAGGGGTAGCTTAATAGCTTCCATTCTAAGGTTGTATGAGGCTAAATGGGATAACGATTGGGAGGTACCTCGCACAGTGTCGTCTTGGCACACGGTGTTGTGATGATGATGAGGAAGATGCTGTTGCTGATGTAGACAGTGATGGTAGTGAAGGCTACAGTGAAGATGATGACAGCGGTGATGGTGGTAAAGGTGATGATGGTGACAGTGGTGATGATGATGTGATGGCTGTGGTGACAGTGATGACAATGGTGAAAGTGGTATGATGCGATGGTGATGGTGAAGGTGATGAAGATGACAATGGTGATGGTGGTGATGGTGAAGGTGATGGTGATGATGATTTGATATGTATGATGATGATGATAGTGACAGTGGTGATGATGATGTGATGGCTGTGGTAAACGTGATGACACTGGTGATGGTGGTGGTGAGGGTGATGGTGATGGCAGTGGTGGTGGTGAAGGTGATGATGATAATGGGGATGATGGTGAACGTGATGACAATGGTGACAGTGGTGGTGGTGATAGTGACAATGATGGCAGTGATGGTGGTGATGATGATGATAGTGGTGATGGTGATGGTGAAGTTGATGGCAGTGGTGGTGAAGGTGCTGATGATGATGGTGAATGTGATGCAGTGGTAACAGTGGTGATGCTGAAAGTGATGATGATGATGATGATGATGGTGATGGTGATGATAGTGGTGATGGTGAAGTTGATGGCAGTGGTGGTGAAGATGATGGTGAACATGATGACAGTGGTGACAGTGGTGATGGTCATGATGGTGATGGTGATGATAGTGGTGATGGTGAAGTTGATGGCAATTGTGGTGAAGGTGATGATGATGATGATGGTGATGGTGAATGTGATGACAGTGATGGCAGTGGTGAAGGTGATGGTGATGGTGAACATGACGACAGTGGTGACAGTGGTGATGGTGATGACAGTGGTAGTGGTGAAGGTGATGGTGGTGATGGTTATGGAAATGGTAACAGTGGTGGTGCTGAAAGTGATGGTGATGATGGTGAACATGATGACAGTGGTGACAGTGGTGATGATGATGATGATGATGATGGTGATGATGATTAGGAGGATGCTATTGCTGACGTAGATGGTGATGGTGGTAAAGGCTACAGTGAAGATGATGACAGTGGTGATGATGGTAAAGGTGATGAAAATGTTGATGGTGATGGTGAGGTGATGGCTGTGGTGAAGGTGATGACAATGGTGACAGTGGTGATGATGTGATGGTTATGATGAAGATGATGATGGTGAAGATGATGAAGATGACAATGGTGATGGTGATGGCGAAGGTGATGGTGATGATGATTTGATAGGTATGATGAAGATGATGATAGTGACAGTGGTGATGATGATGTGATGGCTGTGGTAAAGGTGATGACACTGGTGTTGGTGGTGGTGAGAGTGATGGTGATGGCAGTGGTGGTGGTGAAGGTGATGATGATGGTGGTGATGATGGTGATGATAGTGGTGATGGAGAAGTTGATGACGGTGGTGAAGGTGATGATGATGGTGATGATGGTGAATGTGCTGACAGTGGTGACAGTGGTGGTGGTGAAGGTGGTGATGATGGTGATGATAGTGGTGACAGTGAAGTTATGACAGTGGTCGTGAAGGTGATGATGGTGATGGTGATGGCAATGGTGACAGTGATGGTGCTGAGGGTGATGGTGTTGAACGTGATGACAGTGGTGGCAGTGGTGATGGTGAAGATGATGATGGTGATGATAGTGATGATGAGGAGGACGCTGTTGCTGACGTAGATGGTGAGGGTAGTGAAGGCTACAGTGAAGATGATGACAGTGGTGATGATGGTAAAGGGATGAAGGTGATGGTGGTGATGGTGAAGGTGATGAAGATGACGATGGTGGTGATGGTGAAGGTGATGGTGATGATGATTTGATAGGTATGATGAAGATGATGATGGTGGCAGTGGTGATGATGTGATGGCTGTGGTGAAGGTGATGACACTGGTGATGGTGGTGGTGAGGGTGACGGTGATGGCAGTGGTGGTGGTGAAGGTGATGGTGATGGTGACGATGGTGAACGTGATGACAATGGTGACAGTGGTGATAATGATGGTGATGGTGATGGCAATGGTGGTGGTGGAGGTGATGATGATGATGATGATAAGAAAGAAGATGACGGTGATAATGGCAATGATGAAGATGGCGATGATGGCGATTGCTACTTGTTCTCCATTTCATTTTTTGAGAGCTGGTTCTGCCTGACATGTCCATGGTCTTCACAGCAACCCCGTAGGACGTTGTCCGAATTCCATCCCAGCACCTGTTTGCCTGGTGACCGGTAGTGGGCCGGGAGCTCAGACTGGAAGTCTTCTCTACCCTGGAGAGATGACCAGGGGCACACTCGGTGGGGCTTTTCCTTTCTCCGCTCCTGTGCTCATGATCTGCCTTCAATTCTGGGCCACAGTTTCAGCTCAGGCTCCAAAAGCCAACGTGCTTCTGCCCTTGAGAGTTTTGAAATCATCCTAAGTCTTCAAAGAGAGGCTACTGTTTTTTCCTTTTCTTCTTCTTAATCCTCTCATTCCCACTCCCCAGGGTTGAAGCTTCTGGGGCTCCGTGGGGCCGTGCGTAAAGCATGCCCGAGAGGGTCCCCCGCACCATCGGATGCTGCGAGGACCCTGACTTGGACCCACGTTCCACCCACAAGGGGAGGGTGGAGAGAATCCTACCACCCTGTCCACCTGGGCTCTCCCGGACACCTAGTCGCCATACTCCACGGCCCTATTTGAATATCCCATTTGCATTAATAAATTCAGCAAGGATTTAACTGTTTCTGGCCCTGTCTGGTAGCATTGTCTACACATCCGTCAAAACCGAACAGGTCACCTGAACTGCCCTCCTGTTTATCTATTAATCATCTGGCAAATAAACCACTCAGTATCCTGCCCACCTCAGTAATGTTTGTGATGTAATTTGTTTGGATGCCCAAATGTCACCAGCGTTGATTGTAAGAGATGAAAAAATGTACTTGCTCAGCATAGCAAGCTCTAGGCCAAAATGTAAGCATGAAATCTCTGGTTTATTTTTGTAATAATGTTTACAGCTGTTTAATGACCCTGAAAAGGTTCAGTAGTCTGGTGTTCTGTATTTCAGAACAGGAGTGTATTATGCTTATAACAACCTTGGTTACACAGTTTGAGCTACAACAATTGGAAAATAGTATTTAATAAGAAGCCATTGTATTCTAGGTGAAGTTGTCTTAATTACTGCTTGCCCTTAAGTATAAGAAAGCAAGGTGGGTCGTGGGGACGGGAGGAGGGTCACTTGAGCCCGCAGAAAGGGGGTCCTCCTGATTCCGGAACCGCGTGCCTCGAGCCCCACCACGGTGTGGGGAGCCCTCGCTGGGAACCCACGTCCCTCCCTGCCCCGCAGTTGGCAGAGCAGTAGGACTCCTGTAACATTTTCCAAGGCAGCGCTTTTACCCACATTGATAAAAAAAAAAAAGAAAAAAAGGGGGGGGGGAATATTTAGTTGTGCTTGGCTAGACAACAATATTTGATTTTTAAAAACCCAGTTGAAATGGTTATTTTGAAAGTCATTTCATTTCCCAACTATTCTTTTTCATGGTATAAGGATAAAACTCGTTCATGCAACTTACTGGCAAGATCTATATTTTTTGGACTATTCATAAGATTGCTTTCTTTTTTTCTGTGCTAGCAAAATGAAACTGTGTTTTTGTGTAAAATTTATTTAGACTCGTAGCAGCTGGCATTTCTGGTGTCCTGATAGTTTTAAATTTCATTCTGAGCGAAAGATACAATTAGGTTCTCTATTGGAAGAGTTAAGTGAAAACTTTTGTCATTGATATCACAGGAAATAGTTTTGAAGGCAGAAATACAAAATCAAAATAACCATTAGCGCCATCAAAGGCGGCTGAATGGCTCACTGTACCTGCGCTGATGGGAATGATGACACAGAATGTATTTTGATAATCTGCGCACCCAGCGGTGGCTTTCCAGGGCTGAGAATACCGTGGCGTGAAACGCGAAATTGCTCGGCTCAAGAAGGAAACCTCCGTCGCCTCCTGAGGCTCTCAGCGGGGCCCGGCCTGGGCTCGGACGCGGGGCCAGGCCTCTCCACAGGGTGGTGTGGAATGCTGCGGTGGCCGGGACTCGCGCCCACGCCTGGTCCTCTGTCAATATTGATGGCGCCTCGGGTACAGCCTCGGGTACAGCAGCGCTGCGCCGCGACGCGGGGGGCAGGCCGGGCCAGGACTGGGGTGGAATGCTGTGAAGCTTCCACGGGGTCGGGGGGGGGGAGGGGTCCCAGATGCAGCAGTTTGCAGCGGCCTCCCACTGCCCAGCGTGGCTGCCTTTCCCTGCACCGTTAGGTAAATTGCGTTTGCCTCAGTTCCTTCCTGACGGGCTTCATGTACGCCTCGGGGGGCCCGGAGCTGAAGGCCCGCGGCAGGCTGTCCTCAGGGCCCGGGCGGTGGTGTCCTTGCTTTGAATCGTGCCCGGGTTTCCCTACCTGCGTGGGAGGGTCACGCGCGCGGCCGTGGAGGCTGCTCAGAAGGCCCCGGCTTGCCCCACGCCGGGATCGGGGTCAGCAGCCCTGTCCGGGGTCCTGGGGTAAGGAGTCCAGAAGGTTAGGTGGGGCACACGGTGCTCCAGGTGCTCCCTGGAGCTGGTGACTGAGCAGGGGCAGTGCCACGTGCCGACGCTCATCTGCCCTGGCGACCGGGACCGGGGACTGTCCTGTGGCAGGAGGCCCTGCCAGACACACTGACGGCGGGAGGGAACCGCGTGGTCTGAAGGGAAGGCACTCTCCCTGCGCTTGCCCCCCGAGGGGCTGGGGAAGCCGAGTCACGGCCGGCCGGGGAGCCCTTGCAGGAGCCTCACCTCCCTGGCCCCCTGAGCTCTTTAGGGCTGCAGTGGGATCCAGTCTCCTAAGAGCAGGATTAACGATCCCTGAGTTCCCCGGGGTGTGCCTCTGTAGTTTCTAGAGCGCTACTACGGAGGGAACCCCTGCCTCCCCCAGCGCAGACGTGCTCGTGCACGCACGCACACACACCTTGGTGCCAAAGCTGTCGTGGTTACTCCTGTTTCCAAACCATGAGCTCAGCCTCTCTGAGCCTTTGCATCGCTTCCTGTGACCGGTGGCCTCGCCTGCACTGGCCCCGGGACCCCAGAGGCCCTTGACGGCAGGTACGTAGAGGGCCCCCTGGCAAGGATTTACCGAATGACTGACGTAAGGGGTAAATGAATTCCGGATGGGTGAAGTGTCGAGGCTGGAGAAATTGGGGCCGACCCAGGTTTTGTGAGGCCCAGGCCGGGCCTGGGGCCAGCTCATCTTGCCTCGGCTGCTTTGGCCCGGGGACAGCACACCAATTACCCCGTGCTCTTTCCAAGAACTCACGCTCCCCTTTCTTGCTCTGAGTCTGGCGGCTGGCATTGGTTCGACTGACCCATCGCAGGGCCTGCACCTGCTCACGGAATCACGGGGAGCCGGTCTCACCAAACATTCGGAGATAATTGTCTGGCGGGGCCGGTCCTCTCCCAGTGGGGCTCTGGGTGGGCTTTGCCCGGGCTCCTTGGAGGGGCCGGGGGCTGTAATCCTCAGAGCATCTCCTTGAGAGCCGGCCAGCTCTGCCCAAATTCTGAGCTCTCCCATGGGTCCCCCGTTGGGTGGTTGAGTGAGTTCTCAAGGGGATGGCTGCTCGGCGGTGGCCCAGGCCTGGGACAGTCACCGCGGGCACATATGGTGAAGGAGCTGCTGGTGGGGGTGGCCCTCCCTTGGTGGTTTTTGAACCCCTCTGTCCTAGGTTAGCCAGAGACCCTTCCAACCAACCCCAGCAGAACCTGAGAGCTGTGCAAACGCTGAGTTTAGGTGGCGCGAGGCTGGGAGGAGAGTGTGTCTCCTACAGGGCTAGCTTTCTTTTACGGGCTACGTTTATAGGGTCTCTTCATTCATTTATCCATCCATTTGGCCAGAAAATGCTGAGCTTACAATGGGCCAGCTCTGCCCCTGGGCCTGGAGGCTTCCACCGTGACCATGCACGTTTGTAAGAGGGTCAACGACAAAACTTTGCCCTAGTGGTTAAGTGCTGTTGGAGAAGGAAGAGAAGGTGATGGGGTCGAGAGAGGCCGGGGGCAACGGCCTCAGACGAGGGAGGCACGGCGGTCTTTGTGACAAGGGGCCCTGTGAGCTGAGACCCGCGTGAGGACAGGGAGCCGGCTGTACCTCTGCACGTTCTAGAACATTCTGTCTCCCCTCAGCTGACGCGTCAGCAATGGCACCTGAAGACCAGTTCCTTAAAAAAAGCTTTGTTGACTGAAAGGATTCTTTTTTTTTTTTTAACGTATTAAAAGAATTCTCTGTCCAGACCTCACTTGCAAACTCCCCACATTCATCATTTGAGCAAATTGAGCCGTTACTTATCCAGCACGAGTGGGGACGGGGGATGGTCTTCGACTTGGTGCCCCTCATCCAACCTGATTTGCAGTCTCGCTGTATTGCACATTCAGCCTCCTCTCCCTCCTGCTGAATTGGCGTCAGCTCATCAGCAGCAACCTGAAAATAGCCTGTCTTTCTGGATTCATGTCTTCTGAGAAGGCCAACTGGGCAGCCGTTGGATGTGGGCCAGCCATGTTGGCTTTGGACTCTCCAAACTTCCCCAGAGCTGTTGGGTGGAATTCTGAGCACTCCCCAGTGGCTTCAGGGTCATGATCCGTGTTTGCTTGGGAGAGGAGCCAGCACAGCCGGATGGAGCTGGAAGGTGGAGAAGGGGCTCCGGGCAGGGCCCTGGGGGCTGACGGGGTCCCTGCCTGGGGTCTTCCAGGCACCGGAGCTGCCCTAGCAACTTCCGCACCCTGGGCCTGCTCCTCCCTGCTGGGCACTGGGTGCCACGGGCACTGGGGCCGGCCACTCTTGTCCACCAGGGTGTCTTAAGTGCCAGGGACAGGGCCCGGCGTTCGGCGGGAACTCCGCAAGTTTGGCGAACGGATACAAGAATCCCCGTGATAAAGTACTCCTTTTCTGACCAGTCTCCAAAATGGACTTTTTGTTATTATTATTTCTTAATTTGCGTGTAGACCGCCGCCAGAAACAAAACGGAAAGATGGCGCACGGGAAGCTTCCTTCTGCTGCGGGTGACCATGTGCCTAGATGCGCGCGTGAATGTGCGCAGGCGTCCGCGGCCTCGTTCCTGGACGCAGCCAGCCCCGCGCCGTGGCTGCAGTTTTTCTCCCTCCTGCAGATACACATTCATGTCTTTTCCTTCCCCCACCTTGCAAGACGCACTCACGGCCCGTCCTCTTGCCAAGGAAGCCGGGTCTCCCGTTGGAGACCCTCCATGCCGGGCACAGTCTGCCTGGCAGGAGGCCCGGTAGGTAGCAGACCCCACCCCCACCCCCGCCTCCCCCAAGGGCTGCATGCGTTTCCTCCACAGTTGAGCTCTGTCCCCTACCAGTCCCCGGAGGGAATCGCTTGGCCCAGGAATCAGTCCTGGCCGGGGTTAAGCGCTGCTCCCGGACCCCCTGGCTGGCCGACACATGTAAACATCGGGATACAAAGAGGAGAGATGTGCAAAGACTGTTCCAGTTGCAGGAGGCGAATTTGGACTCCTTCAGGTGGAAGGCAGATCTGGAAATGGAAGGACCCAGGCATGGGTTCGTTGCCTTTCAGAGTTGAGCTCCTGGCATGCCGCGGTGGGGATGGGGCGGCTGGGGGCATGCGCGCGCCTGCAGGTTCCTTCCACCCCCCCCCCCCCGCAGTGTGGGCTTCGCAGGTCTGCACAGGCTGGGGAGGGGGGCAGAGAGGAGCATTAAAAGCAATTACGCAGACCAGCTTTGAGTGTTAGTGTTTAACAAACAGCTTTGAGTTCTAATTTTCTGCAAAACACATACTGCAGGTACAATTTGTACTCATTACTGTATTCTGGGAAAGTTATTAAAAACACTCAAACTTGGTTGAGACTTCCTATGGCATCATCCCTGGATTTTAATTGGTTTTTATCTAGTTCTATAAAGGATCTCTTTAAGCCCAATCAGAGTCCCTGCCTGGGATATCATGCCAGTGCCAGGCAGGGAGGGCCCTTCACACGGTGTCAGTCCTCGCCCCCCACCCAAAAACGAACGGCCTCGACGACGACGACGATCCACTAGGATTCCGTCACCGGATAATTTACACCTCCTTTGACGGGCACGGTTACCAAATGACAAAATAACAGCGTTTCGTAACATAAGGGTTAACTCTTAATCTCTGAGGTTTGCAAAGCCGCTACTCGCAGTCTCCTTAAAATTTAATATACCTCGTTAATGCTTCCTTGCAAACACTGAAGGATTTTTATGATTATAATCATGTGTTACAGCACCTAGTACTGTTTCTAAGCAGCATACTAATCAGCTTAATGAGATATTACTGCACTTTTTGTTGACTAAAGCAAAATCCCTTTTATTGTTCTAAAGCCTGTCCTTTACTTTATTTTTTCCCAAAACATTATCTTGTTTTATTATGTACCAGTAAATATCATGCCATTGGGGGTTTTTTTTTGGGGGGGGGGAGGGGCAAATCATAAAATAATCTCTTTCATCTCAGACTGGCGAATGTATTGAAAATAGTCACCGGAAACAAAAGTTCCAAGTGAGTCTCTGGTCTCGCGGTGAAAGCCTTTCTGCTCGGAGGCAAACTTTGAACGGAACCAACAGGTGCGGGCGCTGCAAGGGGGACGGGAGGAAAAGTTTAACACGTAGACCCTCGATTTGTTATTAGGTGTTGAAAGTGGTAAAACATGAATAATTTACACGTGAATGAATAATTGCAGTCGGTAAATAGAAAATACAAGGGAGACGGTCTATCGCCAAAGCAAATTGGAGGAGCGATGCCATATTGCATAATTGGCATTTAATAATTCATCCTTTTATTATTGTTTTTGACTCTAATTCCTCGGCATCCTTACGTGTAGGTTAAGGCCCGCAATGCACATCCCCCAGCAGCCGATGCTGTGCGTCCGCCGCGCCGCGGTGCCCGGCTCGGGTCTGAACTCTCGCTCTTGATTTGCAGGGATGGAAGAAGCCAGCCTGTGCCTTGGAGTGGCGGCGGCGGCGGCGGCGCCCGAGGCCGAGCCCCACCTGAGCGGCCCCGTCCTCAACGGCCAGTATGCCATGAGTCAGAAGCTGCACCAGATCACCTCCCAGCTCAGCCATGCCTTCCCCGAGCTGCACCCCCGGCCCAACCCCGAGGACAAGGCCCCCGCGCCCCTCGACGAGAAGGCGCACGTGCCCATGAGCGGCCAGCCCATGGGCAGTCAGATGGCGCTCCTGGCCAACCAGCTGGGCCGGGACGTGGACACCAGCCTCAACGGGCGGGTGGACCTGCAGCAGTTCCTCAACGGGCAGAACCTGGGCATCATGTCCCAGATGAGCGACATCGAGGACGACGCCCGCAAGAACCGCAAGTACCCGTGCCCGCTGTGCGGCAAGCGTTTCCGCTTCAACAGCATCCTCTCCCTGCACATGCGCACTCACACGGGCGAGAAGCCCTTCAAGTGTCCCTACTGCGACCACCGGGCGGCGCAGAAGGGCAACCTCAAGATCCACCTGCGGACCCACAAGCTGGGCAACCTGGGGAAGGGGCGCGGGCGGGTGCGCGAGGAGAACCGCCTGCTGCACGAGCTGGAGGAGAGAGCCATCCTGCGGGACAAGCAGATGAAGAGCAGCCTGCTGCAGCCCCGGCCCGACCTGAAGCCCCTGGCGCACGCCCAGCAGGCCCCGCTGGCCGCCTGCAACCTGGCCCTGCCCGCCAACCCCAGCGTGCCCGACGTGGCCCACCCGGCGCCCTCGCCCAAGCCGGCCAGCGTGCAGGAGGACGCCGTGGTCCCGGCCGCCGGCTTCCGCTGCACCTTCTGCAAGGGCAAGTTCAAGAAGCGCGAGGAGCTGGACCGCCACATCCGCATCCTGCACAAGCCCTACAAGTGCACGCTGTGCGACTTCGCCGCCTCGCAGGAGGAGGAGCTCATCAGCCACGTGGAGAAGGCCCACATCACCGCCGAGTCGGCCCAGGGCCAGGGCCCCAACGGCGGCGGGGAGCAGTCGGCCAACGAGTTCCGCTGCGAGGTGTGCGGGCAGGTGTTCAGCCAGGCGTGGTTCCTCAAGGGCCACATGCGGAAGCACAAAGACTCCTTCGAGCACTGTTGCCAGATCTGTGGCCGGCGCTTCAAAGAGCCCTGGTTCCTCAAGAACCACATGAAGGTCCACCTCAACAAGCTGTCGGTGAAGAACAAGTCCCCCAGCGACCCGGAGGTGCCCGCGCCCATGGGCGGCATGTCCCAGGAGGCCCACGCCAACCTGTACTCCAGGTACCTGTCCTGCCTGCAGAGCGGCTTCATGGCCCCGGACAAAGCCGGCCTGAGCGAGCCCGGCCAGCTGTACGGCAAGGGGGAGCTGCCCATGAAAGAGAGGGAGGTCCTGGGCAAGCTGCTGTCGCCCATCTCCAGCATGGCCCACGGCGTCCCCGAGGGCGACAAGCACTCCCTCCTGGGGTGCCTCAACCTCGTGCCGCCGCTCAAGTCCAGCTGCATCGAGCGGTTGCAGGCGGCCGCCAAGGCTGCCGAGATGGACCCGGTCAACAGCTACCAGGCCTGGCAGCTCATGGCCAGGGGCATGGCCATGGAGCACGGCTTCTTGTCTAAAGAGCATCAGCTACAGCGCAACCACGAAGACACTTTGGCAAACGCCGGAGTTATGTTTGATAAGGAGAAGCGGGAGTACGTGTTAGTGGGAGCAGATGGCTCCAAGCAGAAAATGCCTGCTGATTTCGTTCACAGCACTAAAGTGGGCAATCAGAGAGACCTGCCAAATAAGCTCGACCCTTTAGAAGGCAGTCGGGATTTTTTGTCACACGGGCTGAACCAGGCGCTCGAGTACAACCTGCAGGGTCCCGGGAACATGAAGGAGAAGCCCACCGAGTGCCCCGACTGCGGCCGCGTGTTCCGCACCTACCACCAGGTGGTCGTGCACTCCCGCGTCCACAAGCGGGACCGCAAGGGCGACGAGGACGGGCTGCACGTGGGCCTGGACGAGCGGCGCGGCTCGGGCAGCGACCAGGAGTCCCAGTCGGTGAGCCGCTCCACCACGCCGGGCTCCTCCAACGTCACCGAGGAGAGCGGGGCCGGCGGCGGGCTCTCGCAGACCGGGAGTGCCCAGGAGGACAGCCCGCACCCCTCCTCGCCGTCCTCCTCAGGTAGGCTGCCGGGGAAGATGGGGGCCCTCGCTGTGCGGGGAGGTGTGGCGGGGAGAGGCTGGCTGTCCGTGGGCCTCCGGGGAAGGGCCGTCGCGGTTCCTCCAGGTGGGTCCTGAGCTCCTGGGCCTAGCTGGCGGCGGGTGGACCTGCACTTCCAGCCTTTGGCCTTCCCTTGAACCCTGGCTACCAGGAAGCAGAGCTGATCCTCTTGCGTGCACAGCAGCGATGGCCAGTCGCTGTGTCCACCAACAGGCAGGGCCCGTCCTTCCCCAGTGTGTGCCCCGATCCCCATCCGCCATCATCCCCTCGTCTCTGGAACCTTTTGGCTCCATCCGTGATGTGAAGGCGTAAGTTCAGACCCCTAAGGTCGTCACATGTGGGCGTCCCCACCCTCCTTCACCAGGCCACACCTGTCTCCTGTCCAACCCGCGCCCCCCCCCCCGCCACCGCCCCGCGGCCGACCCCTCCCAGAATCACAGCGTGGCTCACCTGCCGGGCCCCTCTAGCCCGAAGAACCACACACACACCACTCTCCTCCCGACGGTTTGGAAAAACACAGAGAGGTTTGAGACACAGATGCACGACGGCGTGTCTTAAACCGTACTGTGTCACACGGGCGATACAGCTTTGCGATCTAAAATAGCAAAGCAGAAAATCTGTCATCAAAATGTCTGTGAAACGCTGAAGCTTCCTGGCCCGGTTTGGGGGAAAAGAAAAAAAAAAACCACCCAAAAAAACCCCACAAAAACCCCAAAACAAAACAAAAAAGCCCACTGGCCTAAGACTGCTAAATTAAAATCCCTACCTAACAGCAGGTAAGCTCGTTGCCTGCATCCCTATTTTCAAAGTCCCTTTCTAATGGATGGTAAATTGAAAGTTATATCTGTAGCCCTTTATAAAGAAAGCATCTCGCTAATACTGTAATCATTCTGCAGCCTAACAACAGAGGAAATCATGCCATAACAAATACCCTGTTACTAATGGCAACATTGATTTCTGCAATCAGCCATTAAGTCTAGAAAATGAAAGACAGTTTGAGGCACCTCAAGGCACTGCATCGCCCACTGTGAAAGGCGTGGCGACGCGCTGTTGAGGGTCATTTTGGTAAAGTTTTTCTTCTTCTTCTTCTTCTTCTTCTTCTTCTTCTTCTTCTTCTTCTTCTTCTTCTTCTTCTTCTTCTTTTTCCCCCCCCTTTTTCCCCCTTCTGGGTTCCGATGAACATGTCCGTATTGGGAGCGGTTGACCACCGTAGTTCTCCAGGAGATGCCGGTTTAGCTCTGGTGTCATTGTCGTGCCTCGGCCTAACCCTTCTTCCAGGACAAAAATCAGTATTAACGGAAAGCGTGGGTCCGCGGGCTTCTCACCCACCAGTAAAGAACTGTGAACGCACATAAATCTGAACTGCACATTCCAGAGATTCCGATAGCACTTAATGCTGCTGTTTAAATACCCATGAAACACACTGTCTGCTCCTGGAGTCCTAGACTCGCCGGCGATTTATTTCTGGTGAGGCCCCCTCCCCTCCCAGCACCCCCCTCCCCGCCCCGGCAGGGCCTGACCGGGAGCGTGAGTACCACGGAGGGCGTGAGGCCGACGGACGAGATGCCCAGGAAGGGTGTCTGAGTTTCACGGCCTGACAGCAGGAACTCCTGAAAAGCGGATCCATCCCCCTCGTGCAGAGGCAGCAAAGTGCCAGGCGGGCCCCCTGTCAGGAGGGACGATTTCCGCCCTCCTAGGAAGAGGTCTCCTGCTCTGGGGGTGCAGGGGGAGCATCATTGCACCGTTTTTGGATCCAAGGGTTGGGTATGGGGGGCCTTTAAGGGGCAGGAAGCAGAGGGCAGACTGGCTCCCCTAAGTTTTTGGAGTGATGAGGAGTTAACATTGACAGATTTTCATCCCTCTCCCAGACCTGCTGAAATGAAAAGGTCTCAGCAGAATATTCCGGCACCAAATGTTCGGCTTTATTAATGACGTGTTTACCATGTTTTTCCCACCTTCTGGCCAAGTGATAGCCTCACACTATTCTCTCTCTGTAGTTTCCATATCTGTAAATACTCTGTTGCAAAAAAATAAAATAAAATAAAAATAAAAATAACCCACAAACAACAACAACAACAACAACAGCAACAAAAACCCAAAAAACAAAACAAAAAAAGAAACCCATTTTGCTTAAAAGAACCAACCGGGCTTACGACTCAAAGGAGAATTATTCTTGAGTTGTGGTTATCTTCTCACTTTAATTTCCCTCATTGAAGTATTTTACCATCGTGAATACTGATTCTTTCATTTCTGGTTGACTTCTTTGTTTTCTTCATATTCAAATTAGACCCTTTCATAATTTTCCGACTAAGTGGGAAAATTGATGGCATACCAAGATGCAGCCCAAATCAGCCCCGCGCCCCCGGGGCATTCAGGTTTTCCTTGGGGATTAGGACCCTTAGCCCAATCTGGTTAGTCTTCCCTCTGATTTCTAACAAGTGTGACTTGAGAAAAGTGCGATTAAAAATAGGCATTTAAATAAAAATCTTGACACAATAGGCATTTTTATTATTACCTGTTAGAAACCTGCAAGGTGAAGGTGGGGGGGGGGGGAAGAATCTCTAAGCCCTTAAGTAAAGAAAGGAGTACTTATTAAGGCTTCTATTAAGAAATAACTGCAAAACACGGTTTTACAAATTTCTCAGACTGCATAGCAATGTCGCAAAACTTAATTTGCATCACTTGATTCTTTTTTTTTGTTGGAAACTGGGTCAGTAGGGCCTGAGAAACTATTTTTTCAGATCTTAACCAGTGAATTCTTCTTTATAAATCGCTGCTCTTAACATGATAGTAGTTCTGAATTCATCATAAAAAAAAAAAGAAAAAAAAACCTTTTTACAGAGAGCCTCTTAGAACAGATCTCCAGAAGAAGGCTTACAATGAGTGGCAGAGGCGTCCTTTGTTATCTGATGTAATTCTTTGCAAAGGAGGATTGGGAACCGAGTGGCTGTTTAAAAATGTCTTGCTCAGACCGAGACGAAGAAGGGGTCAAGTTTGCAATCAAACAGTTACTGCCGAGATGGGCGACTGTCACTGGCTAGGCTAATGTGGGATGCAGCTGTTTGTTATGTGAGCAAAAGAATGTTTGAATCAGTGAACATGTGAAAGTGATTCCAGTGAACCAGAAAATGTGTTTGTTCTTTGGCTCTCCAAACTGCTGAGAACCGAGCTTAAGATCAACCGCGAGAACCAGGACCTCTGACAAATTGAGAGGTCATATTTTCTAACAGAAAATGGACAAAACCAGTCACATGGATCACTTCCCCGTCTCCCCCCCCCCCTTTGTTTTATTGCTGCTGCTGCTGCTGCTGCTGTTGTTGTTGTTGTTGTTTGTTGATGATTTGACTTCCCCGGTAATTTCGCACCAGCGTGGATGTCGTTTCTGCCTCCGTGTACGACGCCGAGGGAAGCTGTTTGGAAAACGGCAGCTTATACGTTTTACTCTTTTATGACATTTAGAAAGCGGGGCGGCTGTTCTGACGCCCCCCTCGTTTCCTGGCTCGCGTGCAAAACCCTCCGATGGCGTGAATCTCTGCGTCTCTCCCCGAAACCTCCACGAAGACCCTGTGCTCAGATCTGAGCTTTCCTCTGAGCCAGAAGACGACCAAAGTTCTGTTTCTCTGGGTTTTGCCTTGGAAATCACGCTCAGAATAATTAAAACTTAATGTACTAAGAAACGATACTGTTCATTATATCCAACAGGGCAGTTACCTTCTGCATTCCCCATAATTTTGGAGAGGGGCTAATTGAAGTGTTGATGGTGGGAAGGGGGTAATTGAATGCGTTGACCCTCTGTTCATTAAATAAAGTCGGCTAAGTTACGTGATCAATGGAAAGCCAGGGAGAGATGCACAGATGAAAACAGCGTTAACCCCTACTTCTTCTGCTATGATATTTTGAGATGGTCAAGGATTATTTGATCAGCTGGGCTGGAAGCCTTGTGGGGTCTCCTTTTGTTGCCTGAGCCGCATTCCTGAGATGCTGGGTCTCCAGTCCTGTGTAGGCCCATTGACCACGCATCAGAGGCCTTTATCCTGGGCTCCCTTGCATTTACATCGGGGCGTACAGTGATATGATAGATTTTCTTTCCCCGCCACCTCTTTTTTCTGATGGGGCTCCTCCTCCCTGCCCCCATTCGTCATAACCCCTGCCTGTTCCACGCAAACAGATCTGGGCACCCCCGCCCCCGAAGAAGGCGGGGGAGGGGGGAGGAAAAAAAAAAGAAGAAAAAGAAAAAGAAAAAAAAATTTAAGTCTGAGGATTAAGATCTTCATTTTTTTTTTTTTTGCTTGTGCATTCCAATTGTTCTTAAAATATTTGGCAATGTCAATTAGTAACTGAGCAGAGTTAGCTGATGAACACAATTTTCCAGTAGACTGAGCACCCTATTGTTGCCGAGCGAACAGCAGATTTCTGAGGTCATTATCATTCGCTGGTTGCTTGGCCCAGCTGCTTCCTGCTGCAAAAGCCAAACTTTATACTGGAGCTCGGGGATGGCGTGCAGCAACAGGGGGCTGGGAGGGGGAAGCGCGGGGCTGGCTGCAGAACGAAGACCGAAGACCGTCATTATCAGCAGAGGAAACAGAAAGTAAAAGTTTCCAGGCAATTCCAGGAAAACTGCCCTATCAGGCTTCTTCCTCCTGTTCCTCTCCGAGCACCTTCAGCCTCCAGGCAGGGGAGTCAGAGGACCAGGGGACGCCCCGTGGCCACGGTGGTGGCGACTAATCCCCTCGCAGAGCACAACTTTGGAAAACAGTAATCCCGTTTACAAATTTGCTTAAAAATTGTTAACCCAGTCTGAGGCCTGCGAGCGATTCCTCCTAGGTGGACTCCTTCGTTTTTATTTAGAAACAGAAAAAAAAAGGGGGGGGGGGAGAGAGAGAGAGAGAGGGAGAAACAAGTCCCCTTGTAAAGATGAAATAGCTTTCGTGAGATGAGCAAACTTGAGGACGACACACAGGGAACATCATGTCATTGGCCAGAGGGCCCGTTTGAGCAGATCAGAGTCTGAAATTCCTTGTAAAATCAGATTTAGTGTGGACGGCTCCCCCCCATCCCCGCCCCCCCAGCTCCCTTCTCTCCCCCAACCCCCCTCCCTCCTCCGCCCCCTAATTTGGGAGCTGGTTCCCTGAGATGAAAAGCTGCACTTTTTTAAAGCTCAGCTGTTAAAACTGAGCGCCATATGCAGCCCTTCCATCCCGGGTGTGGAGGCGAGTGCAGGCGGCCGCCGCGGTCGGGGGGGAGCCCCGGAGGCCGGGCTGTGTGTGCCCGGGGGTCCCCGGGGCCACGCCAGGGCCCTTCAAGCCCTTAGGCTTGGGCTGACCCCGGCAGGTGTCACCAGGGCGGAGGTCACAGGGCCAGGGGGCCTGCCTCTGGCGTCTCCCTTTCTGCTGGGGCTGGGGACGGAGCTGGAGAGGGACCAGGTGGCCCGCAGGTGCCCGTTCAGGTCACCTCCGTCCTGATCTGGGGCCCAACGCCTACCAGCAGCTCCTTCTGACAAGCGTCCCGGTCCCTGTGCGCCCTTGGATGATCTTGTGTCCAGAAGCGATGTCTGGGGGACGCCCGGTACCACTCTGCGGCTGGTCCTGCCTCCCTCCCCGGGTGCCCCGTGGCGCTGTCACGTAGCACCTTAGAGAGAGACGTGCTGGCCCCGGAAGTCTTCATGCTGGGCGTCCCGTCCCGTCTAAAAGGCGCGTGACGCCGCGTCCCAGAGCAGAGCCCCCTGGACGATCCCACGCGTTCCCAGGACAGACGGACCCCGGCCGTATTGTGTGGGGGGATCTGATGCCTGGCTGCAGGGTCCCTCGGGCCCTGGCCTCGGTGGTGGGCGCCGCGTGGCCAGGGCCCCCACGAGTGCTCTCCGGGGGGCCGCGTGCCCGCCCGGCGCCCCCAGACGCCCCAAGTGCTCACCGGGCGCCCCCTCTGTTCGCGTGTTGACTCGAGGGACCCACACGTCGATTGAAATCTAAGTTTGACGGGAATAGAAACGTGGATTAGCTGAGGCCAGGTTACAAAGAGGCAGAGAGAGACTTTCGGAATGGAGCGCGAAGCGTTAGCGGCGAGATTCCCATTGATCGGATGGAAGGTTCCGGGCTTGGGTTCGGGCCACCACCTTGCATGTGTTGGAGCTGGAAGCAGCGGTGTGTGCCTCAGAGACAGCCACGCGCGGCCCAAAGCAGGCAGGGATCCTGGGGCTCTGGGAGCCACGGATCACCCAGCCTCTCCCTGTGCCTTCAGGTACGCGGAGTGCACACCTGGGAGCCTCCTGGTCACTCGGGTCCCTTATGCTTTGACCCCCTTCCCTGGCAGGAAGCTTTGTGCCCCGCGTATATGCAGCACACTCCTGGGGGGCTAATGCATGAAAGGCTTCCTTGCCTCGCACCTCAGCCGTTTCCTGCCTCTGGCCTCCTCAGAGAGAAGATGCTGGAAGGTGGCCCTGATACCTCTCAGGGGGCGGAGGGGTGGAGTCAAGGGCAAGCCTCAACGGGCCCCCCATTGCAGATGCCACTGGGCTCAAGAGGGAGACGACCGGGGTGCGTGGGGGGCTCTTGGGATGGAGGGCCGAGGGGTCCCGGGGGCAGGTCCGTGTGGGGAGCCCTCTGCTGCCTTGCCAGCCTGTGGGGTCAGAGGAGGAGTGAGCAGTTCACTCGTTTAACTGCCGCACTGCTCTGGAGCGTTGATGGTCGGGGTGGAGAAACACCTGCAGAGATCAGGAGATTGGATTTGTGCAGACATCCCCAATTCGTGATGACTGGGCTGGGACCTTTGCCATCTGCGCCCCTTGGGTTTGCTTACTGCCTTTCTGGGCTTCTCACCTCCCCGTCCTCCTCCGTCAGCATCTGACCGGCTCCTCCCTGCCCTCCTGCAGACTGGGCCGGCCCACGGAGGAAGGCGGGGTGCAGAGAGAAAGCGGGCTCTCCAGCGGGGTGTGGGGCAGGTGGCGGGGGGCTCTGTGTTCTCCCCAGGAAGTGAGCCTCGCAGCAGCTGAAAGGAGCCTCGGGTCCCCCTTGCCTCTTCCTGGCAGGACGGGGCTACGGCAACATTTACTTAAGCTGTGGAGTTTGGCACCGCTGCCGCCAGGCGCCATCTGGAAAGCCCTTCTCAGAAAGCCGCGGACCCTCCCCAAAGGGCTCAGGGGAGCAGGGCTTGGGCAGAGCTTTGGGGCGGCTTTCCTCAGGCTGATCCTGAGCACCGGGGTGCCTGAGCAGGCCGCGGGCCGGGGCGGGGGGTCCCCTGCAGGCCGCGACCCCGTCCCCCTGCGCCTGCCGAGGCCCTCCTCAAGCTGAGCCCCACCCGCGTTCGCTTGTCTTTGTCGGGTGTGCGCTCACCTTCCCGGGGTGGTGTTTCCGTGTGTTTATGTTGCATTGCGTTCCGCTGAGGGGTTTCGCCTAAGTCCCGGTGCGTCGTGGGCACGAGGGTGTGGAGCCCGCGGCGGCCCTCCGGGCTGGGCACCCACACCGCCACGGGGGGGTGAGCCTCCCACGAGGGGTGGCTGCTGGACCTCTGCGCTGTGCGGGGAGACGGCGCCCGGAGCCCGAGGCTTGGCTTGTGACGGCCAGGGCCACGCTCAGCACCCTTGCCACCACCCTTCCCCTGACCTGCGTCTTCCAGAAGGGCTGCCGAGCCCCAAACAGTGCGTGTCTGAACACTCCCTGCAGCTACCTGGTGGGTGGGCCGAGGTGCGAGCGGGGCTGCGCTGGGGAGGGCACGCGGTCCGGTGGGGTTCGTGTGCTCGCGTGGCCGCGCTTCGCCCACCAAGGGAAAGTGGTCGGGGCTGGCGTCTTGGGGGACCATGTCCTCGTTGCTGTGAGCCTGGGGCTTCGGTGTGACACATAGCATGTGTGTGAGCGAGGCGCGAGGCACAGCACAAGCTGACTCCTTGGCTGGGCTGCCCGCGGCACCACATGGGGGCAGGGGGCCAACCCACCCTTCTCTGGGGGTGCCCAGCCCGGCACCGGTGGGAGGAAACGTGCGCCGAGTGGGCTTGGCTGTCAACACCCGGTCACTTGCTTCGAAAGCCCGGGGTCATTTTTCAGCTTTTGCTGGGTGGGCAGGGAGCTGGCTACACCTTGGGGAACCTTTCCTGTGTTTTAAAAACCCTGTGCCTTGGGTCCGGAACATTCCACAGAGGAGTTTGGCGGAGGCAGCTCGTTGGACTGGGACTTAGGTGGCCACCACTCTTCTCTTCTCATCCGACCTCAGCTCCCCGAAGCCATTTGGTGCCTGACAAAACGGGACCCCACCGCGACGCTCTCTCCCCTTCATTAAAGTAATGCCCCCAAAACTCTTGACTCCATGGTTGTCATCTGTGGTTTCTGGACACCCTCGGTGGTCCTCAATCATCTTGAGAGGCATTTTGGAGTATTTCCAACCTGCCGAACGTTTAGTTTAGCTCAACCTAAAGTGTACGCACCGGTTGTTTCCTTGAAGACCAAGACAGATTGGTGTGTCTCTTCATTGCTAAATATGTTCCCTTGAATTTGTTGCTAAAATAGGTAATTTTATTTTATTTTATTTTATTTTATTTTGTTTTATTTTTTTTTGTTTTATTTTATTTTTTATTTTATATTTTATTTTATTTTATTTTATTATTTTATTTTATTTTATTTTATTTTATTATTTTATTTTATTTTATTTTATTTTATTTTATTTTATTTTATTTTATTTTATCTTATTTTTACTTTACTTTATTTTACTCTTATCTGAGTGATTTGCCCTGGAAAATTGAAGCCATCCCTTAGCAAAGCTGTGGCGTGACATAAAATAATTGGTATTGTGGGAGGCACATTGGTAGGGTTGGGTCCATTCTCAGCTGGGTCCTGACTCCCTCTGAAAAACCCCTCACGGGTGACCTTCCTTCCAACCCTTCCCACCTGGCGTCCGCCCAGGTGGGAACGCTTACTGACCTCTCTGTCACGATTGCTGTTGTCCAATGACATTTAACCATTTTACTCATCTCGGGCATTTGGAGAACATGGATAAATAAAAATTTGAAAGATGTGTGCTCACCGCCGCTCCAAGATATTGAGCACGTCCTTTTCCAGGACCTAGAGATGTATTTGGCAAGATACGATCATATGGCACATGATTCTATACGCCACGGTTTTTACTTCAATATATACCATTTATTATTTTTATTTATTTTTATTTTTATTTATTTATGATAGTCACACACAGAGAGAGAGAGAGAGAGGCAGAGACATAGGCAGAGGGAGAAGCAGGCTCCATGCACCAGGAGCCCGATGTGGGATTCGATCCCGGGTCTCCAGGATCACACCCTGGGCCAAGGGAAGGGGCCAAACTGCTGCACCACCCAGGGATCCCACCATTTATTTATTTATTTATTTTTTTTGTCACTGAAAGTCGTGCACAAGGGTCAGCAAACTTCTTCCGTGCAGGGTCAGATCCTAAGCGTTTTGGGTGTTGCAGGCCATGCGGTCTCTGTTTTAACTACTCAGTTCTGCCGTAAGTGGAAGTGGGCGATAGTCTTCCAATAAAACTTTATTGACAAAAACGAGTGACAGATGGGTTTGGCCTGTGAGCTGTCCTTTGCAGACTCTTGTTCTTTAGTAATAATTATGCTTTTTTTTTTTTTAAACTTCATACAAGTAAACTGTCGTTAGAGAAAATGTTAGAAATACAGAGAAGCAAAGGGGGAAAAAAATCGACGTCTCTAACGCGGGTTAGGCAATCCTAGAGCATAAGAGGACTTGCTTCCATTTCGTTTTTCCTGCACCTAATCTCTCTGATCATCTGCACAATTATTTTGTTAGGGAAGCTCCCAGAAACGGCCTCCGCGGCCCAGGCAGGCAGCCCTGAGGCTGCGGATGTACCTTACGGGGCCATTTCTTGCAGGGCCGCTGAAGTTTTTACCACGAGATCGTTCCTCCCAGGGGTGCGTTGAGATCTGTCTCCCTGGGGCTAAGCAGTTCACGGTCCCCAGGCTACTCTGCGGCTCGTCTGTTCATCGAACACTCGGTGCATTCATTCGTTCATTCATTCATTCGTTCGTTCAAGGACAAAGTGTTTCTTCCGTAGGATCTGAATCACCGAGTGGTGTGCCAGGTGCTAGAGATGCAGAGGCCCAGAGCCAGGAGGCCTGGCCGTGTCATTATGCCGAGTGAGCGGGACCCACGGGGGGTGGAGGGGGCCCAGCCCACGGCCTGGAGGAGCGCCGACTCACCTTGGCACCCACATTCGCTCCCGAGGGAGCTACGAGGGCGAAGGGACCTCCCCCGTCACCCAAGCGACTCCTTTGGCAGGTTCACTCTTCCCCTCTGCGGGATCTGGCCAATGCGGCGACTTCTGGGGGAAGCAGACACCCCAGCTCAGCCACTGGGCCTGGCTGTGAACTGGAGTTGGAATCGCTTTCTTGCTGCAGAAGAGGCCCTGTAGGGAAGTCCAGCTGGCGCTTTTGAGGAAGGGAAGACGATGATGGGGGCGGGGGGCACCCGGTGGGGGGGTTGCAGCTTTGCCGCAGGAGTGTTGGGTGGCCCACCACACTCCCGGGGTGGCCCGGGGCAGGCAAGGGGCAGCAGGGAGGGGCAGGCCGGTTCCAAAGAGGGGGTAAGGGGCAGGCTCTGATGTGCTGTGGGTGGGGGGCACGAGTCAAGTGTCAGGGGGTGTGGGGCCTCCCGCGGGACCCCACAAACGGAGCACACGAGAACGCGTGAGACCCGTGCCGCCGGGGGGGGTGGTGGTGCTCGGACTTGGACGCTTTTCCCCAGACCCTCCTGGCTTCAGAGCTGCCCATACCTGCCCCACAGGGTGGCTCGTGTGGGGGGCCGTACCCCCTCGAGGGCCCAGATGGCCTCCTTGGGTAGCCTGAGCCCAGGACTGCAGGCGCCAGAGATAGAGCCAGGCTTCTTGGGTGACGGGACACGAACGCAGAGCTACTGTGAGCGTGGGGGGGTGTTGGGGTTATCCTTCTGGTACACATCAGACCTCAGCTGCCCCCTATTAATGTGAAACAAAACATTAACCCAGAGACAGATGCATCTTCTGATGTTTAGGATGGGCTCAGAGCAGAGCACACACACTTCAGCTGCCCCCCACCCCCCAAATCTTCAGCCGTCAGCCCCCAGCTGGGGTTGGGGCAGCTCACCCCTCTTCCCTGGGCCCGGGCTTTTGCCTCCATGTGGCTGGAGTGGGGCGGGGAAGTCTGGAAGGCTCAGAGGCCCCCTACATCTCCTCTTTCCCTGCCTCCCCTCCCCCGACCTCCCCAAACCTTTCCATGGCCCAAGGGTAGCTTTCAGGGGTCTCATCCACTGTTCCGGAGCCGAGAACTCAGGAAGCTCGTAGAACCTGAGGATTTCGTGGATTTCTTGCTGATAATCGTGTGGGAGCCTCAGGCAGGTGGCGAGGCCCCATCACCCCTGCAGGGCCTGGGGTCCTGCTGAGACCCTCACTTATTTCCTTACCAGCCGGGTGCCTTCCCGCTTGCTGTCCCTGTCTGAGGCCTACATGCCTTGGGGACAGTCGGGGCCCCTCACCCGGGGCTCTTCCGTTCCCGGGGGGCTGACCTCCCAGTGGTCCCAGCGGAGGGCTCCGGGGCGGGTCCTCAGGACCACTTGGCCTCTCCGTGCCTCTGTGCACCAAATCCAGGGCACGTTTGTCTTTCTACCCAGGGCTTATCACAGTCCCTGGCATGAGGACGTGCTCAGTAAGCCCGGCCTGTTATTAGGACTATTTCTGCACCACACAACACACAAACAAGCGGGTACAAAACGAGACCCTTGGCCAGTGGGTTGTTGGAGGTCGTACGGCACCACAGGGCCGGCCTCGATGACTGGGCCTCACGGAGCCCGGCTGGCAGCTGCCTGTGTCCTGAGGGATCCAGTGGGGTCGGGGGGCTCGTCCCACCGTTCTCGCTGGAGGATGATTGGGGCCCTCAGCTGCCCTGGGAAGGCATCTCCCCTCCCTCATGGGGGCCGCCACCAAGTGGTCCTTCCTCACGTATTTTGTTGCCACACACGACTCCCGGTTCAAAAAACCAGCTACACCCAGTTTTAGCTGACTTTGCAGCTAAACGCACGGAGCTTCGGGGGTTCAAGTCACTGAAAGATCCGGGGACTGGTCTGACTCTAAGTAACAGAGACTTAGCAGATGGTGTTCCCAAGGTTTCCTCTCCTCGTGGTGGCAAAAAGGCTGCCACAGCTGGGACCTCACACGCCCCCCGGCACTAATCAGAGGAGCACCGTCTTCGGGAGGCCCGGCAACCGTCCCCTGGCATTTTGTGGTGTCCTATGGTGTTGTTATGCCCGTTTCTGAACCAGTCCCTGTGGCCAGGGAAGTGGGGTGCAGGCCCTGGCTTATGTCAAGTGGGGTCACCTTTGCGTGGGGAATGGGGGGGTCTCCTGCAGCCTAGGAGCCATGATGGGAAGGAGGGCTTTCTCCCACAGAGACTCAGATGAAGGAGGCCGGGAGCCCGGGCAGCAAAACTGTGCAGAGCGTCCCAGCTCCGATCCTGCCAGCGGCGGGGGCATTTGCCCTCCGGCTCAGGACATCTAAAGACACGTGCCCCTCCCGAGCGAGGTGGCCGAGGGTCCGTCCCCATCGCCCCTTCCGCCAGGGCTCTGCGGACCGGGGCCATGCTGTGCAGGAGAGCCAGTTCCTTAGTGGTGGCCTCCAGGTGCCGCCTCCGGTGCTCCTCTTGCGCTCGGGAGCTTCGCCTTGGCCTGGACACGACCGCGGCCACAGTCCGCCGACGTGTCCCCTGCGTGTGTCCCCTGTGTGCCCAGAACGGTTTCTGGGGCGCATCGGTGGCGATGGGGGGGCGTCCGCGAGGAGGAGATGGCGCCATGTCCCACCCCGGGGAGAAGGTGGTATGGCTTTGGGAAGGGCCCCCGCCCAGGGAGCGGGCAGGGAGCGGGCACGGTGCGTCTCGCTGGGTGCAGCAAGGCTTCGCACGGCCTCCCGGGCCTGGGGGTGGCCTGCCTCTTCTTCCCCCGGGCTCCGGGTCGTCGGGGCCCACAGCACAGCGTTCCACGGAAGGCGCCGCGCGGACCGGCTCTCCCGGAGCCTCCCGTCTGACCGGGGAGAGAGAGTGCCATCAGACGGGTAAACTGAGGCATGGGGCAGCTGTGTCGAGTTAGGAAGGTAGGAGGGTAGGAAACGCCGGAGCTGGGGTTTAAACCCACCCCTGTGTGAACCCTCGCGTCCTAGTTCCACCGTCGGGTCCTGCTGGGAACGGGGCGGCTGCGGCGGGTGGGGGTTCCGGCCCGCCAGCCCCATCTCCAGCCCCATCTCCAGCCCCACGCTGGCAAGACCAGGCCTGGGAAACCAGGCTCCGGGGGCGCACCCCACCCCACCCCTGTGCTTGCGGCCCCCCCCCCCCCCCCGCCAATCACAGTCACAAGTGTCCGCAAAACGGTGTCCCTAGTGGCCGGCGATGGGGGGAGCGAGGCCTCAGGGCCATGGCTTGCTGGGCGCACCTGTGGGGCCTTGCCGGGGTGTCAGAGGCCCCGTCCTCCCAGCAGGCTGGGACAGGGACGAAGGCCGGGGCGCGAGCCAGCGCTGGCGGGGAGGGGGCACCCACAGACCGCCACCCACACGTGGGCTCCCGCCCCGCTCGTTTCTGTGTGGAGAAGCCCGGGAATCCCCCGCTGGCAGATGAAGAGAAAGAGAGGGGAGGTCCTAATCCTCCTCCCTCTGAGGTGTAAATGAGGAGGACAGAATTTTCCTCCGGGAAGCCTTTGGGAGGAGGGGCCCTGGGGTCCTTTGTTGTCCTGCTTCCTGGCGCTGGAGGCTGGACCCAGCGGCCCTGGGTCTCCCGCTGGCCCTCTAGATGCTGTGAGCTGTCGCCCTGGCCCGTGCCCACTGGGTGCTCCTGGGGAAGGACCCAGGCTCCGCGGGGGGACGGGGTGGGGGGACTGAGTCTCTGTCATGGGAGAGGGGGCAGGTGTGCACATGCAAATTGCCCGTAGCCTCCAGGAAAGGGAAGGGAGGGTCCCCGCGCCCCTGTGACGGGGGTGGGGGGCTGCGTATGTGCACGTGTGAGCTGCTGCGAGGGCCGCCCCGTCCTCCTGGGCTGCACGTCCGCAGGTGCTTGAGGTTTTGGATATGGGCTGCCCAGGGCGCGCGGGTTGCCCTGAGCTCGGCATGTGTGCTTCAGCGCAGGTTGGGTGTCTTGCTTGGGCCGTGGACGTATTGGTGTGCAAGTGCACGTGCACGCGTCGGGCGTGTGTACTGATGGGTGTGTGGCTGAGGGCGGGCCGGGAGGCGATGGTCAGCATGAGCGTGTGGATACTGGGCGTGCAGTAGGACGTAGTTGGTGTGGGCGTGCGTCTGGGGGTGCATATGTGTGTGCTGACACATGTTAGTAAAGGGAGTGCACTGGCGTGTGTGTGTGTAAAGATACGTGTGTTGGGATGCGCGTCTCCGTACGTGTGGGCCTGGGTGGGTTTGGCGCCGGCTGGCGTGTTGTAGGTAAGGATGCGTCCGGTGGGTGCGGGATGGGATGCGCTGCTGTGCCGTTCCCACCTATTACGCAGGGTTGGTTGGCCTCCCCAGAGCGTCGTGACCTTGTTTCCTGACAGGAAGAGAAGCAGGGTTCTGAGCCCCGCTGCACCCTCGTTCCCAGAACCTCAGACCGTTGCTAATGGGGTCTCCCCTCCCGTGCTAGGTCAGCCTCAGGCAGATCTGGCCCCCAGGTGCAAGCCGGCACGCGGAAGGCCCTTGTCCTCCAGCCTCTCACGTCCGTCCAGGCCTTCGTGGCCTCAAGCTCCTCTTGGAAGATGCCGGGGCTCGAGGGTCCGGGTCCCGTCCGGGGAACCTCTGTCCTGGAGTGCAGCCAGCTGTGCACCTGGGCTCAGAGCAAAGGCCCCGTGAGGGCAGCTGCATTCCTGTCGCAGCCCCCGGCTCAGAGCTTCGAATCCAGCAGGTGCTCAGAGAATGCTGGTCAAGAATGAGATGAAAAGCTCTTTCCCAGCACAAGGGGCACTTGCCCAGGAGCCAGCCGGGACCCGGGCCTTCCCATCACTCCTCCTCTAGGTGCCAAAGAGCCTGAGAGCACGGCGCAGAGCCTGGCAACACAGACCTGAGCTGGGAAGGGAGGACGGGGATGCACCAAGAGGTGGGGGCTGAGCTGGGGCACGGCTTACGGGAGTGTAGCTCACGGTGACGCGTTCGGTTTGCCCTCAGCACCCATGGCACCCGTCTCTGGGGGCACCGGCAACCTTGGCTGCACTCCAGCTCCAACCCCCTTGATGACCATCCTCCAAGAACCTCAGAGCGGCCCTCCCTCCTCCCCCGTCCGAGGATGTGGTTGCAGCCCCAGCAGCGACGTGCCCGCTGGAGGCCAGGAGAGTGGCCAACAAGTCCCGCGGGTCTGCAGAGCGTGGCCGGCCTCAGCTCTGTGGCGGCAGTTTGTACAGCGATCTTCCAGCCGTTTTGGGGTTTAGTTGGCCAAGTTGGCCGCCATGGATGACCCAGGAGGGCAGCCCTGGGGGTGGGGGGAGACGAGCCTTACTGAGCTCACCACAAGGTGGAGGCTTCAGAATGGTGCCCCAAGCAAGCGGCGGGCATGAGGGCTGGGGGGCCGGTCGGTGTGGCCGAAGTCCGGGGGCCCCATGCATGCTGAGCCTTGGAGGAGCCAAGGGCTTTTCCCTGACGTCTGTGTGCACGGGGCAGGGGTCCCCGTTTCTGGAAATGCCAGCCCATCTCCTGCTACGGGCAGCCCGGAGCCTGCTCAGAGTCTTCCGGAAGTCCCACGCCGCGACGGGACCGCACACGGCTCACCTCCGCCCAGCCTCTGCCGCGGAGCCGTGCACCCGAGCGCGTTGGAGTCCACTGTCCTCTCTGGGCTAGTGTCTCCGAGATACGAGCCCCAGTGGGAGAAGCACGCGAGGCTCCCGGGGACGGCGGGACGAGGGAGCCATGGGAGGTGGGGACGGAGGGCGCCCACGCGGTCGCGGGAGGGAGACTCCTCCAGGACGGGCCCGCTCCCATCCGAGCTCCTGAACCGGGAAAGCGGGCCGGTGGGGGCTCAGAAGCCACCTTGGGTAGCTGTGGCTCCTCGGGGAATTTGGATGGAACATGCCAGAAGCCCTGAGGGGTGAGGACCCGGGAGGATGGGAGCTCCTGTAAGAACGGGGCCTGTCGGGGACGGTGGGGTGAGGAGAGGTCCTGGCCGCGGCGCTGGGGCGGTCCTCTGAACGACTCCCCACATCCCGCCCACATGTTTAGAGCCCTCCAGGGTCTTGCCATTGCCCGTGGAATAAAGCCCACGGCCGGTGAGGCCCCACAGCCGCCCACTGCACCCTCTCTCTGGGCGGAGGCCCGTTACCTTCCCCTGTCCCCAGCCCCACTGAGCCGACCCCGCCGGTGGCCTTTGCGTGGTCTGTCCTCTCGCAGGCACGCTCTCGACACCGAGTGTCATCATCCAGACCTCACCCCAGGGGTCACTTCCTCCAGGTGGCCTTTCGGCGACACGCAACAGGAACCGTCCCTGCACCAGCCTCTCCAGGGGAGCGTCGCTCTGTATTTCCATCTCTGGGGCCTGGGGAAGCGTGTGTGTGCTCCCTCCTCCTGTCTGGTCATGCACCTGCTCCTGGTCTTGTCTGCCCCCCACCGCCCCGGGGCCGCGCGTGGCCAGGGCACGCGGTGGGAGCTCGGGAAACGCTCCGCAGAAAACCCTGGTAAGATGCGCCTCCTGAGCATCCCTCGGCGCGTGGTGCAGGGGCGTCCGGTGCATTCATGCATGCACCGCCGTCGCCCCGCCACCCCCCGGCCCAGAACCTGCTCCCCGTGCAGGACTGGAAGGCTGTGCCCAGGAATCAGCAACTCCTCCCCACGCCCCAGCCTGGAAAACATGCTTTTACCTTCTGTCTGCGGGGTTTAGTGCCCCCGGGCCACGCGTGAGCGGACTCCTGTGGTACTTGTCCGCTGCGACTGGCTTCTCACTTAGTGCAACGTCCTCAGGGTATCCCGGCTGCGGCACAGGACGGGGGGGGGGCCTTCCTTCCTAAGGCTGCACCTAGTCCGTTGCCTGGACAGAGCACAGTTTGGGTTTCCAGCCCTCCGTGGCCGGGCACCACCTTTTTGGCTGTTTCAGTCAATACCTGAATAAATGGGCGAAGGTGGGGGAGTGTTCTGCGTCTCTTCTCCCACCTGCCGAGGGCAAGACTAGTAGCTTTGCATTCCTTCAGGTGACCCACTGTATCTCTTTTAAAAATATTTTATTTATTTATTCATGAGACACACAGAGAGAGAGAGAGAGAGAGAGAAAGAGAGAGGCAGAGACACAGGCAGAGGGAGAAGCAGGGTCCGTGAAGGGAGCCCGATGTGGGACTCGATCCCGGGTCTCCAGGATCACACCCTGAGCCAAAGCAGATACTCAACCGCTGAGCCACCCAGGAGCCCCAGGACTTGGCATTTTTGCCAGTGAGTTTCTGGGGTGGGGATGGGGGTCAGCTTCTGCTTAGACCTTGGGCCACGGGTAGGGCCACCGTGTGCCTCGAGGGGCCCCAGCTCTGTCCGCAGAAGCAGGAGCATGGCGGCCCTGCCTCATCCTAATCTTCTGGAGGGAGCTGTGCCCACGGCACACGGGGAACGCGGATCGGCTGCCGTGTGTTCGGGCCGAGCACTGTGCCGTTGGGCAGGGTGCGTGAGAGAAGGGGAGGGTCTGGTCTCACGCAGACCCCGAGTTATATGGCTGACAGAGGCAGGCAAGGAGCACAGGCTGCAAGGCCCAGCTTGTCTTGGGGTCGGCTTGAGTGATGTGGATCCAAAGGGGTTTCTGAGGGCTGCGAGCTCCTGAGGGACGGGAGGTGGGCAGTGGAGAGGCCCCTGCAAGATGGTGGGAAGGACAAGATGGCCTTGCGTGGGGGGAAGCTGGGGCAGTGGAGTAGAGCCCGGCTCTGGAGGTCCCGGGTGCCCGTGCCGATCTGCAGCCGGGCAGACGCAGGCGCCGAATGCTGCGATCAACAGGGTAGGAGACGGTGGAGGGTGGTTGGCTGGCCGTGAAGGGTCAAGGATACCCCAGGCAGATTTCATCCTCTCTGCTTGTGATGAGAAGGTTGAGAGGCCAGGGCCCCATAAAGGCCTCCTGGGGAGTTCGCCCTCCCTTGGTGCCTGGGAGGCCCAGACAGCATGACCCACCGTGGCCCGTGGTGGGTGCTGCAGACCCCCTTCCTGCCGTGGGGGCGCGGCTATAAAACACACCATAGACCGGCAGATAAACAGTAGAAATGTGTCTCTCGCAGTTCAGGCGTCTTCGCTGGGTCATGAGGACGGGCTTCCGGGGGGCAGGTGACCGTCTTCTCACTGGGACCTCACTTGGCGGAAAGGAGCGGGAGCTCTCGGGGTCCCTTTAGTAAGCACCCGGATTCCATGCGTGAGGGCTCCACCCCCAAAGGTACCTCCCAAAGATCCCCCTTCCAAATACCAATGCCCTGGGCGGCGGGAGCTCAACAGGTGCATTTTATGGGGACACAGACGTTCAGTCTGCAGCACCCGGAAGGCAGTGGTGATGACCAAGTTCTCTAAACAGATGGAGCAGGAAAGGTGCTGGCAGGAAGCGGCAGCGTGATCACCCCCCCCCCCCCCGCTTGTCCAGGGGTGTATGTTAAAATCCTTCTCCTCAGAGGGGAACCTAACCTTCAGACACTACAAGCCAATGCACTTAGACCCTTCCCCGCTTCTGGGGTCGCCGCCAACCCGTGGCCGATGGAGGCAGGTCCGAAAGGGGGCTGGCTGGCAAGTTGCAGATCGTGCGGTGCAGCCGTGGACGGGAGTGCACACCCCACACTTGGTGCTCTGCGCCTCCCGGACCGGCCGGGTGGCTCACGGCTCCCGTGGCTCGGCCTGGGGCCCACCGAGGACACCGGAGGCAGATGCAGGCTAAAAGTGTCATTGAGCAAATTCTGCTTTCTCAGACTGTCCGCGACCTGCCTGCATCTCCCCCCGGCCCCCCACCATGCTATTTAGGGCTGGAAGCACAATATTTAGCGGATGGGGGCGGGGGGCAGCCAGGGATTCAACAACAGCCAGTGGTCTCCAGGGGGAGAGATGTGATTTATTTATTTATTTATTTATTTATTTATTTATTTATTTATTTAATGTTTTTTAATTTACTTATTCATGAGAGATGCAGAGAGAGAAGCAGAGACACAGGCAGAGGGAGAAGCAGGCTCCCTGCGGGGAGCCCGACGCGGGACTCGATCCCGGGACCCCGGGGTCATGACCTGAGTCGAAGGGAGACAGACAGACGCTCAACTGCCGAGCCACCCAGGTGCCCCGAGGGATGTCATTCAAGAATAAGAGTGTTGTAGGAGTTCGGGGTATATTTATTTATTTATTTTTAATTTTTATTTTTTTTGTTTTTTCGGGGTATTTTTCAAGTGTGTTTTTGTTTCTCGGTGAACCCACCAGCTCTTCCAGGGGTGAGCGGGGGAGGGGGCATCTGGTGGGCAGCGCATGTCACACGGAGGAAGGAGGGGCCTCCCCGCCCCCAGACGTCACCCCCTCCTGGAGCATTGGAATTACAGTCCCTTCAGCTGCACTTTTTTTCTGGGGGGGGGGTGAGGGGGAGGGCAAGTAGTCAACTTTTTCCTTTAGAATAGTGTTAGGGGGATCCCTGGGTGGCTCAGCGGTTTGGCGCCTGCCTTTGGCCCAGGGCGTGATCCTGGAGACCCGGGATCGAATCCCACGTTGGGCTCCCGGTGCATGGAGCCTGCTTCTCCCTCTGCCTGTGTCTCTGCCTCTCTCTCTCTCTCTGTGTGTGACTATCATGAATAAATAAAATTTAAAAAAAATTAGAATAGTGTTAGGTCGTAGAAAAGTACCGAGTGTAGAGTCGCCTGTTGCTAACAACACTAGGGTCCTGGATTGGCCGGGAATGGGTCGATCCCGATACGTGGTCCTTAAGCCCATAGTTTGCTCAGAGTTCCTGGGTTTTTACCTGGTGTCCTCATCCGTTCCAGGATCACATTCAAGGTACCACAGGGCATCTAGGTCCTTGCTGGACGAGCGAACTCGATCTTCTAGAGCAGTTGTTGGCTCACAGGGACCCTGAGGGGACGGGGGAGGTCCTGCGTCCACCCCCCGCCCCCACCCCTGCTGTCCGCATCCCACCTGTCCATCTCCTCCGGTTCTCTTGGCCGTGACCGGTCCCCAGACCTTGACCTTGTTTTTGGTGGCCTTCACCTTTCTAGACCGTCCTCCCGCTTGGGTTTGTCTGACGTCTGTCTGTCTCAGGGCCTGACGGCGGTTACGGGTCCTCGGGTGGGAGACGACGAGGGGAAGGTGCCGCTCTTCTCACGTCCTGTCAGGGCTGCGTGCTGTCCACCCGACATCGCTGGCGACGCTGGCCTTGGTCACAGGGCTGAGGTTGTGCTCGGCAGGTCTCTCCGCTGGAAAGCCACAGCCCTTCCAGTGCAGGTTAGTAGGGGGGCCCGGCTGCGTAATTTGGGGCTTGGTGCCGAACGAGAAGGTGGGGCCCGTGGTCCAAAACCATTAAGAATTTCAAGACAGCGATTGCAGAACATTAAGCCAAAGTCGGGGTCCTTCTGAGCCCGAGGTCCCCATGTCGGGGACTGATTGCACTCCTGCAAGGCCAGCCCTGCTTGTGGGACCGCTGTCGCATCCCCCGATGCCCCGGAGCCCCTGTGCACAGAGGTGCCGGAGCCCCTGCGCTCGGAGGAAGGGGCCCAGGCGAGCCAGGGTCAGGGGTGCTCGCGGCGCTGCAGGCGACCCCAGTGCAGCAGAGCGTGTTGGCACCGCTCAAGCGTCTGCGGTGCTCCTGCTGAGCCACCTGCCCGGGAACATGCAACGGTCGACCCGAGCCCCCCTGAGACGCAGAGAGACACAGACCGAGGCGTCCGGGTGTGCGTGGGGCAGCGAGTGGCCAACAGGCCCACAAACCAACAACGCGCTGGCGCTGCCTTCATGGGGTTGGGGCGGGGAGGGAGGGGATTTTCTCCTCTGTCTCGGGGCCCAGAGCCTCACTTTCTCCCCCCCCCACCCAAGATCTTTGAATATCTTATTTACAAAATGCAAAAGGAGCCTGTTTGCAGAGCCAGCAGCCCAGGGAGCCCCGCCGGAGGGGGCACCTGGCCCTGGCGGGGGCAGCCTCTCCCTCTGCGCCCTCCCTCGCGGGCGGGGGCAGCCTCTCCCTCTGCGCCCTCCCTCGCGGGGGAGGACGCCGCACTCCCGGGGCTCAGGTGCATACCTGTGGAACCGCAGAGCCCTGCAGCGGCGGCGGCGGTGGCGGCGACAGGAGCGTACAGCTGCCAGCCGCCCTCCCCTCGCCGTTACTCACCCAGCTGTTGAGAGGAGGAGAGAGCCTTTCTAATCAGCCATATGGCCTGGGGTTTTATTTGCCGTGCTAAGTCAAAATGTGCATTATTGGTCAGCATCTTGCAGGCAGATTTTGACACCGCGTGCCGGGGATACCTGCAGAAGAGAGAGGTGGGTCTGCGTGGCCCCCACGCGGTGTGCGACCTCGAAAGCGGGTAACGAGGTTGAGTACTTGTCGCAAAAATTAACAAACGGGTGGTTGACACGGGATGGAGGAGTCCCCCGCGTGAGAACGGAGCGGCCGGGCGCCGTGTGGGGTCCGTGCCCCCCGCCAGGTGCAAGGGACTCGAGGACAGACAGCCTTCCCTCGGCCGAGACGACCCGAGTGCCCTTCTAGTCTGTGCCCTTAGCTCTCCACAGACATGACGTCGTCACGGGTGCACCCCCGTCCTGCTCTGCGCCTTGTCGGGGTCGGAAGCCTCGTGTCAGAGGAGAGGGTGTCGCAGGTGGGGGACTCTGTGCGGTTTCTGGAACGGTCCGTGCTGGCCCAGGCCTCTCCCTGGGGCAGGCCCGACGCTCTTCCTTCACCCGAGCCCGTCGGCGCCTCGCTGTGCGTCCCTGGGTCCCCACTCGCTCCTGGAGTCTGTTTCTGCTCAGGTTGCACGGACAGTTAGCCACCCCCTGCCCCAGCCCCGGGGCCCAGGCTTCCTGGACGGTGCTTCCAGGACGCTTCTGGTACCCTCTGTGTCCTCCCACCTGTGGCGTCACCAGGCCGGGGTCCCCGATCTCAGTTCCTCCAAGCATCAGCTTGAGTGACCCAAGCAAGAGGCCTTCAGGACCTCAGGTGCCCCAGGTGTGCAGCGGGAGACACCGGTTGGCACCCACCGAGGATCCGATACGAGAGCAGGTGCCTGGCCCGTGGTAGGTGCTCATTACGGATCTGGTAACGCGCGGATGGAGGATGTGGGACGTGTGCGGAGTCTGTCCGTCTGTAGCTTGGGGCGGCGGGGGGCGAGGGCCTGTTGGAAAGAGGGCACGGCGGGTCACGGGTGACACGAGGGAGCCAGCGAGGTGCGCCGGCGGCCGCAGCTCCATCTGGCCAGGAGGGTGTCGGGGATGTAAGTAGGTGACTCTGGAAGGGTGGAGGCCGGGTCCACGGGCGGAGACAAGACCGAGGTGTGCACCTGGTGTGACGTGCGTCCTGGGCTCTCGCCATCCATCCCCGGCCCCAACCTCTCCCCAGAGCTCCTGGGTCCCCCTGCAGCGGCCTGGCCCCGGGGGGGGGTGCAGGGGTTGGGGGGCGCCTGGGGAGCTCTGCTGTCCGTCTCCCTGCAGCCGGGGGTCCGAGCGCCCACATGCCGCTCGCAGAGGGCGTCCGGGAAGCCCGTCCGGTGGTGCCCTGGGGCCCTCCGGCTTCTCCTGACCGTTAGCATTGATTCCTATTAATCACGGTTGATATTTACAATCAGAAGCAGCACAGGAGCAGATCATTTTTTATTAATCGCTCGTCTAGATTCATCATCAGTCATCATTATCGAGATACTGAGGCAGTGGCCGGTGGCTGGGTGTCCGAAACCCGGCGAACGATCGAATCGTGCTGCATCCCACAGAGCCCGTGTCTCGGGTCGCCTCTCGCTTTCCTGGGCCCCCCTCCCGCGCCCCAAACTGCCCTCGGCCTCCTGCCCTTGGTCCTCCCCACCCACCCCCCTTCCTTGCTTTTCTCCACCGTCAGTGACGCCGTCTTGAGATGCTCCTGCCAACTTGCTTTCTTTCTTTCACTTCTTTCGATGCTACGGCGCCCACGTGCTCTTGCCCGCTGGTGCCTGAGCCCCGGGCGCTTCTTGGCACGACGGTGCCGCGTGGCCGTGCAGCGGGGATTGGGTGTTTCTAGGGCCGTGCCCACCCCCGCGGGTGGACGGTGCAGCTCCTCTGCTCCCCGTGCCTTGCTCCTGGCGCCCCGGCCAGTGAGGTGGGGGGGGGTCCCCTGCGCGTGTCCGGGAGCACACGTGAGCACGGCCGCCGGGGCAGGTGCGAAGCCCGGGGGCCTCAGCTCCGCCGCGTCCCCGGCCTCCCCGCCTGTCCCGGGACGTCGGCCGGGCCAGCGCCCTCCCCCTCCGCGGGCCGCAGCTTGGCTGTTGCCCACCTGGCGGGCCTTCTCCCCCCTACCTGGCTGTTTCGAATCCGGCCCGTGTCTGGAGGTCCCGGAGCCGTGTCCGCTCCCTCAGAGCCTTCAACTGTTCGTTTCCTAAGGAAAGGTCTCCTGAGAACGTGTCACTTTGTAGCCACGTGCACTTTGCATTTTCGAATTTCCAGCCCGGGACAGGCAGGGAAGCATCCTCCTGGGGCCCTAGAGACGCCCAGGAAGGGTTTAACGGGCTGGGGGGCTTTGTCCGTGGGTTCCCGGGCTCTCGCGCCCCAGGGGCAGGGGTGGGGGGACCAGGGCTTCTCTCGCCTTCTTCCCTGAGGAGCCTGGTCTTCCTCCTCCCCCGGTCCCCACGAGCCCCTGAACGTGTTCTTGAGGGAGTCGTACGAAGCCGTGTGCTCCGCAGCGGCGTGGGCCCCGTGGCCTCTGGCATCCTGGTGTTTGGAATGAGGAAAATGGCATTTCGGGCATCCCAGTCCTCCTTTTCGGAGGGTTTTTAATTTTTTTTTAAAGATTTTATTTATTTATTCATGAGAGACACAGAGAGAGGCAGAGACCCAGGCAGAGGGAGAAGCAGGCTCCATGCAGGGACCCCGAGGTCGTGCCCTGGGCCCAAGGCAGATGCTCCATCCCGGAGCCCCCCAGGCGTCCCCCTTTTTTAAGGACGCAAACGACCGTCGGTAAGCAGCTCGCCCGCGAATGGCGCACGTGGATTCACCAAGCGGGAAAACGTTGCTCCGCTGTGGACCCGCACCGCACGCGACTGCAGGCCGCGCGGCCTCTGCGGGCTGGCGGTACGTGTCAGAGCGTCTCCGTCTCCCACGTCGATGGCTCACGAAGGAATGTTGCTCAACAAAGAATAAGGCACCTTTCTGAGGTTATTGTACTGGTTTGACTTTAAATATGAAAAGAGCCAGGAGTCCGCCTTCCTTGTGGCTCCCGGTTACACCCCGCGGCCCGAGACGGGGGGCCTGGTGCGCGTGGGGAAGGGGCCACCTGGACCTCGGCTCTCTTGCGGCTCCTTCCAGCCCCGGAGGGAAGGGAAGCTCGTCTGAAGGCGGCTGGTGCTCCCTCCAACACTGCCAACTCCTTCCTTGGGCTCGTTGCCTCCGTCCCGTGGCTCCTCTCTCACCTGCTGCTCTCGGGCTACGCTGGCCTGCTTGCTGCTCCTCCGAGTGCCCGGCGTGGACCTGCCCCCGGGCCTTTGCACATCTCCCTGCATACACTTCCGCTCTCGGCTGCTTTCCCCCCGACCATCCATGCAAAGCCAAGGCTCACCGTCACGGTGCCCCCGACCCTGTGCCATCCCATCACTCTTACATAGGTGACGATTTGGAAGAGCCTTGTTTGTGCTTGTGATGTCTTCCCAGCGTCCTATTATCGGCCTCCCCATAGAATGGGAGCTCCCCGAAGGCAGGGCTGGATCCCGTCCCAGCCCCGTGGGTAATCAGTGCCCAGAGCAGCTCTCGATCCAAGATACATGTGCTTCGTGATACTCTCGATTCGCCGGCAAATGTTGACGGGACGCGTGCGTCGAATGAGCCTCCGCAACGTGACGGGACCCACGTGCATTTCAGGAGACAGCAGCCTCCCAAGGCAGGAAAAAAAACAAAAAAACAAAAAAACGACGCTTTGGCTGCCTTTCAAGCGCGGGTCCCTCCAGTAGGGTCCTTTCCTTTACGCCCCAAAGGAAGCGGGCTCTTCCAGCCGTGGGCGGCTCCTGCTCCGCGTCCACACCACCGGGTGCCTCGTTGGGAGCACCAGGTCCGGGGTGCGGCCAGGCCTCCCTCCGCGATTTTGCTGTACCGGTCGCCAGGGCGGACTCCTGCGTGTAGCCGGTGACTCGAGCCGGTGACTTAGGTGGGGGGCACCTCTCCCCGTCCTGCTCTGCCGCAGGTACCACTGCCTGGATTCTTTCCCTCCATCCCGGGGGGAATCCTCCGTTGTTATCATACACTTAGGTCAGGGCATAGGGTTTCCTCGCTCGGTGGAAATAAAAAATCTGTACTTTTTCTGGCACTGAAGAAAAATAGCAACCCTTTATTATTATTATTTATTATTATTATTTTTAGAAGGCACCATTGCCGCGGCCCCGTGTGCCCGTCATGCAGACCTGGACACCCGCCGGGAGGGCGGAAGGACAGCGCGCAGCTCAGGGCGCTGATTGAGCGCATCCAAAAAAGCCGTTTGTGTGGATAATCCTTGGATTGTTGGTTTTTTTTTTTTTTTTTCAGGAGAAAGTATTATGCTTGACCCTGAGAATCAGATACGAAGAAATAAATGGTCTGAAGTCATTTTGGCTGATTTAACCTAAACTCGCTGTGCGCCATTGGGCTAGAAGTCTCAGGTCTGGGGTCTCATGGTGCCCTGCGGCCACCTTGGCTTGCACAGCCCTGGGTGGGCCACCCTCCGCCCTTCCCGGGGGTGCTGGGTGCCCGGTGAGCTCCCATATTTGGAAAGCGCTTTGGATAGGAAGGCCCGGTGCTGTCCTGGGTCCCCAGGTCCCCGGGTCCCGGAGCGGCAGGCAAGGCCTGGGTCCCAGCTGCGCACACGGCCGCTGCGGGAGCCTGGCGCCCCGGCTTCTCGGGTGCAGGCTGGCGAGGAGCGGTGCTGGCCTCTTGAGGCTGTGGCCGGGCGTCGTCCCCTGCAGCAGGGAACCTGGTGTGGAGCAGGTGCCCAGGAAGCGTTTTCTCCCTCCCCTCCCGCTGCCACCCTGCCCCCTCCAACCGCCCCACACCTGCTCTTGAAGTGTCTGCACGTGGTCCGTCCTTGCCTGACACCCTGCCTACCCCGGGGCCGGGGGCCGGACGTCCGTCATGTTGTCCTGAGGCTCCCTGCTGCCACGTGGCCTGCGCTAAGGCGGCTCCTCTTCTTCACGGTCTCGAGGGTCTTGCCTGTCTGGGCGCCGCTGCCCCTCTGCTCCCTGCAGACCCTGGAACCCCGACGTCCCTTCTTGGGGGCTAGGGTGCAACCCTGCCCTCTGCACCATTCTATCGTTCCGCCCTCGGCTCTGCGACCCTGTCACTACTTAGGATGACACTGGCTGCTGTTCCCCATGTGCCCTAAAATTGCCGACTCCGCAGAATGCTCCTTGCCCCCATCCCAGGACATCCCGTCCACATAGGACAGGAAGAGTTTTCCCTTAGGGACCAGGCCGGTGGGCTCTCCATCACTGTCAAAGCGTCGCTCCCGAGGTCGGGAGCGTCGGAATCGGCTGGCAGGCAAGCGGGAGCAAGCAGGGTGGGTGGGATCCCGGGGTAGACCTGGAAGTGGGGTGCTTCATGGGGTGCACGTCCCGTTGGCCAGGACTGGGCAGGGGGCCCCGGCGAGCCGCCCGGGAGCCCATGGAAGGAGTCCGGGTCGCGGGTCGGCAGCCGTGTCTCTACAGACCGGCATGTGCCCTAGAGCTGACGTAGGGCGGCCTCCCGTCCCTCGTTCTTGCTCGGAGTTGTGCTTTGTAAAGGGAGCTTTCCTCCGCTGTCTTTAGGAACATTTTGGTCCCCTGAGCCTTTTTATTTATTTATTTTTATTGTTATTTTTTCATTTTTTTGGTCCCCTGAGCCTTTGCTCAAGGTCAGGTCATCGCAAGTCCCAGCCACTGTGTCTGGGGCTCCCTAGTGACATGTTCCTCTTTTCCCCTATTTTATCCAACTCGTCCATCGATTCCTCGGCTTACTCGGCAAATAGACCTAAGTGTGTAACTACATATACGTACGTTTATATGCACGTGTGCACACGCGTGTGCACGCCTGTGGTTGTGTCCGTGTGTGCCAGTGCGCACGTGTGCATGTGCGTGCACGTACGAGCATGTCGGAGGCCGCCGTGTTCCTTTCCAGTCTCCGATCCTGAGCCATCGCACTGGCTTCTCCGGGCCCTGCCCTCCTCTCCCTCCCTGGGATCTTCCGGCTTCGCACACCCACCACATGGCATCTTTTTTTTTAAATTTTATTTATTTATTCCTGAGAGACACAGAGAGAGAGGCAGAGACACAGGCCGAGGGAGAAGCAGGCTCCCTGCAGGGCGCCCGACGTGGGACTCGATCCCGGGACCCCGGGGTCACGCCCTGGGCTGAAGGCAGGGCTTTCCTTCTTTCAGCCGCTGAGCCCCCCGGGCGCCCCGACCACGTAGCATCTTTGAGGGCATCCTCACCTGGCTCGCGTCAACCTTCGCGCCCTGGAATCCTCCCTCTCTTTACCTCAAAGTGTTTCGTGCCTCGGCACCCTAAAATGTAGGCTGCGCACCGGTTACCGATGGAATCGCAAACATTTATTGGCTTTTTAACGAACGCGGGGCAGTGTGCTAACTTGCTACGTGGGTTTAAGCTTCATGAAAAACTTTAGGAGACAGGTACTGATGTTATCCTCTAGGGATAACCTCTAGGGATAGATCGGGGATCTGGGATGCGAAGTCGCTCTCCGGGTGTCACACAGGACGTGCCGCGCGGGGCCCGAGGGCAGATCCCGTCGTCCAGCCCCGCCTCTGTGCTCCTGACCCACCTGCCGCCCCATCCCCCGCCCCGGCCCCCCAGCCTCCCCCACCCCGGGGATTTGGGAGCCTTAGGACCGCCACACGGTTGCAGTCGTCCTGGATGCTGGTGTTTCCTGCCTTAGCTCATGCCTCATTCATTAGAACTAAATCTAGAGGGAAAAAAAAAAAAAAAAAAAAACAACAAAAAACAAACAGAAAAAATTCCCTTGTTCCTTCCGTTCTGGAAAGTGAAGTTATTACCAAGGCGGGTCAAGAGCTCGTCCCTCGAAGGAGGACAATAGCAGTAATCAGAGGGCTGGTGCCCGGCCCTGCAGCCAGCGGAGGGTCCCATGGATGGTCAGACAGCCAAGGGCCCCGTCGGCCCGGTACGCGGACCCCGGACTGGTGGGACTGGGAGTCCCGTGTCCAGAGCACAGCACTGTCCTCCCCGCCCGTCTGGAGGTCCCTGCACCTCCCCTCCCTGGGCTCAGCAGTGCCCAGCTCCGTGGGTGCTCCGGCCGCGGGCGCGCAGAGCCCGTGAAGCGAGGGTCCTCCCCACGCACCCTCCTCACCTTCAGTGCTGGCCTGTGGGGTGGAGAGGACCTGGCCACGGGGGCAGCCTCCTGGCTCCCTCCCTAACTCCCAGGGGGGTCGTTGGGCCTCGAAGGACTGAACGGATGCGCCGGCCTCCGTGCGAGGGCCTCATCCCACACCGGGCAGCCTTCCCTCGGGAGCACCCCTCTGCCCCCGGGGCTGCTGGCTCCTCAAGCCAGTGCTCCCCCAGCCCCCAGGGGCATCTCGCCTCTTGCTGCCCCATCCCGGGCCACCCTGGGGCTGCCCACTGCCCTCCAGGAAGGCCACGGCCGGACAGTCTGACAAGACCCTCTGGGGTCTAGCACTCCATCGCCCCCGCGCCCCGGTTCTGGCTGGGCTCAGGCCCGGGCCTCCCAGCCCCACGTTCGTGCACCCCTCGGGCTCTTGGCTGACTCCTGCCTCCCTCTGAAGATTCCTGGGGAAGCCCCCTCACGTGGGGTCGCGGGGCGGGGGGCCCGGGGTGGTCTCTGCGGCACTCGGCCCCTCCACCCGCCGGTGTGGACGCCCCTCAGCTATCAGCTCAAACCCCGCCGCAGCCCTAGGAGGCCGCGAACCTGCTTTCCCTCTCTCAAGGTTTGTCTGTGGGGGACACTCTAGCCCCTCCACAGGCTTATGTCTGAGCAGGACACGAGCTTGGCTCCCTTGGGCTGGTCCTGGACCGTCCTTCCTCCCTCCCTCCCTCCCTCCCTCCCTCCCTCCCTCCCTCCCTCCCTCCATCCCTCCCTCCCTCCCTCCTTCCTTCCTCCCTCTTTCCCTCCTTCCCTCCTCCCTCCCCTCCCTCCCTCCTTCCTTCCCTCCTTCCTTCCTCCTTCCCTCCTTCCTGCCCTCCTTCCCTCCTCCTTCCCTCCTCCCTTCCTCCCTTCCTTCCCTCCCTCCCTCCCTCCCTCCCTCCCTCCCTCCCTCCCTCCCTCCTTCCTTCCTCCCTCTTTCCCTCCTTCCCTCCTCCCTCCCCTCCCTCCCTCCTTCCTTCCCTCCTTCCTTCCTCCTTCCCTCCTTCCTGCCCTCCTTCCCTCCTCCTTCCCTCCTCCCTTCCCTCCCTTCCTTCCCTCCTCCCTCCCCTCCCTCCCTCCTTCCTTCCCTCCTTCCTTCCTCCTTCCCTCCTTCCTCCCCTCCTTCCCTCCTCCTTCCCTCCTCCCTTCCCTCCCTTCCTTCCCTCCTTTCTTCCCTCCCTCCCTCCCTCCCTCCCTCCCTCCTCCCTTCCCTCCTTCCCTCCTTCCCTCCTCCCTCCCCTCCCTCCCTCCTTCCTTCCTTCCTTCCTTCCTCCTTCCCTCCTTCCTCCCCTCCCTCCCTCCTTCCTTCCTTCCTTCCTTCCTCCTTCCCTCCTTCCTCCCCTCCCTCCCTCCCTCCCTCCTTCCTTCCTCCCTTCCTTCCCTCCTTCCTCCCCTCCCTCCCTCCCTCCCTCCTTCCTTCCTCCCTTCCTTCCCTCCTTCCCTCCTCCCTCCCCTCCCTCCCTCCTTCCTTCCTTCCTTCCTTCCTCCTTCCCTCCTTCCTCCCCTCCTTCCCTCCTCCTTCCCTCCTCCCTTCCCTCCCTTCCTTCCCTCCTTTCTTCCCTCCCTCCCTCCCTCCCTCCCTCCTCCCTTCCCTCCTTCCCTCCTTCCTTCCTCCTTCCCTCCTTCCCTCCTCCTTCCCCCTCCCTTCCATCTTCTCTTGGTCTCTTTAGCAAGGACCCCGAATCTCCACCTAATGCCTCTTAATTTTTCTGGGACTCAGGGTGGCAGGTGGGGGCGGGGTAGGGGGAGCACATCCCTTCTTTGTTAGGAGGATTAATTACTTTGTTTGTAAAGTGCTATAGGGTTTGTAGAGTGGAAAATCAAACTATTGTTGGTTTTGTTTAGTTGTTCCAAACGAATGTCACTTTCTCAGGTTTTTTTTTCTTAATTTGGTCTACCTCATTAGCAAAATCAAATTTCAGAGGAAGACGTTGGCTCGCCGGCTTTCATCATCCTGCCAGCCTGGAGAACCCGTAGCGAGAGGAGCGCGAGGAGCGCGCAGGGCGGCCCGGCCGGGCTGCAGGGGATGCGCCAGGAGGCCCGCGGGCCGGAGCTCTGGTTCTGTGGTGGCTTGTGTCGCGCTGGCTCTCCCGGGAGAGAGGGACGGGCTCGGGCTCGGGGCCTACATGTGGCGTTTGCACTTTCTGTGATGACCTGTCTGGTGTGGGTCTGCGGGGTCCCGGTGCTGCGCAAACACTCCCTCGGTTCAGATAAAGGGCAAGTGCCGATAATCCGCCCAAGAGGCAATGAAACTACTAAATATAAAGGAACACGGATCGGCCGCTCTAGTATTTAAAAATTGCAAACTTAAATCAAGAATCAAGTTACCATTTTTGGCCTATTGAATCATAACAAATATTAAAAACTAAATCTCCCGGCTGCCGGGGAGACGGGGAACCAGGACTTCCAATAACGCCGGTGGCATTCTAAATGGTTGAAGTCCCCGCAGAAGACAATTTGTCAATACCTATCAGGAGTAATAACATGTTAAACTCGTTGACCCAGTAATTCTACTTCTGCGAATCTATTTTAAGGAATTTATCCAAAGTATGAAAGGAAAAAAAAAAAGCTATATGCGTGGAATGTTCATTATACCGTCATTTAAGATGTCAGAAATTAAGGCGGGAATCGAGCTAAAGGTACGGCATCGGGGTTTTCCATGGAACCAGGTCTCCTTGATGGACGGTTGTGCCGGTCAATTAAAATGATGGTTTTCAGGACCGTGCACAAGAACAAAAGAGGGGAGCGCGACCCAAGGTGGACCATGCGCACGGCCCTGTGAAAGGACGTCTCCGGAAAGGCATTGGAGGACACGTACCAGATCATCACTGCGGTGGGGGGAGCTCGTAGGCAGGGCACTGGGGGGGGGGGCCCTTGGTTTCCGTCTCCCCATGTTTCCCACTCTAGAGTGTTGCTTCTGTAATAAAAAAAAGAAGAATCAGAAAAGCCGCCCCCCCCCCTCCCGGCGCATCTCGGGAAGGTCCAACGTGCCGTTGCGCTCTTGGAGACCCTTCGGCGAGGGGCAAGGAGACGGTGGCAGTAAACCAGCAGAATGGCCACGTTCCCCGGCGTTCTGCGGAAAATGACACTTTCCCCCCCGTTCCCTGAAACAAATCTTGACTAACTTTGATAGTTCAGCAATTAGAACTTTGGCATACAATCTTTCTTCTTCAACTCCTATAATTAGTGGTCTCCAATTATATGAATCAATTTCAATTTCTATAAATCAGATGATTTAGAGAGAAGGCTGTTCAATTTCCTTTTCAACTGTATGGTTTCAGCAGCAATAAAACTCTCAGCTTAAAATATCAGGATGCAACTTGCTCCAGAAATATTACCCAGAGCGGTTAGGGCTCCTGCCAGGAGCCGCGGCACCTCCCAGGTAGCCGGTGTGGGTGGCACCCCTTCCCGCCGGCCGCGGCACCCGGACTGGGACCCGCACGGCGCTTCTGGATCCCTCCCCCACGGCGTGGCCCCGGGTAGCTCCTTCGGGGTGGTGCTCCTCAGCCGGTCTCCTTTGTCCTTTATTCCTGCACTTGACAGCCTTGGTGGCCTGTGAGGGTTTCGCAGGACGGCTGGCCTCCCCTAAGCCTGGCTTCGAGGAGCCCTCCCTACATCTAGCTGCTTTTGGGTGGGGAGGGCGGGGAGGGTGGGGGCTCTTCTTGAACTAATTCCTGATCGGTCTCTGGAATTCGGAGGTGTGTTTTCTTCTTCTCCCCGAGGCCTTTAGTGATGAGATGTGATCTCTGTCATTGCACAGGGAGGCAACGGGTCCTGTCATTAATTTTAAAAATTTCAAAAAGAAAAAAAAAAAAACCATTGAGGTACTATTTTTTTTTTTTAAATCTGAGAATCTCAACATTCTTCCCAGGGTGGGGTCACATGGGCACATTCTTGCAGCATTTGCTCTCCCCACCCCTAGCACCTTCTGAAAGCAAGAAAGTGGGGTGGGATAGAGGGCAGGGGTGTTGCTCCTGGATCCAGAGCCGAAGGTTCTGGTTCTGGTTCCCTCTGCTCCGGGCTGCAGATAGATGGACAGCCGCCCCCCCACGCTCTTCTCCCCTTGGAGGAGATAAGTGGCCAGGGCTGGCGTTTGCTGCTAATGTGGTTTTCAGCGAGATGTCTCCTTTTTTTTTTTTTTTTGTTGGAGATTGGCTTATGCTTTTATAGTACTCTTAAATTCAGCTTATGTTGAATTATTGTTGTTCTCTGTTTTATACATTCCTTCCAGCTCCCGCAGCATTAGAGCCTCATTAAGTGCTAGGGCTGCTAACCGAGGTTTCCTGACAGATAGATCATGGAACATCGGGCCGTGGCACAGTGGCCTCCCGACGGTGTCGCCCGGTGCGGCCCCCTCCCGGTGCTGCCACGGAGCACCTCCACCCTCCGCCTACCGCTCTCGTTTGGAACCTGGGGCCGTGGGGAAATGTGGCAGCAGGACCGGGTCTTGAACCTCAAAGAGGACGAGGCCCACGCCTCCTGGAATGGTGCTCAGTTACGCGGGGAATTTTTTTTTTCAATAAATTTATTTTTTATTGGTGTTCAATTTGCCAACATATAGACTATCACCCAGTGCTCATCCCGTCAAGTGCCCCCCTCAGTGCTACACGGGGAATTTAAGACGAGACGCGGCAACGCGGAGGGACAGGCGGCCGTGGGACGTGATGTTCTGTAGCCAGGATGACCCAGGCCGCTAACCTCAAACCGTACGCGGAACATGATGTGGAGAGGCAGGATGAGAGAAGACACGAGCCGCAATCTCTGTTTCACCTTGAATGTGCACCTGTTAATCATATTTGAATGACTACGGTTAGGAAGGAGAACTGGGTTGCAGCCCTAGGAAGCTCGAAGAGTTAAAAATGGTCTTTTTCGTGCGTGTGCACCTTTCCCTATTTCCCCGAATCTTCTACGGCAAATGGGGACCGCTTTTATAAATGAGGCGTGGGGCGGGGGGTTGTTGAAGAGGCTAAAGGAGGCTGGGGAAATCCGAATGGCCCCTGCGTACCTGGTTCCCGCTCGCGTCTGCCCGTCTCCTGCTCCGCGGGCTGCGTGCCGGGCCCAACGCGTGCCGCAGACCCTCCACCTGCGCTCAGGCCTTGGGATGCACCTCACGTGCATTTTCACGGAGTTTGGGGTTTGTGAGGCTCTCACTTGGCTCTGTGGTGCCTGGGAAACCAGCAAGGAAGACGCTGATTTGGGGAGGAGAAAAGCCATTGCTGACTTTTTTTTTTTTTTTTTTTTTAATTAACCGAGTTGGCCACTCTTAGACCGGCAGATAGTTCTGCTGCTGAGTAAATACAATCTTCACTTTGATCCGTTGTTGAGAAGCCCCAGAATGGGCTGGGCAGGCGGTGAGGGGCCCGCTCCTATGACCAGGGAGACAAGACTGTTAGGTAAGTCGCCTTCAGTCGGGGCGAAAGAGACTCATAAGTAGTCAACATCGACGTTGGCATCTTCGTGTTTCCAGACCCTTTAGGTCCCCAGGGACCGAGTTCTGCGTGCAACGTCCCTAGATCTCCATCCTACAGGTGAGAAAACGGTGGTCACCTCCCTTCGCTGAACCCACGGCGGAGACGAACCCTGGGCCACTCGATTTCAAAAGTGCTCTCGTGTGGCATCCTTATAGGGTCCCCCCGGGGTCCCTGGCCGTGTAGATAACGTTGCACACTTAAAGAACTCCTGCCCTGGCCAGCAGCGAGCATTTTCTTCCTTCTCCCACGTACCCTTCCTGGAAGCAGAAATAAGGCACTATTGTTATCCAAAGGCCACTCTCTCCTAAGTATGTCCTCAGGCTCCCCGAGTTGATGGTGTCTTTTGCTGTGGGACAATACCGGGAAATGTCAAGTATTCCGGATTGCCCACTGAAGAGTTGTTTTTTTTTTTTCTTTCTTTTTTTTTTTTTTATTTTTGGTAGAAGGAGAAAAAAAGAGAGAGAGAGAGAGCTTTTAAATTTTAAAGTGAAAAATTTGGATTTGGAAGAAAAAAAAATGAAATGTAAAAGTTGGTCATAATGAAGACTTTGTTTGCCAGGCGCCCCAGCCCAGTGACTAATGGGCCAGCTGCTTATGGGGCCGAGCCCTGGCCGGGGGTGCTAGCAGGGAGCAGAAGGAGCGGGCACTGGAGACGGGGGGCTCTGGGCAGGGGCCTGGGGTGGGGGGAGGCGGGTAAATATGCCAGATGCAATCAGAAGAGTGTTCAACTACGGCTTGAGCATCTACCAGGGCGGTTCAGGGGGCCTCAACGGATACGGCAAGCGGTCACGATGCCCTTCTTCCTGAGGATAAATGGTCAGCCGTGTCCTGACCCGAGGGGCAGGGTGTTTCGTATAATCACGGCTCCATAATCATTTTCCTCCCCATAAACCCCGCTAAAATGGCATCCAAGAGAAGCAACTTTCAGAAAGAATAGCACTCCGGGGGGATTGTTCCTTCCGTGGCAACCAGGTGAGCACAGCAGGCCGGAGCCCCTCCGTCTTCCCCTGATGAGGAGGTTTCTCTGCCTTAAGACTGTTCTTCCAAGTTCCCTGCCTGGGGCCTGCGAGCTGCGGCTGCCGAGGCCGGCGCCCCCCTCCTTATAGGGTCGATCCCGTACCTGGTAAGACGGTGCCAATCCGCAGCTAAAAATAGCTTCCTTCTGTGGTGATGTCCCCAAACAAAGGGAAGGGACGCGCAAATCACGCCCCCCTCGTCCGAGTCTCCCGCCCTGGGCTTCCCCGCGTTCCGGGATCCGAGTCAAACCGTTTGCTTTCCCCCTCAGACGGCCTTTCCGTTGGAAAAAGGGCGGGGAGGGGGGTGTGGAAGGGACACAGAGTAATGTTGAGACCCCTGCCCTGGGAAAAAAAATCTATTTTGAAATACCAGGTGCCGGAGAGCACGGGGTCAGCGTCCCGGGTGGCCGAGCCGGCCTGGCTCGGCGCGCGAGGCTCAGGTCAAAGGGCGCGGACTCCTGGGCCCGGGTCGGGTGGGGGAGCCCGGCATGTGTGCATATATTTTATCCTTCTTCAGATGCGTGCTCTGCACCGGTACAGAGACATCGTTCTTTACCCGACCCCGTTAGCCGTAGTTGTACTTTGCATCCCCTGACGGGTCCTGGGTCCTCCTTCTGACTTTGCTCCAGTTTATTGCCCTGGATTAAGCCCCGGGACAGGACGTTTTATTTCCCTTTGTGACGGTGTACCCTCCTTTTGCCTTCTCGCTGACTGGCTACAGGGGCACAGGGGGTGGGCACGGAGTCTTGGTTGTATTTGGGGTGGGGGCGGGGGCGGGGGTGGGAAGGTTGGATCACGGAGGGGCGCAGAATGGTAATTAGACAGAAAGTACCCTCTGTGCCTTATCTGCATAAAGAAAGATAAAGCCCATGTAAATAATATGTGTGTTTCCCATAATGAATGTCCCCTTTCTCTCCATTTCTGCATGGTATTAGAAATTGCGTTTTTATTATATGAGGCATTGGACGCGCGCCAACAAGTTTTTCTTTTAACTTGATATTTTGGGCTCTGATCTTTGTTAGAACCACAATGGCATGTATCTCGTACAGTCAGAGGTCATTTCTATAGCTCCTTTCCCTTCCCATCATTTCTGGGGGAATGTTTGTTTTCAAAACAAAGAATTGGGTTAAAGCGTAGGTATCATATATCAGAACATATTTCAAGCCGAAATTAAGAACACTCAAACCTTCCCTTTAAAGGTCAGATATTATTTATTATTATTATTATAAAAACGATCTGTGATTTATGAATTTAACTTCTCGTAAACCTCCTTTGTAACAGAATATGCAGTCAGAGGCTTAACATTACATTGTTTTCTTTTGACAACGTATCCACGAGACCACTGCAGCTGTTCCTTTACTCACAATAGCAGATTAATTAACACAATCATATGCTGTTGGCTCTTACTCAATGAGTGGGTCTGCAGCGGGATAGATAGGTAAATCCTTTAAATGCGGTGCAGATAAAGCATATACTATGGTAGTCCCATAACTAGCCAGTTCTGCTTCTGACTGGCCGGCCCTATCAGGACGGGGTCACGGACCGCAGCCGCCCTGAGCTTGGATTTCCAAGTCAGCCCCACCTATCTCAACGCCATAACGCCCAGCACTTGCAAGACGTAAATATGTAAAAGCAGAAGAAGACCTCTCAGAAATCAGCGGCTTCGGTTAAAATAGCAGTCAGTCTGCCGCCAGCATTTTGAGTCTGCAGTATTTTTTTTTTTAAAGTTCAATCATTGCTTTCCTTAAATATCTCCCTTGCTATTACTCACTTTTTTTTTTTTTTCCTTTTTTGCCGTTTTTTCTTTCTGCCCCCTCCCTCAGCACAGACAGACAGCTCTGGGCAGGCCATCATGACTTTGGCTTTTTAAGTACTAAAAGATTTTTTTTTTTCTTCTGCATGTGTACTAACGAAAACGTGGGTAACGAAGCCTTCCCTCCCAGCCCGGGCACCAGCCGTGAGTATTTATTGGCAACTTTAGCTGACATTTTAGTGAACGTCAAACCTTTGTTAGAGAAAATGTAAGGCTTTGCTTTAGAAACAGGCATGCCCATGTTAAGAACGAGGTAAACCAGGCAGTGGGCTTAATAGAATTTCCTTCAGACTTCTTTTTTCCTAATGTCCATTACATATGCAACACTAATTTACTTTTTGTTGTTTTACTTAGCACAGAAATTGAAAATGTGACAGGCTTTGCTGGATTAAAAGGCTCATTTTATAGACACATAGACCAAGAGAAGGAAGAAAAGCAGATCCATAATTTGGAACCTTTTAGAGCATCCAGGTGGTAGAGATTCAGACTCTCGCATCGGCCGTGGCGTTTGCGGTAGGCGTGAGCGTCCTTTGGAGCTGTCGCTGTCCTTTAGAAACAGCCCAGAGCGTGGCCACGTTTGGTCGTAGAAGTTGTGGATGCTGTAGAGACGGCAACACATCGTGATGCCAGGGTCTCTCATGCTCCGCTCAGTGGCTGCTCCCCTGCCCTGGGTCCTGGCTCACAGGTCCCCGTAGGCCCCACGGGATCAGGCGGGAACCATGTGTTAAGCATCTCAATTATAGGACGAGCTCGGGGTGTCTGTGATTCTCCCCCTACCTGGGGAGTTTGCAACTCTTCCCAGACTCGCGGGGCAGCAGTTGCTGCACAACTGCTAGAAAGAGCTAGATGCCTTCCTTTCTCCTCATCTCTACCCCGTTCCCCTCTTTGGCCTTTATTTATTTATTTATTTTTGCTAAAACCAAAAACCCATTCTCCAAAAAAAAAAAAAAAAAAAAAAAAATCCAGAACGCACGAACAATTGGTTGGACATAGAGACGTTATTTAGAAAAAAGCGGCGTATTTGATGCTGACTTGAGAACAACATTGGCTTGGGGATCTGCACAGACAGACAGAGGGCAGGCAGGGATGACGGGTGGACCCCTGGGAGGAGCAGTTATGACTGGACCATTAAAGCTCAACGTCAGGGTCCCAACAAATGCACAGTCTGCTCTAGGAGCAGCTGTCGTCCCCAGGAGCACTGGACATCTTGCAAAGTCACAGTCCTGTTTCTCAGCCTTGGAAATTCATGTGGCCCTCCCTCTCTTTCCGCTCGGAATCTGAAGCCTCCTGGGTAAGGCGGGAATGAATCTGCTTGTCCGGAGGACGTGACGATTGACCTTGTGGCTTTAAGGTGCAAGTAACGACGATGCTCCTGACCCGTCCCACATACACTTGGAGCTCAGTGCCCAGGACTGCAGCGGCTCCGTCTGTCTCTCCATCCTCTTGTCCTTCTCTCCTTGCATCTAACCCAGGACACAAAAGTGGGATCGATGGCACAGCCCAGAGTAACTTCTAGAGCCTTGCTTTCCTTTATGGAGCCTTTATTTTTCTTTTCTTTTTTTTTCTAGTTTTATGGAAAAATCACTGCCATACATCACTATATGTTTAAGGCACACACAGCATGATGGTCTGACTTACCTGCGCTGTGATCACAATAGGTTCAGCCAACACCCACCTGCTCATGTAGAGACAGCAAAAAGAAAAGAAAAAAAGGGGAAAGAAAAGTTCTCCTTGTGACGAGGACTCCGACGATGTACTGTCTTCCGAACCCTCCTTCCAGCTCACGGCCCCGTTGGCTGCGGTCACCATGCCGTACGTTGTAGCCCCAGTGCTCGTTTGTCCTATAACTGGAAGTCTGTGCCTTTTGAGCACCTTCATTCAGTTCCTTGCCTCGCCCTCCACCTCTGGTAACTGCAAGTCTCATCTCTTTTCCTACGAGTCCGTTTTGTTCCAGATTCCCTATATGAGTGACATCATACGCCGTTTGCCTTTCCCTGCCTGGCTTACCTCACCTAGCGTCCTGCCCTCGCAGTCCACCACATGTTGTTGCAGATGGCAGGCCTGTGTCTTTTCTATGGCTAATATTCCAGGGTGCGTATGTGTATCACGTCCTCTTTATCCCTTCGTCCATGGATGGGCGTCCATGGGTCGTCCCGTGGGTCGTTTCCGTGTGTTGGCTGTTGTAAGTAATGCTGCCAAGAACATGGGGGTGCAGGTATCCTTTTGGGTTAGTGTTTTCATTGCATTTCGATATATTCCCAGAAGTGGGATTGCTGGATCATATGGGAGTTGTTTTGTTTTCGGGGATCCTTCGTACTCTTTTCCACAGCCACGTGATAGTTTGCATTCCCACCAACAGGGTCCTCCTCATCTCTTGTCTTTGTGGTGACGGCCATTCTAACAGGTGTGTGGTGATGTCTCATTGGGGCTTTAATTTGCAATTCCCTGATGATTAGGGACGATGAGCACTTTTTCATGCACCTCTTGGCCTTTTATATATCTTTTTTCTTTTCTTTTTTTTTTTTCATATATCTTCTTTAGAGAAATGTCTGTTCAGGTTTTTTGCCCATTTTCAAATCAGGTTATTTGGCTTTTTTTTTTTTTTTTTTTTTTTTTTTGCCATTCCGTTGTAGGCGTTCTTTATATATTTTAGATATTAACCCCTTATCAGATATATGGTTTGTAAATATTTTTCCCCACCTTATAGGTCGTCTTTTTTGCTTTGTTGGTGGTTTCTTGTGCTGTGCAGAAGCTTTCTACTTTACGTAGTCCCACTTGTTTATTTTTGATTTTGTTGCTTATGCTTTAGGTGTCTGTCCAGAAAATCGTGACCAAGACCCATGGCAAGGAGCTTTATTGCTGTGCTTTCTTCTAGGGCTTTCATGGTTTCGGGTCTCACATTTAAGTCTCTCATCCATTTTCAGTTAATTTTTGTGAGTGGAATAAGATAGGGTCCAGTTTCAGTCTTTTACATGTGAATATCCAATTATCCCAGCCCCATTTATTGAACAGACCGTCTTTTGTCCATTGAGTATTCTTGGCTCCCTTGTCGGATATGAGTTGACCGTATATGCTTGGTTTTACTTCTGGGCTGTGCAGAGCCCTTTCGAGGGTCTTCTTTAAGGGTTCAGAGATGCCTCTAATGTACCACTAAACCACATGGGCATGGATTTCGTGGATGTTTCCTGTGATTACACATTATGGCCAAAAACTGTTCAGCAGGTGACTGTGAGCTAGGCCACGAGCCAGAAGACTTTGGTCCTGGCTCAGCTCTTTTTTGTAGCATCGAGGCACTGAGTAAGCCACGTAAACTCTTTCACTTCCTGTATTATATTACTGGATTGGGTTCACTATGTGTGTGTTTCTTCGTAGAAAGATACGGGGAAACAAGATCTTGGCTACAAAGCGTAGGTAATGCTGTGTGAGATGCCAAGTGAAGACATCCTGGCAGTTCAGAGAAGGTGATGGGCTCCAGGAGGAGGAGGAAGTTGTGTCTGCTTGCTGTGCCCCATGCCTGGAGTGGTATCTGCTACTTAGCATTCAATAAACATTTGTTGGACAAATGAATAAACAGACCATTGTAGGATCCTGTGCTGTACTAGACAAGGAGAACACAGGGAGGGTTCTGGAAGGAAACTGAGCTCATCTCTGAACGAGCAAGTGGGCACATTGCTGTATCCAGTGGAGAGAAAGACGGTTGTCTATAGAAGCTTATCCCATATCCTCGGGTGCAGAGACGTAATATGCAAATACGTTCTTTCGCCGGCAGGGCAGAAGGGACCTACCCAAGGTTGCACATTCAAAAGGGAACTGGGGACGTGGTTTCCTGACAGCCTAGGGTGCTTTGCATGGGCAGGGGGTGTCTCGGATTGAAGAGAATCCTCCAGGCTCCCAGGGCTAGCGAGGCTGAGACTCCCTGGCGAGGCGGCGGGCTGGGTCATGGCGCAGCAGGAAGGGCATGTGCTCAGGGAAGCAAGACCTGGAGCGCCAGAAGTTACTGCAGGAGACTCCGGTGGAGGCAGGACAGGGAGGCCAGCCCGTTAACGACGATGGTTTCAGCAATGGGCAGTGTGCTGTGCCTTTGTAAGGCCAGGGGAAAGCCTCAGGACCCAGCCGCAGTAATAATCTTGTCCCCTGACTGTACTGACAACATTTCCCACAATGATGCAAGATGCAGTGACTGGCGCGTAGTCGGGATTCAGTAAATACTTGTCGGGTGAACTTACTGAAGGAAGGACTGTGCCCTTTCAGGAAGCTTCTGGAGGATCTAGTCTCCAGGTGTAAGGAGAACCTGAGCCTTGGGTTGACCTTCCTGCTGTTTCCCTTGCCCCTTTCCCCACACCCAGCACTCACGCAGAGGGCTCTGGGCTATTCTGGAAATACCTCAGTATTTACACCCTCCATTTCCTTTCCGTGGAATGTCTTCTCCCCTCTTAACTTGTCAAGCATCCGCTTATCTTTTAAGGCTCGGCTGGATGGCCACCTCTTCCAGGAAGCTCTCCCTCATTGCCCTCCTCCCCACCAGCCTACACGGTCACTCCTGGGGATGCCATGGGCCTTCGCAACCATCTTTTTAAGGCCCTTAGTGTTTCCTTCTTGGGGCCGGCGGAGGAGGCATCTAATGATCCATATACTTGCTTGTCCTGTTCCACAACAGTGGTCCGGGCGGAGAGCTGGAGGTTGATTAGCACCAGCATGGGGAGCTGCGAAAATTTGTTGATTGAATGAACAAACCCCTCACTGCATTGCTCTTGGAACTGCAGATGGGAGAAGGCAGCGGAGGCAGTTAGTGGGTAGCTAATGACATTTGGGAGGCAAAACAGTAAAGATGGGGGCTCAGAGGGCACAGCTCTGGGCCTTTCGAGTGCACCAGCTGCTCAAGGTCACTGTGGATACGTGTGACAGTGACTGTCTGATGCTGGCCCCAGAGCAGGTGCTTTCCTTATGGTGAGCTGATCACCGGAGGTGGGGGGTGTCCTGGGTTCTGCGTGACGCTGGTGTAGCCTCCTTCTGTGTTGGGGTGAGAGTGAGCAGGTTCTGCCCCGAAGCGCACGTCCTCAGTCCCAGAGCAGAGCGCCAGGAGTCCTCTGGGGGAGCTTGGCTCAGAGGCTCGAATGGCCTTTCCAAGGCAGAGGATTAGTGGTCAAGTAGGTAGACATCGTGGCAGGCAATCCCCCCTTCCCCCTCCCTGCCCTTGAACGCCAGAGAAGAGGCATCCGCAGGTGCAGACACACGCACCCCGAGAGACACTGGCAGCCACAATGCCCGTCCGTTGTGGGTGTGCCCCCGAGTGTGTGCCTTTAAGAGGCACAGTGAATGGCTTGAGTCATCGATGATGCTCTTGAATGGCAAATTGGTCAGAGTTGCACAATGGTAATGATCACTCTGCCCGTGACCTTTCTAGTGCATTTACATTTTATCACAACATGCATAAGCCACCCATAGGCTTCCCATTGGCCAGGTCATTGCTTATGCACAATACCCCAGCATGCGGGGGGACGCATCCCGCGTGGAGCAGAGAGGGGCAGCCTCTGACACATCCCGCGCTCCATTGTTGCCCGGTAATCTTTATCACCAAAGGAGACTTTTGACTCCAGCCCACGTTTTCTTCCCTTTTTCACAGTGAAGGCACTCAAATGGGACTTGGCCTCCCTCATTTTCATAGCACCCCCAGAGGAAGCCCTAGACTCAGCCCTGCCCCTTGCCCTGCCACCCTCTGCCCTGCGTGGGGCTGGGAGGCAAAAGGATGCTCCGGGAGAGGCCACAGGCCTCCGACTTAGGTGCGGCTGTCGCATTCTGAGACGGTGCTTTCCAGAGGAGCCTGCTTCAAGCGGCGTCCGTGACAGCGCCTGAGTGTGGGATTGTGGTTGTGCGTGTGAGCACCGGGCGTGTGCACGTGCGTGCGTTCCCGTGCTTGTGCAGACACTCAACGTGGAAGCTCTAAGCCGGGACCAGATTCTCCGGACGACCCCGGCAGCCTCACTCGCTGGGTTCCGGCCGTGTCCGTCGCCCCCCAGTTGTCCGACGGGTGTCCGGGGCCTCTGCGGGCGCGAGAGGTGCGGGGCCGCTGCGCGTTCCAGCCGCTCCGAGCGGTTGGGCTGAGCTGTCATTGCTGCTTTCGTTGGCGCCTTTAGGTTACGGTGCCAAGAACAAAAATAAGCCTGGCTATTTTTCCCTCATATTCGGTACTTCTTTTTCTTCTTCTTCTTTTTTTCCCCATCGCCATTGAAATAGAATTCTAATTTTTACTTAAAATGTGTAATCTTAATAAATTGCTACATTATTGCGTGATGCTTGATGTATTTAAAGACCACCTCTTTTTCCAGAAAAGCTCATCTCCAATAATATAATCACAATCAATAGAAAAACATGTTTCTATATACAGTATCTGCTCTTTTTTTCGGGGGCCTATCTCTCCAGATAAAAGAGGCTTATCTCTCCATATGCGTATGTATATACGTGCGCACTGTTACAATGCCGTAATATTTTAATCGTGTAACTTTGTATTTCATCTCCAAACATCCAGGTCTTAGACTTTACATCAAACTTACTTGTACGTGAGGTGCCTTGCACATTTTAGGAGAGTTTTACGTGATTGCCTTATTTTTGCAAAGCGCTCTTGGCCTCGGAGAATGCACATCCAGCAGGGCTTCGGGAGAGATCCTTGCTCAGGGGCTGCAGGGGGCAGGGGTGGGGGGAAGGGGGTGGGTGAAGGAGCACGTGGTGAGGGGCCCTCCCGTGACTGACCTCAGAGGTGCCTGCGGACCCGCTCACGCGGGTCTTCAGCTTCCAGAGCCAAGATGGGCCTCCCTCCAGTAGTACTTCCAAGCCCATCTTTTGGGACCAGGTGTTTTTAACCCAAGAGGCTAACGTGAGGGACTGACTCTTTGACTCCCCCCAGATTTCATTTTTTAATCTCATCCCCAGTGCGGTGGTACTCAAGGTGGGGGCTCTGAGGAGGTAATGAGGTCACGAGGGTGGTGCCCCCGTAAGCAGTTAGGGAGCTACCTGGCTCCTTTCCCACCCTGGGAGGACCCAGGGAGAAGTCTGCAAGCCAGGAGGCGCGTCCTCACCAAGCTGCACCATGCACTGATCTTGGACTTCCAGCAGGCCCACGAAGGTGGAAATGAATTTTTTGTTCTTGAAAAGCCACCCAGGTTATGGGGTTTTGTTATAGCAGCCCCAGCTAAGACAGCTGATATTTTTCCAAAGTGTTTCTCAGATTATTTTAAATTATTATTATTTTAAATCATTTTCCTCGGAGCAGATGTTTTCTTGGGGTGGGATCAAATTCCCGTTAGCGTGGCTTGGTAATGCCCAGGGCTACTCCTGGTCCAAGGCTCAGAGAGATGGGGACGGATGGGCCACAAAGGCAAGGACCTTGGGTTCTTATCCCAGTGGTACCACCACCTTGCCGTGGGACCTTTTGACACTCAGACCCTCAGTCTTTCCACCTGTGGAATGGGAGCGTGCCAGGCTGTTCTCTGAGCTCCTCTCTGGCTCTGTGTTTATTGACCCTCCTCTTGGTGCTCTTGGGATGTAATCAATTTGCGTGACTGAAGGTCTGGCCCTGTCGTGCAGAAGTTTAGCCTCTCACCCTGAGTATTGAGCCTTAGACCCCAAATATGGGTATCAGGGAGGATTATGTTCACTTTGAAAAAGTTCCCACCCACCCCCATGCCTTACTGAAGGGATTAACCATTCTGTGCCAGTAACAACAACAGTCACTACTCACATTTACTAAGAACGTAACAGTTGCCAGATATGGTGCTAAACCCTATGGGTGTTTCATCTCGTGTGCTCCACAAAACATCCCTAAATGGTAAGCATGACTGTTGTCATTCCCAGTTTATTGAGAAGAAAGCCGAGGCTTTGAGAGATGAGGAGCTTAAGGTCATTTGCTTGCAAATGGCAGATGCTCGATTCCACCCAGGATGGTCTGACGTCACAGCTCAGACCCTTAACCACCACACACACACTTTGCGGATATTATTAGAGTTTGCTCCCAGATCCCTGCACATCAGAAACCCGATTTCCTGCGTTTGTTGGCACGGTGGTTGCATTTCACCTTTTTATGTGCTGTCTCCCCTGTCCCATTTGAACCCTTCGCGTGGGCCTGGACGCTGTCTTCTCCATCAACTGAGCAGCTGGGAGCTCGTTTTATGAAACTGAAGTGTTGTTCAGAGACCCTGCCTTTTTGTTTGTTTGTTTGTTTTTCCTTTCGATGGAGACCCTGCTTCTTAAACACCAAGTCAATACTAAGAGAAACCCACCCCTGAAATGTTCACATAAGTCGGAGAATAAAATTTGATTCGTGATCATTCTGTATCTTGTACAGAACCTCTGAGGATCACACCAGAGCTTAGCTTGCGACGCATCTCTTTGGTTTCAGGTGCTCAGGGGGCTCACCTGCGCATGGGCTCTCAGGGATGTGGGGCCAGGGGCGACACCTGAGCCTGCTGAGGATTTTGGCAGAGGAAAAAGGTGGGGGAAGGCAACACCTGAAAGGATGGAATCTGCTGAGCAACATAGACAATGATATCACAGCCCATGGACCAAGGCGACAAATCCGGGTCTTTGCCTGAAGGACCCGCCTGGCCAAGGGCCTTGGAAATTGTATGTACTCCAGGGAGAATGGAGCCACTTTCCTTGAGCAGTGGGAAACTAAGTGAAAATGTGGCTGTAGGGTGAATTGCCCGTCCTGAATCTGACAGATCTCTCTTCTGGACTAAGTTGCACGCCCAGTTTCTGCCAGTGGGTCTGTGTCCCACGGGAAAGGGCGGGCTGACCATGGGTGCAGGCGACGAGGGTTCTCTTGAGCTGGCTGGCACCCGGCAGAGTAGATACACTTACCCTCAGGTGGCAGGTGAGCAGCTGACACTATTTCTCATGTTCGACCCCGGGAAGTAGTGACGGGTCCGACAGACCAGACTGGACAGCCAGGCCAAGGCCACTGCAGGGAGAGAGAGCGCAAACTTGGCCCATCCTCTCTGGGGAACAGCCAGGAGATTTCATGGGAGAGACTCTTCCTCACGCTGTGGTTAGCAGATAGGGATCCAGGTATTCTCAACATATTTTATTTTCTTAGGAAGGACAAAGAATCTGAGCTGGCTTTACGGTCCCTCCAGCAAACGGGTGTAGGCTGGACAGCAGTGTTCTATCTCTGTTGGCATCGCCCAGCAAAACAGTAGGAGACCCCGGGATAAAATCCCCAAGGCGAGTGAATGAGTTTAGGACCGCTGTGCACTCTTTCTTCTTTTTTTTTTAAATTTGGACTTTAGCTCATTCTTTAGGCCAGAATAAATCCCAGATGTGGCAAGTAGTTAAGTGCAAAAACAGACGAGCAGAAACACATAAAGACCTAGGAGAAAACATAAGTATTTTTATATAATCGTAGAGAGGAGAAGCCTTTGCTAGCCGTAACCAGACCCAGAAACCGTTAAGAGTAAAGGTTGGCAGTTTCTGCTACTTCTTCACTTAGCATAGCGCTTGCTATTCGATAGGTATTTTTCTCATGAATTAGACTGCATAATAATTAAATACTTCTTTTTTAAAATTTTTATTTATTTATTCATGAGAGACACACACAGAGAGAGAGGCAGAGACACAGGCAGGCTCCGTGCAGGGAGCCCAATGTGGGACTCGATCCCGGGTCTCCAGGATCACGCTCCAGGCTGAAGGCAGGTGATCAACCGCTGCGCCACCCAGGCTGTATTTAAAAATTAAATACTTCTAAACAAAAAAAAATAAAAATAAAAAAATAAAAAAATAAATACTTCTAAACAACACACCCACACACACACACACATGCAAGTGCGGACACACACACCAATACATTTCAGACTCAAACATAAACTGCAAAAGACCATATGGGGAAAAAATATATTTGCTACCTATACGTGAGGCAAAGGGTTAATGTTCCTGGTACCAAGAAAAAAAGCTCTTGGAAATCAATAAGAAAAAGACAAATCCTCCAATAGAAACAGGGTCCAAGGACGTGGGCAGGTAATTCAGAGAAGAAGAAATACAAATGGTCAATAATCAAAGCACTGTAAAGGAAATCTTTGCAGCCATTAAATGCATGAGGCTGACCTGTATTTACTGACTTGGAAAGATGCCCATGACATATTGTTGAATGAAAAAAGTGGGCTACAAAACAGCAGGTAGAGTATGATTCCATTTATGGAAAATTATGAGAGTATCTTAATCCCCATCCTTTGTGCAAACAATAGAAACGTTCTCCAACTTGGCTCTAGCAAAAAGGAGAATCTGAAGGATACAAGAGCTCCTCATCGAATCCTGCCATTTGCCAGGCCAGTGAGGGGTTGCTTCACCTGTGGATGGCTGTGAGTGTCCCTGGGAAGCAAGACCACTTACTTCCCCATCCCCTGCTCCCTGGGCCAAAAGTTTCCCGCATTGCTTGTCTCTCTAGTTTTTGGCTTCTCTTTCTCTCTTTGCAGGCCAATTGGGCAATAAGATGGAGGATAATTTTTATTCATTTAAAAAATATATTTTTGTATTGTTGGGATCTTTTTTTTATAATTAGAGCATACTACTTTTAAATTGAAGAAAAAAACTATTATTTTCAGATAGAGAGAGAGAGAAAAAAAAATCCAGTGATGAAGTTTGACTGGTAAAGAGTTAATATCCTCACTAAAGAGGAAATGCCCACAAATCAATAAGAAAGATAATACCCCAACCAAGGGGGAAAAAGTGCCTACCTATAAGGCCTTATTTAGTGACTGTGTATCAGGAACCGAATGAAACATCCTGTATGTGTCACCTCTTCCACAGCTTAATAAGATGCTGTTTCTTCTCTTCTCGCCTTCCTTCCTGCCAGTGAATGTCCCCTGAATATCTCCTTTCCGCCGGGTACGTTCTGGGCTCCGCAGATACGATATTGCCCTCATGGCACTTACATTTCTCTTTTCTCCGCTTTGCTGCTAAGGAAGCTGGGGTTTGAAGAAGCTCTCACCAGTACACCTGTTTCTAATGAGCATGTTACAGGATCCTCAGAATATGAGCATAGGATTCCCAGAGGGAGAAAAACAAATGGCCAATAAACATATGGAAATATTTTCCCCCGATTAGCAGTCAAAGAAAACAGTTAAAAATAGTTTGGGTTTATTTACTTATGTATTTGCTTCTCAGGCTGCCAGAGATTTGTATAAGATTGATAACAATGTGTATTGTCTATAGGGTCGGGAGAAATCAGACACTCTCTTAGTCTGCCAGTAGGTGTTTATATTTATGCAAAGTTTTTAGAGGATAATTTGGCAAACACGTCAAAGCCCCCAAATAAATGTCTACCCATTGCCTTAGCAATTCTTTTATGAAACTATTCGTATGTATCTGTGTACGTATGTGTGTATCAGATAATCAAAGGCGTTTGACCAAAGATACTCGTTGCAGCCTAGTTTATTACAGCAAAATTTTGGAAACAATTTAAATGTACTTCAAAAAGGAATTGGTTACAGAAACTGTGATTTCCTTACTATGGAATCCTGGCAGGCATGGAAAATGATAGTGTAGGTTTGTATTTTTGACATACAAAGATATTCACAGTATATTATGAAGTGACAAAAGCAGATTACAAACCCCGTTTGCATAATATGATCCCCTTTTTTGGTAAAAATTAAAATGTATCTAGCTATGCATTTTTTTTCATAGAAAAATTTGAAAGGATATAAAGCGAAATGTTAAGAATGATCATCTCGGGATAGAAGAATTAAGGCTGCTCTCTTCCTTCCTTACATATTATCTTTTTGCAATCATCACGTACCAGTTTCACGATGAGGTAAAACCAAACACAAAGCAAGGAGGCTATTTCCGTTGTGGAGAAAGGCGCCAAAACAAAGCCCGGTGGGGGTGGATGCTGCGCCGGGCCAGCTTTGCAGACCAGCCCCAAAGGGAAGGCACCACCGCTGCCCGTGTGGCTTACGGAGCCGGGCCTTGCCCATCGCAAGCTCTGGCACCCATTTCCCCAGACCGGACGCCTTACAGGGCAGATCATTACCCAGTCGGAGGCCTTCCCTCAGGTCTGCACAGCTGGGGTCTGAGAAGTCTGCTGCAGGACCCAAAATGAGCGTGGAATGAGGACGACCACCGTGCAAGCAATAGTGGAGCCAGGGTGGAAGCGTCACTGCGCTGAGAAGGATTGGCTGCCTGTGCCCTCCGCTCGTTTCTCGCTGAGGAGGTGTGTGTTTCAGGAATCATTATGAAAGGAGACAGGCATCCTGTGAGGGGAGCTGGGGACAACCTCAGGGACAGTGGGAGGGACGGGCTCCAAGCACTCAACCTCGCCCGATGCTGAAGGGCACTGGCTTCAGCGTCCCTGCACCATGCTTCTCCTCTGCTTGCAGGACGAACAGCATCTTAGAAAACACAAACATGAAACAAAACAGAAAAGCAAAAGTCAAGAAAATTAAAAGAAAAAAAAAAAACCAGAAGATACAAATGAGAGATGACAATAATGGGACGCCTGGGTGGCTCAGTGGTTGAGCACCTCCTTTCAGCTCAGGACGTGACCCCGGGATCCTGGGATCGAGTCCCACATCGGGCTCCCTGCAGGGAGCTTGCTTCTCCCTCTGTGTGTGTCTCTGCGTCTCTCTGTGTGTCTCTCATGAATAAATAATCTAAAAAAAAAAAGATACTTTGGGGAAAAAAAAAAGATGAGAATATTGAGAATGAGCTAAAAGTCAAAGTAGGGAAAATTGAGAAAGGTAAGATGGAATCGGGTGAGATGAGAAGTAACAGGATTTGAAATCACCAGCTAGCGATAGCGAGACAATGAAACACAATTAACCTGTTTTAAAAATGAAATACCCAGCTAGAATCGAGAGGGCCGGGAGCTACAGGTTTAAAAAAGAGAACACCCAACAGAGGTAAAGTTTGGAAGCCTTGAGGACAGTGACGACGGGCTTAGGAAACCAGACTTAAAAGGTGCCGCAAAGAGGAGCACGAGACGACAAGAAGAAGGTTGAAAGACTAACAGAAGGTAATCAAAGGAAGAACAACCAAAGAACCAGAAGTCAGAGGAAGCCCAGATGTTACCAAACAGGATCATTTAAGGCTAAAGTATAGGGACTGTTTTTACCTACGAGGTGAGAATAACAGTGACAAACAGGCAGGTGGACCAAGTCTGTATTTATTTATTTATTTATTTATTTATTTATTTATTTATTTATTTATTTTTTATATTAATTTATTATTTTTTTTTTGGACCAAGTTTTTAAATGGGGTCATCTGCGCTCTGGTCCCAGAATTGCCAGGTTTTTTTTTTGTTGTTGTTTGTTTGTTTTCCCCTCTTGTAGCTGTCGTCATGACATTAGTTGTCTGGGTAGTTGTTTGATTTATGTCTTTCTTCCCCCCGTGAGACTTCAAGACCCCATGAGGGCAGGAGCCTCGTCTATTTTGCTTTCTAGCTCATTCCTGGCACCTTTCGACTGATCGGTGGTACATTGGGAAAAAAAAAAAAAGATGACCATATTGAGAATGAGCTAAAAGTTGACTGAATGAGGGAGTGAAGCGTCTCTGACTGCGGTGAAATCATGGTGCCCGACGGTCTGGACAGGGAAGGGACCGGCCACCAGCTCCCCACTGCTAATCGAACCTTCACAGGCCTGCAGACCTAGCCGAGCCCCAGAGGTGGCTGGGGACCCCGAGGCCCTTGCTCGCCGTTCAGTGACCACCCGAGTTGGTGAGAGGTGTTCCACGTGGTCCTCAGTTTCCAAAAGTTTGTGGTGAGAAGGGGCCCTGGAGGCAGAAGAGGCAATCCAGGCATGAGGCGGCACCCTGTGGCTACCGAAACTAAGCCCGGTGGGGGTGGATGCTGCGCCGGGCCAGCTTTGCAGACCAGCCCCAAAGGGAAGGCACCACCGCTGCCCATGTGGCTTACGGAGCCGGGCCTTGCCCATCGCAAGCTCTGGCACCCATTTCCCCAGACCGGACGCCTTACAGGGCAGATCATTACCCAGTCGGAGGCCTTCCCTCAGGTCTGCACAGCTGGAGTCTGAGAAGTCTGCTGCAGGACCCAAAATGAGCGTGGAATGAGGACGACCACCGTGCAAGCAATAGTGGAGCCAGGGTGGAAGCGTCACTGCGCTGAGAAGGATTGGCTGCCTGTGCCCTCCGACCCATGGG